>NW_026533253.1:1190000-1797500 GCF_028296485.1 Oppia nitens | reverse complement strand
TGAGGATAATTTTTTAAAAAACAGTACATTTATTTAACCCATAGATGTATTTCTAAAATATTTCATTTGTGTGATTCATTAGAAAATATTGTTGAGTTAATCTCATTAATCACAACATAATAATAATATCGTTAACAGAGACTTATCCGTTTTATAAATTGTTTGTCATCTATTATTATTATTGTACAGTAATATACAGTGTATATTGAGTTAACAGTCTAATGTAAAATATGGTTCAAAATATAGTTTAGTTATAAGTTATGAATAGGTGAGAGCCATAGGGCAGGTGATTGAAGTACAGTGAATCCAATTGGTGTGACTTTAGACTATAGTTCTGGAAAAAAGTGAATGAAAATAACTATAAGTCTGTCTCCTTATTATTGATACCGCTTATATACAGTGTATATATCAGTATATATAGCTATGCCATTGATAATAGGCCAACAAATCATGCAAAAAATGACTCGTATTTACCGAAACTATGATGAATTACAGTGAAAAACGTTTTCTCGAGTTTACACTTGTTTTTTGTGTTGAAAGACATACTAAACCTTAGAAATACTATTAAAGAGATAACTAACTGATAGTTAAAAAAAAGTTAGCCATATGTTTGACTCAAAAGATAATATCGATGTATATGAATGTATAGTTCATTGAGCCTAATATTCATATACAGTGTGAACGCGAGTGCATATATGCAATACTGTACATATCGTGCAAATAATTTTATATAATATTTACAACAACATACCTGTGCGCTCATTGACATTAATAGTCAACTTTACACAACCTCTTAAAAACTTATGCTTTTTATTTAGTTACAAAACGTTAACTTTAAAACTATAAATTATATCATATAATTTGTATTTAATTTGATATTGTATTTATTGTATCAAAGATATTATTACAAAAATACATTATATATTATAAAATCAGGAGCACTAAGAAAACAACTTTCTAATATATAGTTATAATATTATACTTTTTTGGTAAATATATTATTATAATATTTATTTATATATATATAATTTATTGAAATAAATATTAAATTTGATATAATTTTTCAAAATATATATTGAACAATGATTTATAAAGTTGCTGTTAATGACTACTAAACAATATAATATTAGATAAATTTTTTTATTTGAGTCTATTTTTATATAAGTGAAACCAACACATCCCTCATCTTTCCTAGAAATTTGTAGATAAGTATAACGTATTTATATGTTGAACAGTAAGTGCCAATCATAACAATCATGTGTGCCATCAGTTTAACACCTTAAAGGCACTGTTAGTTGAGAGTGAAGTCATAATTGGGATACGCTTTGAAAGGTGCATCAAATATCAATTTCTTTCTGTAATCACAATTATGGGCTAATATTATATGTCTGTTACATGTAATGCATCACTTATAACGATATTTTAAAACAATTTTACACAATAGCCTATAAACATATACCGACACATATCTACCGATGCCATTCATATTAGAGTAAAGAAAGTATAAGTGGAAAGTAGTGTTGGATTCTAACAATCTATTAATAAATATTACTACTTTAGGATTTATCAAATAAAAAAATATATAAATTACATATATTTTTTATTTAAAATATTTTATTTAAATAAAAATTAGTTAATATAATAATAATTAAAAAAACAATTTTAATTAATTAATCCTTATTATTTATAAATATCTGTATTAGTAATAATTATTTATTTATATTTAAAGTTGGCTAAAATTATTTTAATTTATTATTAATAAAAATTATTAAATATTTTTACGTAAATTCAGATGTAATTTATTTTGAATTAAATAACTCAACAAAAAAAAGTTTTAAATCATGTAATATCGCAACTCTACTGACAAAACATGAAATAAGAAAAACAGACAAACAGATAGACTTCATAGTTGTTTGAACTGTAAGAATGCATATTATATTATGTTATGTTAAATATTTGAGTGCAAAATATTATTATTTAGTGTAAAAGCTATGGGTATGAAAATCACAACAATTTTCTCAGACGTAACGCTTGTCTAACAGTCAAACCTTAAATATTAACGTAAATTATTAACTAAATAAACCGTATCAAACATTTTTTTATAGTTAACAAACTTCAATACAAATATTTCAAGTATACTGTTAAAAATATATATCATATGATATATAGACTAAAAAACACTTTCAAATTATAATTAAAATATACAACAAATGATAAATATAAATAATAATTATAATATTTTTTTATTAAATATAGTAATAGTAATAATAATAGTAATAATAATAATAATAATAATAATCTTTTTTATTATTATTAATAACTTTATAAAGATTAAATATCAGACAAACATTTAATCCCTATTTCAAGGAATTAATAATAATATTAAGTAAATGATTTGATATATTTTAAGAAATTATATTGTATTTCATTATCATATAAATTGTTTATAAAAAATTAATTATAAATTTTGTTTTATTATATCTAATATTGAAGTACATTTAACATATAATTTTTAATAATATTATTTAATATATGTTTAAAATTACTGATAAACTACTGTATTTCTCTTGTAATAATAGTTTTACAAATAATTTTTACTCGTGATAAATTGTAACATAAATTTAATGTATATATTTTGTAAATATATTAATATAAAAATTTTAAATCAATCATTTTTATAATAGTAAACAATGTGTCAGTTAAATAACATTATTTATAAAATAAACTTTTTATATTTTTGTAAATTGCTTTTAAAATAGAATATACTGTATTTGGTAACATTAGTATAATTATTTAATTTTATTATTATTATTATATATTAATATAAAATTTGAAACTAAATATAATTATTAATTTAATTGCAATATCTATTAATAAATATAGTTAACCTTAAATAAAATAAAAATGGTTAAAGTAAATTTTATTTAATAATATGTTAAGATTTTTTTTTTTAAAACCATTTCATATCAAGATATGTCATATGAATAAATTGAATCATTGTATTTATTAAATTGCAAAATAAATAATAATTAATAAAATATTAAGTTTTATTTTAAGAAATTTAATATTTTTTTTTATTTTCAAAAGAAAACAATAAATAATAAATACTTATAAAACAAGTTTTAATACCCTTTGATCATACAATTCAAAGACCTTGTAATTGTAGAAATGTTGATAAAAAATTGATGATAAAAAACTAAATTAGAAAAATCAAACATTTTGTACACTAAGATATCCTTGAATTTTATTACCTTAAAATATTTGTTAAATTAAATGATTATATACAAATTAATAATAATATACTTAAAAATAAACGTGTGTTTAGTATATCATAATTGTATTAATATATAAAGACTAATTGAATGTAATTTTTTATTTAATCTTTCAATTTATAAATACTGTGATTTAAAATAATGTAAACATGATATAAATTTTATAAATTTTAATAGTTTTATAATTAATTTTTTAATATTAATATTTTTATCATAAATTGAAACATAATCCATTAATATGTATTTTTAAACATTTGAAATAAACAGTAATCATAATTTATGATCGATGACAGGGCTTACTTGGGACTAACCGACACAATATGACTTTCCTTTTGGTTTATAATTTAATTAAATACTTATTTTGACTGTTTAAAGTTATAAATTTATTTTAACTTAATATATTAGACATCTATTAGACACATGCTTGAAGGTAAAATAAATTTATATCATTTACTTATAAACATACTTTCTATATAAAAATAAAATTTAATTGAATATAAATAATAATATAAATATCAAGTTTTGTTTATTAGTAAATTTTATCAATATTTTTAAATCAAAAAATTAAAATACACTAAAATTAATGTTTAAAATTAATAGATTTGTATTAAATAAGTTTATTTTATTATTATTATTAGTCTGACACTTAATTTTTATTGTAATATAAATATTTCCATTTTCTTTTATATTCTTTATGTTTTATAAAGTTTTAAAAACAAATTTTGTTTGACAAACAATATGTATTTGCAACAAATATTTGGTACATTTATTATTTTATAAATGAAGTGAAACATTCAAACATTAAAAAAACAAAACAATTAATATACACTTTAATATTGGAAATAGCAATCTCTAAATAAGTGATAGACCGGAATTACATTGGAATTTACTGTGAAATAAATTAACATATTATCAAATATGCCATAAAATAAATTATTACATATCAGACATTAAAATAAATACTTAACTATATATCAATAAAAAAAATTCTAACGTCATTACCGACAATTAAAACACTGATTGACTTATAAATAATATTTGATTTTAAAAGCTTAGGTTAACCCACACTATTTTTGTTAAATCAATTGAAGTTTTAACAATATAATTGAGTACTAATGGTAGAAAAACAAAAGTTTAAAAATACTGAAAACATTTTAATTGAATTCAATATACATTTAAAATACAATACATTATTTTTTATTATTGGATATTATTTATATATTTTTTAATTAATACAACTATAAACTATAAGTAACAATAATTCATCAATATTTATCAAAATATTTAATGTTTTATACAAAAATTATATTTAGATGATAAAATATATGTTATATTAGTAGAATTTGGTTATTATATTGAATAATACTTTATTTTGCAAAACAAAACATAGTTTTGCTACTTATTTATATTATAAAATAAATACTGTATAATGGCATTTTGTTTGATCACATATTTTTCATGTAATGATAGAAAGCTTTGATAATATTTTAGCAAAGTTTTGCGAAACAATTGAACTCTGTTTTATAAACATACAGTAAGTTATCGGTGTTTTAGACAATTAAAAAAGTGAAAATTTATTATGAAATTACATATCATATGATAATTTCTAGAGTTCAATAAGAGAGAGAGAGAGAGAGAGAGAGAGAGAGAGAGAGAGAGAGAGAAAGCATTCAAAATATTTGTTTAAAATAATTTCACCGATATTTTGCAATTTGTGTGCAAAACATTTTCTTTGTCTACAAAACATTCAAAAAGCAAAGCAATACTTAAAACAGTGATTTACATAATATATTGTATTAAACAATATGTGTTATATATTGATGTTGAAGAGGGTCTACAGCAGCACATGACTCACCAATCATTTAATCGCTACAATCATTCAAATATTACAATACAATGAATATGTGAAGTAGTTTTCAACGATGTTGTTATTTAATAGTTAACAATGAAAAAAGTCATTATTTAATATATTATATAATCTGAACTCACTGTAGTGTATAATATATTGTATAAGTGGACAGTTGTCTAATACCAAGGTTTTATCGCTTCAAAAAAAATTTACAAAAATACAATAAAATTAGTTTTAAGCATTAAATGCAATAATATTATTTTTAATGAAAATATTACAATAGCATAATATAACATATTTTTATTAGACTTAATATTTTATAAATATTTATTTATTTTTGATTAACTATCTTGTAGATTATATTAACTTATAATGAATTAATTTTCTTAATAAATTAAAGTATTATATAAATTTGCAAATATATAACTTTGATTGTTAAATTTATTTTAATGTAAATCCACACAATTAATACAGTAAATTACTGTAAGAGTACAGTACTCAAAGTTATATTAAGATAACATAAAAATTTAGTTTTATTGACTAATTAATTAAAAAACTGTAAGAAGTTAGGTTGCGATAATTATTAATAATATCTGTAAAAATATGCTTTAATTAGTATTAATATTTACAACATTGAAATATATTTAAGCAATTATAACTGATAACTAATTTAACTGTATAAATTTATTATCTATGCAATTTTTTTTTATATATATATTATATTAATATAATTGTACATTTATTATTAATAATAATGTATTTTACTAAATTAAAAACTAATAATAAAATTATAAAAACAATATATTTATTTTTAGTTTTATAATAAAGATTAATTATTACTGCTGTATCTTAAAATTAATACACCTTAAAATTTAATAATGTATAAGAAATACATATAAAATAATACATAAGAAATAAACACTGAATCATATATAGTACAGTATATACTGTATATATTGTATATTATTGCATAAGTTTATAAATGTTTATAAATAATTAATTAGGAAACAAAACAAATCGATGTGTCAATTAGTTATTCATAATAAATTATTATTATGTAAATATTTATTAATGACTCAATGAATTATTCATGCATTTCCTTAAGCTATATAAATATTATTAACAGCAATATATTATATTATATGTTTTTTTTGTAATACAATTTAATTTTATGCTTTATTTATAACTTGAAAAGTTATATTTTAATACAATTGTCGGGACACCCAAATACAACTATTAAACAATTTTTGTGTGGGTAACTAACTTTATGTTAACTAAATTATATTAAATTACTGTTATTGTGAATAGAGTGTAATTATTTTTTTTATGTCAAACATAGGAAGTACATAGAAATCAAATCAATAGTCATGTTTTATCAATAGATATACATGTAATTTATAAACAAATATATTGATATTATATTCGCTACTGTAAGATAACTTTTCTATTTTATTTATTTTTTATTTGATTTTGAAATATTAATTAAAATGTTTTAATTTTTAATAATAATTTTTAAACTTATGTTATTTATTTAAATATTTATCTAATAGACTATTGAAGATATTTTTATATTTTCGTAAAAAAATTATTACACACTATTGTTTTATTTATATATTTGTATTATATAAATAAATAAGCAAATATAGACTGAAGTTTCCATAAAATATTAGTAAATATTTTGCGATAAATAAATATATAAATATTATTTAGTATAAACCATTGAATGTTATAACTTATAAGTGCACAAAAAATTGCGGTAAATGTCAAAGAGGGCCTCAAATTAGCTCATAATATTTGTTATCTTCAAATTGCTTTTATCTCTGTTTAATTCAAATTTAAACATTTTCAAACTAAATATTATTAGATTAACCACAAAAAATCATTTAAAAATTAATAAATAAAATTATTATATGAACAATATATCATAAATTATAAAACTATTATATAATATTACTGTAAATATTTGTTATACATTATATTGATATTTCATATGCTCAATGTCTAATATACTGTAATTTTTACAAAATTAATTTTTTGTTTTTTATTATTTGAAAATTATAAATATTTGAAAATTGTTAATCTATAATAACTTGTAAATAAAATAATTTTATAATAAGCAAATATATTTGTATGAAAAAGAAAAACAATATTTTTTTAATTATTATTATTATAAGTGTCGACAAATCATTTTAATCAACTATTTTTTTCAAATAGTGATGCAATTGAATACTGAGGACACTGTACTCCAAGCACTGCAATACTGGTCCTCACGTTTGAGACAAATAAAGCCTTAGGAGTTGAATGTAATTCAAGTGATATATTGCATGCTTTGAGAGAAAAAATATTTCAAATGTTTACCAATTTTATGACAATTCATTATGACCTTCATTACAGTACATTTCAAGCAAACATTTATCTTCAAAACTAATATAATTAGTAATAAATCAATAATTTAAAAATATTTTTAATTTTGAAAATAACATTAAATGTAATTGTTTTGTTTTTTATATTTATATAATTGTTTATAATTGTTATATCTAATAATTACAATAATATGACATTGATCTAAACAGTTAAATATTATTGAAAGCGTTAAAAATAATTTTGTTATATTGAGAAGATCTCATAATTTATTATTACTATTATATTATAACGAAATACTGTAATTAAGCAAAAAAACGTAATATTGTAAAAGTCATTAACATATTCAAAAGTTTTTTCTAACTTTCCTTATTGTATAATAGTTTTATTGTTTATAAATATTATTTAATTGGGTTTAGAAAAATATAACATTATATTATATTGTATTTTTATAAAAATAAAGATTTAATTAAATATACAATTATTTCCTTAACTGTTATTGTTTAATACTAATAATAAATAATCATTTAGTTATAAAAATATAATTTAGATTTATTTATTTTTATATATAATACTATAGTTATACAGTATTATATGTTTTATAATTACTTTAGTTATAAATTAATATTTTATTTTTATATCTCATACAACAATAAGAATGAAAAATATTTATTAATTTTCATTCATAAAAATTACTTTTTATTAAATAAAATAACTAATAATTATGTTTATAAAAGTTAACACAAGTAATAAATATGTAATAATGTTTTTAAAAGAGTTAATGTATAAATCTATAAAATTATACAGTATATGCTTAATGAAACATTTTTTTAATTTTTAAATTGCATTATCAATATAATAATAGTATAATTACAGTATTATGACAATGAATTAGCAAAATAAATAATATACGGTAATAATTGTTTTAAACAGCTCTCTCTCTCTCTCTCTCTTCTCTCTCTCTCTCTCTCTCTCTCTCACTCACTCACTCACTCACTCACTCACTCACTCACTGAGTAATTATGGTATTAAATTTTTTTAAAAGAGAGTATATGATGAACAGTGAGTTATTTTAATAATTTTCAATTATAAACTAAAAATAAAAAATTATTTGCTTAATCATTGACATACAGTATACCAATAATGAGTTGTGTATCTTATTTAAAATAAACTGTTTTAACAAACAACTACTTTAACTAATTTTTCACTAATTTAACGCACATTTATAAAAATATGCTTTATTTTTGTGATCAAACCATTTATTTTGTAAAATTAGACTACATTTTCAAAAGGTATAATTTATCTTAAAAGCTTATTTTAAATTTATATCTAAAAAATCCATCAATCAATGTGTGATAATTTCCAGCAATTTAAACAACAATACTAACCAATGTACTGTAAATTATATATTAGTAGTAATAATACTTATATTTTACTTCTTATATTTATACTACTTGTATTTGAAAATAAATATAATTATCAATTAATTATAATATTTTATTAGAATTAAATTTCAAACATTATTTATTAAGATTAGAAGTTTTTAACAAACTTTTAACTAAAATTTGTGATTATAAATTATATTAAATTATATATAAATTATAGTTTATAATATGTGTTTTAGCAAACAATAGTTGATTTGTAGGAATCTATTAATAAGTGATAGTCTGGCCTAAACTGTCTGAGCATTTAGTGTCTGAGCCTAACATTGAGTTGTGATGATTGCATAAAATTGCCGAATCACGAACTCGGCTCAGTTATCATAACCACTGAACATACATCTCGTTTCGCACCATTTCCTCAATCACTGCCACAGTTTTAGTTAGCAAACAGACTTAACGCACGACCATATTTTCGGAGTCATCCAGAAAAGTCGTTCGTATTTTAGTGAGAAGTCAACGGAGTTAGAAAAAAAAATAAGTAATTTAATATTATTTCAATAAAAAATTTAAATTATGATTTATGCTAGTATACACAGCAATTAGTATTAATCATATAAAAATTTTAATAAAAATTATTTATTGTGTCACCATTTTTAGGTAATAATATAATTATTATTATTAGTTTAATAGACTACATGTAATGGAAATATATTAATAGCAAGATTCTGTAACATAATACTAGATTATCTAAATATATATTTTTTTATATATTATATATAAACGTCGTTTCAGGACAAAGCTATAAATAGACTGAATTGTTGTTTGATTTTTCTTATAAAATAATAATAATAAGTAATATTACATATAATGTCTATAAGACTGACCGCCTTTTATAGCATTAGAGTAGTCATTGCAATGCATTCCTTCTGTCAAAACCTTATTTTAGAGTTAAATAAGAGTCTCTTAAATAGCATTTAAGTATATATTTGGTATATATTTTTAAAAATTATAGACTAACTGACACAGATTTTTTTGCAATCACTTTTCATTTTAAAAATTTTGTTGTTTTCAAATTGTTTTGAATACTTGTGTTTTTTGTCATTGGTTTTAATGTTTTAATAGTTTCACATAATTTGTTAAATATCCAAAATCATGTACTGTATGTATGTGTTAATCTTCATGTATTGTATTTAATAATTTATTTAGTATTATGTTTTTCTATTTAATTTCTATTTAAGTTTGTTTTTTATAATATCTAAACATATCATAAATATTTTTCTGTTATATCAGCATTAGCTGTAAATCAAATACTGTATGTAATTATTATTTTTATTTTGCTAAATAAAACAAAAACTCAAAATGTTTATCAATTTTAGTCTTGCATTAAAAATGTAATATTTTATGTAATTTAATTTTGTATTTAATTTATTTTTATATACCTGTACAAAAAATACACATGAATAATTTATATATAATCATATTATTTATATAAACATAAATACTCATAAATTATAAATTATAATAGATTAAATAAATCATTAAAATCTTTGTTAAAATTTATTTATTTATTCCAAATGCCAATGATATCCGATTGGGTCTGAATATTAATTAACCTAGATCAAATTTATCAAAATTAGTTTAGTCAATTGATTGGGCTATTTGACTGAATTGAGTACAAGTCTTAATCGTTGGTTAAATAGTACACATAATTACTAATAATTAATTTTAATAGTATTTAGCATCGGTTAACTAAATTTAAATACAGTTTAAATATAATATAAATAAGCATAAAGTATAATTAAATTTTTATGTCATAATTTTACATTAATTTTTTATATTAATTTACAAACATATAAAATGTTAACTATACCTTACAATAAATATATAAAATAATGCAATAGATATTTAAATTTGATCAAACGTGTTGATGAAATTATTTATTATTATAAGTTTTTTTTAAAAAAAGAAACTTGTTTAATCATATACATAATTATATTAAGTATTTGTACATATTTATATACAACATATATAATTTGTTTTATCTAATGAATTTACTACTCTAATAAATATTATTTTATATCTACTAAAATGTTTACTATTATTACATGTTTTAAATAGCATTTATCATTTAAAAGCGGAATAGTCTGATTATATCAATAAGCAATAAATTATTTTGTTATTAACAAATATTGCATTAGATTTTGAAAACATGATGATCCTTGTTTTAAAATGTTTAAATATTATTTATTAAATAAAATGCTAAATATATTTATATATATATATATATATACCTGTTTATATAGATATATAAACATCATAAAAATAATTGTATTTAATTCCGTTTATATTTCAGAAATTAATGAGTGGTATGAATGTGTTTTTTTTGATAACATAATAATTTGAACGATAAAAACAAACAATTTCATTATTTGATTGTTTAATTACTGATTAATACTAATATTATTAAATAAGTTTTAACACATTCCAGATTTTGTTTGCAAAAAAAGATAAATATTTTGAAATTCTTCTAAAAAAAACTCTCAAAATGTTTCATTCAACTAATAAAAATAAAACAATAGTTTAATAATAATAATATTATTATTATAAAACAATAACATTTTACAATATTTAAGAAAATATATGTCTTATTAATTCTTTAATATAAGTAATATACTGTTACTCATAGATTAAAAATAATTTTTTGAAATAATTTTTTTGAAATTTAAATATTTAAAGATACAATAAATATCTTAATTAACTTAATTATATTAATTTAAAAATTTTTTGTTAGTAAATATTTTCTGTTGTTTATCGTGACTTTTTTATATAAATATAAATTGAACATTAAATATAAAATTATATACTGTATTTAATGTTTTAAAATAATAAATTATTAAAATGAATTACTAAAGATTTAGGTTTATTTTTAAATTTCAAGGATGATTGATACTTGATATTATAAATTTTATAACATTTTAAAAATGATAATTTGTTTAATATTAGTCTCATATTGAAATAAAGTTTATAACAAATTAAAACGTGTAATAATAATAGTGATTATTATTATTATTCAATTAAAAACTTGATATAAAAATTTCACAACATATATGCGGTGTGAGTTTACATATCAATAAATCATTAATTTATGTTATTTACAATAAAAATGTTATTCAGGAATATAACATTATGCAAATATTATGTAAATCAAATTTGTATTGATATAATTAATTTATAATTTATCAATAATTTTAATTACGCTCATTCATTAAATTGTAAAAATAAAAACTATTTATTAATTTTATCTCAATAATGTAATATATATTTGATTTTTTTGCAATCTGTTTTATTATTTATTATAATTTAATTTTACAATGTGTTATAAACGACAATGGCAAAATAACAAATTTTTAATTTAAATTATATATTTATATATATTGTTTATTTAAACTTTTATTAACTTTTTAAATGGTGCACACATTTTATGAGCCATGAAATTGTGTGTATACAGTATAATACATTATTCTGTAGTTTTTAATAACTGTTTATACGGTATAACTATATTTGTTTATAAGTGTATGTTTGCAATAATTGACACTAAACTAAGTTTATTACAAATTAATGACATAAAAAATTCTCTTATATTTCCCAACATTAATGCTATTCATATATACATTATATATAAGTTTTTATATCAATTGATTATTTCACATAAAATTATAATGAAAATAATAATAGGTATTATAATATTAATTCCTGAGCTGATAGCTAATGCCATCAATTGTTTGTCAAATAGCGGGCACTGTTATGGCATTTAATGCACTGTTAGATTGTGTTTCTAACTCTTACAGTGAGTTATATTTGAAGTGCATTATTATGATGTGCTTTATTTTATAAGGTATTAAATAATATCAGAGACAACATTGACTATGAGCTAAAAAATAAGGTTTTATTTAAATGTTTGGTTTGTTTGTAAGGCATATATGTGAGCGTATATAACATTAATAGACTGTTAGCTACAGATATAAGTGAGCGTCAGTTGAGTTGAACTGAGCTCCTGGTCTCTGATTCGTACTGGTGTTCAAACCACGTGGCCTTCGAGGAAAGGTAGTCGTGGAGAGCGGGGCAGTCCCGCAGCTGACAAACTGAGCTGAGGTAGTGGTGCTTTGGTTTTTGTCAGTACCTCACTTACCAGCGCTCATAACTGCAGACAAACTTGCAATAAGTTTTCAATCAATGCCAACACACAGTGATATGCACTGTATGTATGCATTGTATGCATGTATGCTCTCAACTCTGGATAGTGAATCCAAGTGCCACACAATCATCTCGTTTAAGGCATTTATCATACAATTAACACAACTTTTTTCACTGCAATTGCAAAGTGTGTTCAAACAAAAAAGTTTTGCCAACTTTTTCCTATTGAAGTGATTGATGTGACAATCATTTTGTATACTGTTTTTATACACATTATGTATTCACGTTATGAACGGATGCTTCACTCTATTTCTTACTTGCATTCAATTGCTTACTGTAATCCATGCCTTACGGGACCAGGAGGTGCCCTATATTGCCAAAATGGACCTAAAAACACAACCTGTACTACACCTACAGCATCAACCGATCAGATATCATCCCCATCGACACCGTCATCATAATCATCATCATAACCGTCATAGGCATCAATCATTACTGACTAATCAAAACTTTGTAAATAATTTAACTATCACTTCAAGCAATATTCATAATAATCATAATAAGCATCTTAATAGTCATCAACTAATAAAACATGAATCATTAAATCCAATCAATGATAGGATTTCCACTTCACGACAGTTTGTTTTATATAGTCGTTGCAGTCAAGACTATGTCAGTGTTTTACATCAATCTATTAATGCAAAAGCAATGGCCAGATATACCAAATCACATCCAAACACAACAACCTGTAAGTCATTTGATTATATATTTTATGTTTATCACTAACTATACCAATAAAATTATGATAATAAATATCATTCAATATTTCCATAATAATTAATGTTTAATATGTATAAATATAAGAGATAAAAATATATAAACAGTATATATATATATAAATATAAAAAGATATACATATATAAAACATTATCAGTGTGTCACCTTAGAAATATAATCCAGGTCCATGTAATGTTATGTTTATTATTGTTTTTTGAAGTCCCGAATACAAAGATATACATATATACAGGTAATATATATTATCTCTGTTTATATACCATATATATAAAATAAAACATGTAATACAATGTACAGTAATACTTGTATAATAAACATGAAACTTAGTAAAAATAAATTTGTGTGAATTTTTTCTCATTTGTTTTATAGCACTTGTTATGTTATATATATCTTTGAGAAATGAGATATAATAGAGAAAAGACAACAAAAAATGTAATTATTAGTACCGTCGGAGTGCTCTCATTGTCGCTGTAGGTGTTCCCCCAACCATACAAATATCACATCAACTCAAACACATAATTCACAGCTAAATTAAGTGAAATATTATGCAATATGTGAGCAAATATTTATGAAATGACAAAACTTAATGTACTTTTTCTCGTTTAAGATTTATTATTTGTGTGGCTAACTGAGCATTAAGTTTCTAAATTTTTTATTTTGAGTTAGTTTTTGGTGTCTTTCCCAGTGATCTCCTATTGTGAACAACCATAATAAATGTCGAGTTAGGTTTACTTCCACTTTAGTTAATATCAATTCACTAATAAAATCTTATTTTGTAGTGTCGTTAGCCAAAGAATCAGTCACTTCATTGAAACGTTCAAAAAGTTTCACTTAAGTTCATACCGACTGTGCTCTCTCTCTCTCTCTCTCTCTCTCTCTCTCTCTCTCTCTCTTGCGTTTCTTTCTCTTTCATTTACTTACTCAATGGTAGGGCATTACCTGAAGAAATGACTTAACTAACAATTAGCCTATAAATTGCAAAAATGCCATTAATTTTTGACCGCTTTAAATGTTTGCATAGTTGTGTTGTAGTCATGAGTCGGTCGGTGAGGTCTATGTAATGCTATGAATATTAATTGCCATACATTATATGCCTCTTTTTAATGTTTGTAAATTCAACAAAAAAACTGATTCAAAGTACTCATTAAAGAAATTTTGTTGTCCACAAAATTGTTATTTACAACAAAATATGTTATTTGCAGCTATTTTTAACAAGTACTAAATATACGACTATAAAATGCTAATTTTTTTTGTTGAAAATTTACTTCTATCGATAAAATTGTAAATATTTATTATAATTTATTATATAATATTATATATTTATTTATCAAATTAAGGAAAAATGATACAAAGAATTTTTGCTAATTATTATATTAGTATATTATATATATATATATATATATTATTAGTGATATAGTAAATAATGATATGTTGTTAAATTACACCCTCTTTTTTGTAGCATCACATGTCATACCACGGACAGCCCTATTATCATTTGAAACGGAACGTTACGACAACAATATAGCAGTTCGTATTAAGTCAGTGCCGGGTGGTGTCTACCTGTGCTTCAATAATAGGGGGAGACTCACAACAAAGGTATGTCTTTTTTAATACTACTGCTAATCATCACATATCAGCTCCTATTTCATTACACTTTAAGTACATGTTTTGTGCCAATTATATAAACGGATTGCAAAATATTATTAATAGTTATGTTTTTATCAATCATGAAATGTCAATTAATTTAATGATAACATGAAATAATTATCTAATTTACAATTTACATGACTATAAAAATAATTATATAATTTCATTAATTAGATGTTTTTAATATTATAAATATTTACAACAACAACAAAAAATAATTTCATTGTAATTTAACATTGTTTATAATATTTTTGTGGTGATAATTGGTTTATCATTTATTTATAGAAAAATAATGAAAGCAATGAAAGTAATAGGGATTGGGATTAGTCGGCATTCATAATAAATTGTTAAAGTTATCGATATATTAAGGGGTTTATGGGATATAATCTTTTTGAGCCCCCATAGCATTGGTGACACATTTCTATAGATTGGAAATACATGTGAAATGTGTTTTCAGTTGCACTCCATTCACACATTTCTTCTAACATTTCATTCATTCATTGATTCATTCATTTTGTTCTCTAATGTGTTTTGTGTTATATTTAAGGCAAAAGTTATTCATTGAATACAAGAATTGTTGTCTAAATCCCAAAAGCAAACACAGGTTTCGACACAAACTATCGAATTCCCTCTCATTCTTATACTATGTTTAGTGATATCTAAATTGAGAGAACAGTTGTCAAACATTTTAGACCATTGATCCAAAAGTATTCACTTCTATCGGTCCTTATATACAGTAATAATATACAAAAGTGACAGTCAGTCCCTTTCGCGGTCTTTTACTTTGCTATTTACTATTATTTTTATAATATATTAGACTATACTTTTGTGTCATTGAATTACCAATGCTATTGTAATTAAAATGTTTAAAAATAGTTAATCAATTGTAAAGTCAAAAGTGATGACAAAATCAACAAATGAATTCAGATTTTAAATATTTAATTAAAATTTATTGAAATACTTTAGTACAATATATTCTAGAAAATACTACTGTAGAAAATTATAACATTCATATTATTTTTAATGTTTTTGCTATCAAAATATTATTTGTACATAAATTATAATTAGATATCATATATATATAGAAAATTTAATATAAATTATTTTATCAATATTTTTATTAATTGAAAAATGTGTTAAAATTTTAATATATATATAACATATAATATAAATTACACTTTGTATAAATATTTAGTATTCGTTAAATAAATATATAATATTTATGAATTTGTAAAACTTAATACTGTATTCATAGACAAAAATATTATTGTAAAATATTTATGTTTTTATTTGCTATAATATACTGTACTTTATGTAATCTTAAACAATATTTACTGATAATAATTTTTTTAGTTTAGTTTAGTATTTTCGTTTGGCTGATCAAAAAACAGCAACATATTTGCAAATAAAATATAATATTTCGGAGGTATTTGTAAAGAAAAATATTTAGCGAAATTTTATTTGTAAGATATGTTAGTTTTATATTTAATGTTTGCATTACACATGAGTGCTAAACATAGTACTGTCTCTTAAAACAAAATATTTGGTAAATTTGCAAATGTTATGAACAAATTGATCTCTTGCTGCCAGTCTTTGTTAAAGTGCATTACAAACAAACAAACAAAAAGAAAAAACAAAACAAAAATTAAAGTCAATCACATATTTATTGCCAAACAATGGGGCCATTGATTGAACAATATTTTTCAATTGATTTAAACAAAAACTTGAGATTTAGTTGTTTTTAGGATTGTTTGGACTCTGAAAGTGCGTAAACTCTACATATAATTCAATGTATTTTGAAGATCCACTTATAAATGTCAGATGAAATTTCTCGCGCCTCACAAGTATTTTTTGGTCAAAAATCTAATAGTTTTTAACAGACATTCTGTATCGTATCCCCCGTTACTCTCTCTCTCTCTCTCTCTCTCTCTCTCTCTCTCTCTCTCTCTCTCTCTCTCTCTCTCTCTCTCTCTCTCTCTTTATAGTTTAAACTATAACTTACAGTTTAAACTAAGCGCATTAACTGCAAACGATACAAAAAATAATTTATCTATTTTATAAAATCTTTATATAATAAATGCTCTAATTTTATTGATATTTAATTGTATTTATTACATATAAATTGAAATATTAATATAACTTATAGCTGTTTTTATTGAGGTCCAGTTTTTAAAATAAATAAAAACATTGTAAATTATTTAAATTCTTAAGATTTCAAAGTCAAAGTAATAAATAATATAAATATTATAAATATATATATATATATTGTTTAAAACAGAAATAATATAAGACATGTCATGACAATATAAGATCAAAATATTGAATTTAAAAAGTTGAGCGAATAGTGAGAGAAATAACCGAAAAAATGTGAAAACAATTGAAATGAGTGCTCCTTTCAGAGTCAATACATATCTTTTTTTCAAAAAGTTTTTGTGACTTAAGATAATTTAGTGACTGTCTGTCAGTTAATAATTTGAACGAAATGTCTATTTGTAAGTTGGCTTTCAAACATTTATCCAAATTATAGCTATGAATCTAATATTATGCACTAAACTAATAATATTCTTAATATTTGTTTTTATGTTGTTATTAGACTTATATTTATGTAAAACTTTGGTTTTCAGGGGTGGGCTAACAGTTTGCATGTAGACTACAACAAAATTGCCAAAATTAGTCTTTTTAAATGCTATTTTCTCAACTGATCCATCAAAATAAATCATTGCATAAATAATAATTTGCTTAAAATATAGTTTTTAGTCAAATTACTGGCGTTCAATGCCGAGAGAGAGAGAGAGAGAGAGAGAGAGAGAGAGAGAGAGAGAGAGAGAAGTTTGTAAAAGAGAGAAAGTAAATTGCCTTTAATTAAAGGTCTACTAACTTAATCAAACATTTACAACACACACGGCATTAGTATTTTATGTGATTTTTCTGACTATTAAAAATACATGTTGAATGTTAAACCAATTACAAAGTCAAGTAAATATATATTGTATTTTTAAAAATATATATAAAGACATTTTGTATTTAGTTTTGCTTATTAGTAAAATTATTGATATTATAGATACAGTAATTGACTTTACTTTTTTTTCAATAACTGATGTAAATGCCATAAAATGCAAACTACACGCAAACCTTTTTTTGTTTAATTATTTAAAGTATATCATTAATAATTTTACATATTAATCATGTTTTCAAAAGTATTTCCAAACTTATAGTAAGATATAGTTATCATTATAAATGGCATTATAACTAATGATTTATTGTGCTCAGGGGGACAATACTAGCCGATTGTCAAGATATAATTTAGCTATAGTTAAAAATTTTTAAGTTTTGTATTAAATAATATGATTTACAGTAGTATTGAATGTTTATTAGTGAAAATCCTAAGTCATTATATTTGATAAACAATTAACATATTAGTATAGTTACAACTAATTAGGAGGTCTACCCTTTGGCATTAATTGACAAAATGTTGATAAAATCTCACTAATGTTCACACAAATTACATTTATCTTTAATGAGCAAACAATTAGTGTATCGGTAATGTTGAGGTAATTAAATGGCAATTACAACAAAAACCAAATGAAATATATTTAAAACAATTAGGATATTTTACGATAGTTAGTAATAAAACTGTTTTACATACATTAATTAGTTTCAATAATTTTAATGATGAAAATTTTAAATATTTATTACCTTTTTATATGCTTTTAGTAGATTATTGTAATGATATAAGTGTTACTTAAATAAAATTCATTGAAATCCGCTTTAAACAAAACTAATCTTTTTTTATATTTTTTGAAAATAAGATAATTTTTACTTTTAATATTAATCTACTATAAGTTACTATAAGTATCATATTATAGACAGTATATTATATAATGAAGTTTAATATCCGGGAATCTATTTCTAAAAATATTTTTAAACATAGAGTTTCTAATTTTTGATTTATTATAATTTTGAAATCATAAATTACACCCACGTAAATTAAAAATATTTAGTTTATCTAACTTTATTTTTTATTGTATTGTATTTTTTATTATGAAATTACAAAATGATTATATTAATTATAGTCAAATTTAATATTTTATTTTTATTTAATCACTAATTTAAATTTAATTAAATGAATAATTTTTTATGTTATTCTGGAAAACTAGTTTTGATATACATTAATATTTTGTTGCTGTTTTCAAACATAACAACAACAATAATGATTTGTTTGCCATTTATAGTCATAACTTATTTTTTTGCTTAATTTTCATAAATTATTTATTATTTATATATACACTTGAAAACCACATTGTATTCAAATGAATTTACTTATTTATGCATATTATTTATTTGATTTACTATATATAAAATAATTTAAATAAATTTAACGTTTAATATACATGATTATGTTATAATAATTGATTTTTACTGTAATTATGAAAGATAAATAAGTAAACATATGATTATACAGTACTGTATATTAAGTAATAAGCAAACATTTAATAATTTAGTGAAAATAATATCATAAATACAAATATTAAGCCATTTATGATTCTGACCTAATTTAATGATTTTATTTTTATTGAATTAATAAAAATTAATAATATTATAAAAATAAAATATTTTATTTTTATATATATTATAATTAATATATAATTATTTGCATTAATTAAATGTGAGATTTTTGATAATTATTGTATAGATATTATAAAAGCATAATAAGAAATTAAATTATTTTACTTGATTTTATGTCACATAATTAGACAAAATTTCTAGTTTATTGACTTTTAATTATAGTTGAACTACAAAATAATTATTTATCTGATTGTGTATAAACTATATATTCACAATATCTATGATTTGTTGTTGACTTATTGTAATAAAGGACCTGTCACAATAAGTATTTTATTGTGTTATAACGCAATCTATACAACAGGTATTATGACACTTCATAATTTATAATAAACTGCATTAAAAAAATAGCTGATATTAAAGTTATCAATTTACAAATGTTACATCTCCCTGGATCATTTATATATTAAATATTATTTTAATTAAATTAAAATAGGTTATTTTAAAAACTAATTGTTATAAAACAGGTTTGATTTCATAATTATAATTAGCGTTAAAAATTTCATAGCAATAATTTTTATATTGAATATTGTCATTTATTTTTATATATTTTTTGAAAGTTTGATAAATTACATATTATTTTATTTGTTAACACGACAGAGCCTTTATATACAGTATATAACAATTTAGTAGTAGTTTTAATATGTATGATATCTTTATATGACATTTAGTAATACTTAAATAAATAATTGTTAGTCAGTGGTGACCAATAAATCATAATATCCTAAACAATATGAAATGGATTAACAATTTGTGATTTTGTTGAATACTTTTAACTATTTCTTTGAGTCTTTTGTCGAAAACCGATAGACTTTTGTCGACTTTCTCTTCAAAGTCGGACTTTTCTCTCAAATCATTTTACTTCACAAATAAATAAATAAGTAATAAATTATTTACGTTAACTTCAAAAATGTTTTATTGTCATATATATACTAACTTATATATATAGTATAAATATGAATTTTGTTTAATTTTTGCAAAATTTGCTATTTTACATCACTTTGTTTGCTTTATTGTCAATTCCTTATTTGATAAATAAACAAATATACAATTTTTAGTGGGAAATTACCTAAAAATTTTCCAAAACATTTTTATTATTGTTTAACTTATTACAGTAAAAACATTTTCATTATACATTACAATATTGTATATATCACATCATTTTTGACGATATAGCAAAATATTCATTTAAAACAGACTAATATATGAAATTTTTCATTGAATTAAAAGCAATAAAATTATGTATTTGATTTATATAGTGTTGAGTCTATTTTCAGATTTATTATCACATTTTTATCTTATATTATTAGCAAATAGTTGTTAAAAATTGTATTTTCTATTTTATGTTATTTATTTTTATAATACTAAGACCAATAAAAACTTCTTATATAATATTTGAAAAAAATTAATAACATTTTTATTGAATGTTAGATACACAGTATACATATATTTTGGAGCAATTATAACAAAGTATAATGTGTTATATAAATATTTTTCAAATAATAACTAATTTTAGTGGCTTATTGTATATAACAAATGAAGTCATCATTATTTTATGAAATATGATTTTTGTGTAATAAAATAAATTTAAGTGCTTTTAAATGTTTGGGAAGACCGCTATAATCATAAAATTTTTTAATGAGATATATATTTACTGTTTATATGAAAGCAGTTTAACAATTATATTTAATGTGATGTATATTATTATAAAATTTTTATGAATGTATTGTCTTATTTTTATGTCTCTTAATTGTTGGTATATTATATCATTGATTATGTCAATACTAAATAAATTATAAATAAAATAGTATTTAAATATATATTTACTTAATCATAAATACTGAAATAAGTATTATAATTGTTGTTTTTATTTTGATATTTGCAGTACTCATCCGATAAAGATATTGAATGTCATTTTACTGAAGAAGTGACAGAAAAAGGATATTTAATGTTACGATCGGTATATAACAGGGACTGGTATATTGGGTTCAATAAAAACGGACTCTCAATGAAAGGCCAAATAACGACGTCTTCAAAACAAAGTCAACACTTGAAGCGAAAAAAATGTTATCATTTTTTAAAGAAAAAGTCACCAAAAGTTTTAAATTCATTTATTAAAACTAATAATTAAACTTTTTTTGTTTAGTTATACTTTTTTTAATAATCGATTACTACCTCATCAATACATCAATTACAATGAAATCTCTTTTTTTAAACTTATATAATATTTAATATTATATATTAATTTAAAAAATTAAATTTGTAAATAGTTTTGTAAAATATTTTTTAGTTTATCGTGTTTGATAAATTAAAAAGTATTAATTATAATTATATATTTAATTTATAATAATGAGTATTTTTCATGCACTTTTATGTATTGGTATTTATATGACAATTTATATTTAAATATTTAAGTTAATTGTATAAAATTTTAATTTAAAAAATAAACTTATATAAAATTTTTACAAAAATTGATGCAATTTTTGGAATTCAATTTTGTGCCAAAGTTTATATCTAAAAACAATTTATTATATACAATATATGCAGTATATAATATATTAAATATATATATATATTTAAATTTTTAATTAAAAATAGCTTCATAGTTTTGTAATATAATTTTTGTAAAAATATACTAACAAATCTAAAAATAATAAAATAACTAAATTTTACAATTTTAATAGATGCCATTAAACTAACTTAATTTATTTAAAAATTATTTAAACTTAAATTTAATTAAAGGTCTAATGATAAATATTAATTTTAGTGACATTTATTGTAAATAAATTATCATTGATATTATTGTTAATACATATACTATATTTAAAGAAGTATTTAAAAATATAAAAATTAGGTATTTTTATTGTTTTAATTAAATTAGATTAGTTTATTTTCTAATTAGATTTAAAAGTATGAATAAATTTCATGTTATATAGTTTTATGTTTGAATACTCAAATTACATATAATATAAATTTATATATACACAGTATATATACAATACTTTTATTTGATTTAGATGTTAGACATGTGTTTATATTCAATGATACTAACAATAAATTTTTAAATTTTTAAATAAATATCTTTAAAGGTGTATAAAATTTCAATTGTATTACTATATTTCATTGTATTTTATATTGAAAAAAGTTAGTCATTGTAAGTTTTCTCAGTTTTATCAATATAACTTATCTTTTTATAGTGTCATACAATTGGATAGTATTGTAAATAAAGTGAATGGTTGTCCACAAAACTTGCAAAATATAGACTAACATATAATACAGTAAATTGGATTTATCTTAAGGTTTTTGTCAATAATGACAATAAAATATATGCATATATGGCATATACACAATACACAACTTAATATAGTAGTAGTAGTTGGCAGCATAGTTGGTATGATTACCTACCAGAACCAACCATAACCTACCGGTGTCTAAGCAATGAACCACTTGGTACTAGCAATGGTACTGACTTTATATTATATATATAAGAGTCCACACGTGTTTGTAGGCTTTACTCTAGCAATATATACAGCGATAGACACTTTCTATTGTTGTGAATATATAGTGAACACACATTTGCCTAAAATCTTTACGGCTATTGCACTGGTTATTGCTATCCATTTGGACACTTATGGGGTGTGTTTGTGTCCATTACTACCTTCAATGGTAATGAGTGTCGGACTCTCAAGTGGGACCCATTCATTCACTATAACTTTATAAATCGCTTGTATTAACTATAAACTAAAGGATCTCCTCTAATAACGTTTGTCCTCCTCATGAGTCATAAGCGCTAAAATCACTTACAGTCCACTGAACTCATAATAATTGTATTGATTGACATCAAAAAACTTTGTCTGAATATTATTTTCCAATTTTTTTATTATTAATAAAAACTACTATTTTGTGTATAATTATTGTATTGAAAAGTTGTGAATCGAAAATCAATAGTTTTTTATTTATTATCAATAAATAGACTAATATTTGATATGAGATTTACATCGACGACAGCTGCACCCAAACATTGACCGCCTTTCCTATAATATACTATATTCCTCCCATTAATAAATGTTGTATTATATTGTAATCATTTATTTTATCTTAAATAAAGTATGCTCTCTCTCTCTCTCTCTCTCTCTCTCTCTCTCTCTCTCTCTCTCTCTCTCTCTCTCTCTCTCTCTTCAACAAAAATCAAACAGATTTTCTCTATTTTTTGCATTTATTTTGTAAAAATACAATAACATTATGTAAACATTGCATTGACTTGTACTGTATTTTATACAAAACTAATATTGTGTTAGAAATTGACTTAAAACATTTTTTTATGAATATATAACTAAATAAAATTAATTTAATATTTTTTACTGAAAACATTATTATTTAATAACAAAATTTTCCATAAATATAAAATATGTTGTGCGGCACTAATTTCTAAAGAATTTTATTTTATTATATTATTTACAAAATACAGTAAAACAAAGCTTTCATTATATAATTATGAATGCATTAAAAATTATCACTATATTAAATATAATATTTAGCCACTATTTTAATTAATTTGATATAAAGCCCCTAAAATTATTAATCTTTTGAGTAGAGTTAGTGTTAGTCGGAACTGTCACCCCATTATTTTCCGGTGCTTTAATTGCACGTTTAGCTTAAGGCCCAACAAAATCACACCAACATATTTAATTGGCTGTGAGAGTAACTTACGAAAAAAATCGGCGCTCAATATATAGTACAGACAAATATACAGTACTTTTGTTTGTATATACAGTTTGTATTTTGTATATAATATATATTTATACTATATATAAGGTATATATATATACTGTGTGTGTGTGTGTGTGTGTGTATGTGTGTGTGTGTGTATGTATGTGTGTGTGTGTGTGTGTGTGTGTGTGTGTGTGTGTGTGTGTGTGTGTGTGTGTTGTATTGCCTTAAGACAAACGTGCAATTAAAGCCCAGGAATAAAATGGTGTGACAGTTGAGACTAACTGAGTGTAAGCCAACGGTAACATTACTTTGATGTATCGCTACATTCACTGTTGAGGATCTGCTTTTGAAATTATCGGTTTAGTTAATGAATTTTGAATATACAGTATTTTAGGATACATTTCTGCGATTTATGACACACGAGAGGTATGACTATTAGGGCCTAAGCCTAAGCCATCAACTAATTTATAGTGTTATAGTGTTAGCGCACTTCAAATGGAAATCAATGCTAAAAGTTTAACCAAAAATTAAAATTCATTAACTGTTGGCCCGCATTGCAAATGTTTATCAATTGACTATTTAAGTCTACAATAATGCAAAATGTGTGGTTAATTATAGCTCTCACACATTAACACATTAGACAACTTTATTAAAATTGCGGTTTAACTCCTTTTATTTAATTTTTATGATATACATTACCAGTATTTATACACAGGTGCACCATTAAACTTATTCATAAATATTGAACTTTTAATTTTATCATTATATTTACCAAATATGTTTATATTAAAACATATATAATAATAAATTATTCAATTTTTATAGTCTATAAGAAATTATTAATAATAATATCTAATTTATATATATATATATATATGAAGATTATAAACTATTTTCTGCAATATATTTAAATTATTCATATACAGTATATTGAGATAAGTTTATTGTATATGAGCTCAAGTTGTTCATTAAAATCTAAAACAATTATATTGATTACGTTTATTAATTAACATATTAATTTTTAACTTGAAAATAGTATAAACAAATTATTAGTTGTAATTATAAATTGTTTATTTAAAAAATTAATATATTATTTTGTTATACATATTTATTAAATAATCATATTATTTATAATAGAAATTTTTAAAAATAAAATCAATGAATAAATTTGATATTATATTAAACATATAATTGCATATTAATAATTTAGCTCTAAAATTATATCAACAATTTTAATTAAGTATTAAAACAAATTTTTTTATATAAATTATCAGTAATAAAAAATACAAAATACTTATTGAAATTTCAGAACTTAATTTAAGTAAATAAATTATATTATATAAAATTATATGTTTATTAAAATTATATTATCAGTAATTTTATGGTTAATGAAATATAATTTTGTGATTAATGTTATAAAATTGTTTGAATTTTGGCGCAAAATTGTGTTAACATTGATTAACACATTAATAGTCCACTAGAAAGCAGTAGTTTATGTGAAATACATTGAATGCAATAAATACCGGTTGAATGCAAATGCAATGCATTTTTTGGATATTCTTTATTAGAATTTATAATTACATAACACTTACAGCTATAGTAATATAACTTAATGTATATTAATATTAGTATTAATACAGTAGTCGTAGTGATAGTGAAATGACTTATAATTAATGATAACTTTTTAAACGATGAAAACTGTTGTCAATGTATTGAACCGTCTTTTTAGTCGTTCGTTGTGTAGTTCAGTGACCACTAATTGTGACAAACCGTCGGTCAATGCATTGAAATCATTTGACGCCATTCCCGGACCCAAACCGGTGCCACTGTTTGGCAATAAATGGCGATATTTGCCAATCATTGGTAGGTATGAACTGATGGATGTATTTCTAGTAATTGTTTTATATAATGATTTGAAAGGCGAGTATAGAGTCGATGAAATGGATGTCAACGGAGAGATCCGACTCAAGAAGTTTGGAAAAGTTGTTCGCGAAGTACTCGACAAAGATTTGACAATTGTTCACGTGTTTGATCCCAAAGACATTGAGGCTGTCTTTAGACAAGAAGGCAAATACCCATTACGTCGCAGCCATAGAGCTCTTCTCAAGTATCGAAAGGATCGGCCGCACAGGTATGCATCGGGAGGTCTGTTCCCTGAGAACGGACAACAATGGTATTCATTGCGTAAACAATTTCAACACCACTTACTGAATGCAACAAATGTCTCGACATATATAGCCGATTGTGAAGACATCACTATTCAACTCATTGATTACATCCGCTCTAAACGAGACATCAATCATGAAATATCCGACTTTCTTAACGATCTTTATCTGTGGTCACTTGAAAACACCGGTGTTTTGGCACTTGACTCACGACTCGGTTGTCTTAATACAAATCTTAGTGAAGACAGTGACGCAAAACTTATGATAAGAGCGGCACACGAAACAAATGATGCCGTAATGAGAACCGAGAGAACAGATGCGTGGTTTACAAAAGATACTTCTGATTATCAAATGTTGGTCTCAGCTCAGGACGCGATGACTAATATTATTGATAAATACATGAATCAAAAAACAAATGAATCGCTTAATACAGACCTAAAGAAAGACAAAACAATTTTTGCTCAACTCTTAAACAATCCAAACGTTGATCGCAAAGATTTATTTGCAATGATTGTAGACTTATTTGTGGCCGGCATTGACACGACAGCCTTTACCGCAGGTTTCGCTTTATATCACTTATCGCGTAATACTACGGCACAGAATCGACTTCGCGATGAAATAAATTCAATATTAAAATCTGATTGTCTGACTGCAGATAATTTATCTCAAATGAGTTATCTTAAAGCTTGTGTTAAGGAAACAATGCGATTATCTCCCGTGACCTTTGGTAACGGCAGAGTGACCAGTCAACAGATGATTATCAATGATTACTGTATACCTAAAGGAACGCAAATAATTACTCAGAATCAGGTCTCGTGTCGTCAATCGGAATATTTTTCGGATCCGCTTTCATTTATTCCCGAGCGATGGCTTAAAAGTGATACAAATATTTATCCAAACAATAAAGTTTCGCCATTTCTTGTACTGCCATTTGGTTACGGCCCGCGTATGTGCATTGGCCGCCGATTTGCCGAAATGGAGATCAATGTATTTCTGGCTAAAATCATACAAAACTATCGAATTGAATATCATTACGAAGATATCAAAGTGAAAACACGACTAATCAATGTTCCCGACAAACCATTGAAATTCAAATTTGTTGATATCATTTGACTAAATTTGATTCAAATACTCACTTATTTTTTTTTAAAATTGATTTTTAATAATGCGGTCCATAAATATACTTATCAAACAAACTGTGTTATAATAATTTTCTACCTCTAAACTAATTATGTGCCTAACAATTATTTATATGTTTGTTTTATTTTATAAATTCATCCGAGCTATTTTTAAACTTGTTGTTCATTTTTGTTAAAAATATCTTTAATTTTTAAAATTTAAAATTTTTATATATAATTTTTATTAATGTTTGCTATTTTACTACTATAATAATGTACTGTTTTTATATGTTAATAAACTGTTAATATTGATATCTATAAAAAAATATGCACAAACAAACACAATGATTGATCGATATATTTGAAAATCAATTTATTGATTTAGTAAATATATATATATATATATATCATATGGTTTAAAAATTTTAATTCAAAGTCTCAGCTGTATAACAGAATATAATATAAATATTTAATTGAAAAACTGCTAAAAATAAAGCTATTTATAATATGATAATACAAGTTATATAAACAATTTATTTAACACTTTTTTGAAAAGATGTTTAGAAAATGTTTAGATTAAATGTTTGAGTTTAAAGTGATAACTACTACAACACTTAAACATTCAATCAGTGTCATCGCTATCAGAGAATCAGTAATATAAAGTAATTTATTATAATTTTGATTACTGATACAAATTATTTAGAAATTCAATTCAATTAATAAATTACAAATTAATGTTTTTTTCCATTAAGATAAGTTATCAAATTTAATAGCTATTTTAGATAACTATGATTTATAACGACAAAACTATTAGTATAATGATGAATGTACTATTGATTAGACCATATAATAAGGCAATTTTTAATATAAACTTTTTAAATATTTTAAACTTTCATTATCTAATATTGTATTAAAATACTGTACAAATGTGGACCAGTAGTGTACAGTTCATAGTTAACATTAAACTCTATAGAGGACACGATAGTTGAAAACAATACATTGCACCCACTGTTAAATACAACTGAGCATATTTATAATTATTATAATATTAATATTATTTGTGCACTGTCACACACACACACACACTTTATATGACATTATTTTCAAAACAACAGCTTTATTATAAAATTATGATAATATGCCATAAAGTTTTCATATTAGATGAAAATTTCATTTTCATGTAAATTATGCTGAATTAAAATTAACTGAAAATATATGTCATAGAAAATGGTGTGAATTGTATTAAAGCAAAAATGTTGTATATATTTATAAATAATAATATATACTTTATTGTTTTAGCAGATAGAGAGGTGCATGGCTTGTACTATATTAGCACTTAACTGTATAACTGTGTTATATATGTTTAAAGCCAAATGTGATATGATATTGAAAAATAAAATCCAAATGTTTGCATAAACTTGTTATAAGAATTTAACACTTTATATGATTTAAAACATTATATATTAGACTACTATAAGAGTGAGAGTCACGCCGTTTTTGTCTGCATTTTTCGCTTAAAATATTTTCATATCATTTAATTTATTATAACTGAAACTTGGAGTCACTATACAGCTTCTACAGTACTACACACTCGATCACTGGTTTTTTTTAATAAAAAATTATTAACTTCAAATGGATACTTACGATCAGTAATTATAATTTTAATTATTAGAATAATTAATATAAATTAATTATTTTTTGTCGAAAAGATTTTTTCTTCTAAATATTAATTAATATATTGATTGATTGATTGATTGATTGATTGATATATACAGCTATAATGTTGTGCTATTTATTCTGGTTTTACACGGAATCGGAACACTTATGCCGTGGAATATGTTTATTAACGCACAGAAGGTATGAATATATTTTTAGTCACATATGTTATCAATTCATTCAATTTATATATATTATGAATGATTTATTAACTTAACTTAAATTATAATTTTTTATATTTTTATTCAAGTATTTTGAATGTAAACTCAACATAACTGATCCGCAATGTAATCGTGTGGATCACTTGTCCAATGAGACATTGACCGGTATGAACCTGTCATATAAGGAGGACTTCCTGTCTTATTTAGGTGTGTCCGCACAGGTGCCAAATGTTTTGTTCAATTTGCTTAACATTATCTTCCAGTTTGGGTAAGGATTTATTTAGTGATTTTTGATTATGATATAAATTGATTGACATTTATTTATAAATTTTAATTTTAGTGGTAAAAATTTAACGATTAGTATAACAGTTGCCATAGCCGTAGAGGTGGTACTGTTCATAATGACAATTATCTTAGCAATGGTAGACTCGAGCGGATGGCCCGCAGAGTTCTTCTACATAACGATGGCTACTGTTGTACTCATAAACATAGCTAACGGTGTCTATCAAAACTCGGTCTATGGATTGGCCGCTAAACTGCCGATGAAGTACTCAAATGCGGTGGTTCTTGGATCCAACATTAGCGGTGCATTTACTTCAGTCATCAATATTATAGCCATAGCACTGTCACCTAACTTAAGAGTGGCCGCTATCTACTATTTTTTGGCCGCACTTTTAATTTTATTGGCCTGTTTTGACACATATTTTGCACTTCCTTTAAATGTTTGTTTAATTATTTATTTTGTTTTCATTACAAAAGTAATTTTGAATATTTTATTTTCAGAAATTTTTTAGACATTACTGTCTTCAAAATGAAGACGCGATAGCTATGACTGGTGAAGAAGCCAATGAAGAAACTGAGATAAAAACTGTTAATAATAGACCAAATTTATCGCTTTATTGGTTTGTGTTTAAGAAAATATCGGTCCAATGTTTCAACGTATTTATGGTATTTTTTGTGACACTATCTATATTTCCTGCGGTTCACGCAAACATCAAACCAATTGATGTCAACTTTTTTGGTGATCAACCGACTACTGATAAATATTTTACTGCTGTCAACTGTTTTCTTGTGTTTAATATATCTGCAATGATTGGCAACATATTTCCCAATTGGTTTCGGATACCGAGTCCCAAATATTTATGGATACCAGTGGTGTTACGAGTATTATTGATACCATTTTTCCTATTTTGTAACTATCATCCAGAACTGCGTCAGTGGCCGGTTATCATCCAAAATGATTTTATATTTATTTTGGGTGGTATTGTTCTGGGACTATCTTCAGGTTACTACAGTAGTTTATGTATGATGTATGCGCCACGTTGTGTGCCACCCGAGCACGCGGCCACTGCCGGTATGATGGCTGCAGCGAGTCTAGTGATAGGCATTTTTGGTGGCGTCAACTTCTCATTTGTACTCTCGTGGGCCGTCAAACAAAACTGGTTTTGATTTTAATTAGTGTTTTTATAATTTACATCTAATATAATCTCAAATTATTATTTCGACTGTATATCACTCACTCTTATATAAAACATTTTATAACTGATAATAAATCAGTTATAATATACTAAACTTTATCCACAAACATATTTCTCTCACCCACTCATAAGTCAATTCTTTGAATCTCCTCTCTCTCTCTCTCTCTCTCTCTTTAAAATATATTCATTTAATATATAATTCATTTTTAGCACTCATTTTTAAAATTAAAATTGCAACTATTTTTTTGCCTTAATTCTATTCAATATATAATATATATTTACATACAGTTATATATATATATATATATATATATATATATATATATATATACTGTATATATGTATATTAGTAATATAACAAATTTACACAAAAGATATTTTTTTGTAATATCAATTTACAACGATTACTGTAATTTTTATTTTTTACTAAATAGATGTTAGCTTAATGAGATTTCCTAATTTAAAAGCTATCTATTTTTTAAATGTTTCGAAATTTTTAATACTAAATATCATCAAAAGTTCATTTATATTTTATTAGTGACTTAAAGTAATTTTAGTCACGAAATTTGATATCAATAAGTAATATAAATTCTTGATTTTTTCAAGGATTATATAAACCATTAAAATTAAACATTTAGTTTGATTTAATATGTTAGTGATTTTACTTTTTATTATATCTGTTACAAGTTTTTATGCTTTAAGTTAATTTTTATAATTCTTAGCTAAATAGATGATAAATATTTGTTAAGATCCATAAAAATATTACTTAAATTTGTAGACAATGTAATCTCATTTTTAAGTTTAATTTTTTTTAAAATATATATATCTTAATTGAATGAACCTCAGTGCTTAGTCATTATTTAAACTATTTTCAATTAAATATAATAAAATGATTTATTATATTAACATTTGTTGTCATTTGTCATTATATACTGTACAGTATGTCGACAAACATTTATTACAGAGCTTTTAATAGTGTTTAATGTTAAATTATACATGTATTTTTTAATAACAATAATATTTGCTTAATTAATTATGAAGTTTTTGTTTAAATATTGTTAAAGTATTTTGAATAAATTTTAAAATTATATAAAAAAACATCAAACATACTGTATATCATGTAAAACAGATTTGTTATTTTTAAATAATTTATTGATGTTTATCGCATTTTTTACTGTATATTTACATTATTATTTTATATTTTATTCAATTAACTAAACTTGTTTGAAATTATAAAATTAATTAATATAATATTAATATACTATATATAAAATCATATGATTGACAAACAACTTTTAAAATAATTTTTATTGATAACACAATTTATATATTTTTTATAAAATATAGAATATAAATACATTTTAAACAATTTTATAATATATTATACATTATAATTATTTGTACCATTAATTATATATGTTTTGTTGTATTGTAAAATACTTTTGATTCAAAAGCTTCAATGTAAAGAAAATTTGTTAACAAAAAATAAGATAACAAATTATAATAAAACAATTATTTAATTTAATATTCATAATAATTACTTAAATAATATGTTGGACTAATAAGCAACTTGTGATCACAAATTGGTGATTAAATTTGTAGTAATAATATAATTATGAAATTCAGTTGATTGTTGTTGTCGTGCGATCTCTGAATATATTCTCAATTTCGGTCAAAGATTTGCCTTTAGTTTCGGGCAAAAGTAAAGCAACAAATACTGTACAACAAAAGCAAAGGATTGAAAACAATAAATAAGTGCCGCTTTCCAGTAGTGTATCAATTAATGTATGAAACAATTTAGTTATAATAAACGCAAACAACCAGTTATATGATGAACACAGACCAGAAGCCACACTCTTAACGTTTGCCGGCAATAGTTCGCTCATCAGTAGCCATGGTATGGGTCCCAAACCCAACGAAAAGGCTACCATAAATGTGATCAATGCCACCACTGGTATCCATCCATAAAGCTTTTGAAATTCACTTCCTTTTGCATCACATAAGAAATGATATATTGATAATAATAGCAGTGAAAGACCGCAACCAACAGATGATAATAAAATAAGTGGTTTTCTACCGGCTCTGTCAGTCAATAAACAGGCAGCAAATGCTGCCACAACTTGAACAGCACCGACAAGAATAGTAGCATCACTGGCATCGAGTGAATGGGAACCACTGCTTTTGAATATATAAGTGGTGTAAAAGATCAACGCATTGACACCAGAAGATTGCTGAAAGAACATCAAAGCCAATACTAATAGAAATGGTTTTATCACATGACGTCTTTTGAACTCTAAAAAGACAGACGATTTGTTCTCTTCTGTTGTCGTGCCATCAGTTGAGACCGTATTTATCGATACTTCGGCATTCATTTGTTGACTCGAATCTAATCCATGAAGAAATATATTTGCTTCAGTGGCCTCTGAGATTCGGCCTCTTTTGATGAGCCAATAAGGCGTTTCCGGCATTAAACACATCATTATTAACATAATTATCGGGAATATAGAGCTTATAATGCAAAGGTAGGCCCACGAGACGTATTTGCCAGCGATGAACGATATGAGAACACCGACGCAAATGGATAATTGAAAACCTGAGCCTAAAAATCCTCTTTTGGATGGATCGGCCGTCTCTGCTATATATACAGGAGCTGTCAGTGATATCAGACCACAACAGTAACCAGTAATAAATCGACCGATCAGTATGGCTGACGGAGACTCCATACGTCCCGCATATGCCATCAGAAGCCAACCGAAGACAAAGGGAATCGAAGTCATTATTAGTGTTCCTTTGCGTCCAATGTATTCAATTAGTGAACCTTTGGATCAAACAAAGTGGTCAATCAGTAATCAAATTATTTAATCAACAAATGCATTGCAATACCGGCACAAATGCTTCCCAAGACTGCACCCAAAGCCATAAGACTTCCTAACCATGAAATTTGATTAGTGGAGAGCTTGACATGACTTCCCTCTGATTGAACACTTGGAATGGCATTAGCGGTGTATCCGACAACTGTTCCCAACGCCAGTGACCCAAACCATGAGCTGAAGGATGCTATCATGTATTTGGCATATCTTGATTCAGATGATATCAACAACGATGTGTCAGCCATTGTCTTATTGGGTCTTAAGAAGCAATAAAACACTTAACAGACAGTCGTTACGTATGTTTAAAACGTCTTAAGTTAAGACTCTTAACTAATACTCTGATTGAATGCAATCATAAATAGTGTCAAAACATTATGTGATTTATAACTAATAAATTTTAAGTAAATTAACTTTAAATTGTCAACTGTTTTGTTGAAATCAATTTTATGTCTGATTTTTAAAACAAACAAAACAATTGTTTTTCAATGAATATATAACTCAATCGATGACAAAATTTTTTGGTCAAACAAATGCTATAAATTAATTGACAACAAAAAAGTGCACAAATAGTGTATCAAACAATTCATATGATTTATAAATATAATCATATCTTCCAAACATAACAAGTGATTGCAATCAATAAATAAAATTTTATTATTATTATTGTATTTCCTATTTGTATTAATGCACTCAAATAATTATCAATATATTGACTGTACAATACAGGTGCCACCTGTACTTACTATAGTTTTTTTTGTATTGTACTGTATGTGTAAACTTTACACTTTTAAGCACTTGGAGGTTGTATTTAGAAAGAGAGAGAGAAAAAAAATTCAATGATGTGATCATTTACCATAATTACCTATTGTACAGGTGATAGTCAATATATAGGTATAATGTGTCATTTATATGATATACATAAATATTATATATAGGATTTATGGTACAGTAAACAGACAGATAATAATTTTTTAATTAACTTTTTTTAAGTATTAAAAATACTAACAATTTATGCACACAATGTTGGGTCACTCTAATTGCATATTTGAAGTGCACTTAAATAGCATACTGTACTGTATATGATATATCACAGTAAACAGTATTATATGATTACTCGAGTGTTTTAATTTAAGTGATTGCTATATTAAAATTTGTAATACAATATTAATATTAATAACTTTGTTTTATATCAATACAATTAAAACTGTATTATTTACATGCATTAAAACTTTTAAAACTTACAATTGTAATTGTATTGATTTGCCAGCACTGTACCATTTTATTATACCTTTACATTACAGTAGTATTATACAGTACAATATATGTATAATATCATATGTATTAATAATATTTTAGACAAATGCAAATTATATATTTTTTTTTAATTAATATAAATTATAATAATTTATAAATTGGGTTTTTATATGCACGCAAAATAATTAACAACATATTATAATAACTAATGATAACTAATTTACTGATCATTTGAATAAAAATAATTTTTTATTTAATCTATTAGTTTATTCCTAGCTATTATTAAATTCTTGTATAATATACTATAAGCATTACATAACATATAAAATTATTTATTTAGTAAAAAAAAGTTATAAGAAATTATTTGAGTCCAAACTTATAAACAGTTGTCTGATTGTAAGTCTGTTTGGGTGATAATACCACTTGTTTTCGCCAATTGTTTTCATTGATAGCATTGGGAAATCTCTGGGCTTCCAAACAAAATCCTGAGTTTTTCTTCAAAGTCGTCGGTGTCAGTGATTGACTTGTTTTGGTCACTTGAGCTGAACTAACATTATTTCCCGTATAAAATTGAAATCCCGGTTCAGTAGTTGAAAATGTTAATGTAATTCCCGTTAGAGGAGAGTTAACCACAACTACAGACTCTTGAATTAATGGATTACCTTTAATGTTGTAGTTTTGTTCATTTGTTTCAATAACATAGCAATGATCGTAACCATTAGGCATCACTTGATTGATTCTCTCGCCAATTGTATGCAATTCTTCACCATCTTTGGTGGCAAAGTCCATAACTTGTGTATCAGTTTTGGTGGACAGTATACGACCGGTTGGTTGAAATGAATCATTGATTTCCAGATAATTTTGGGCTTTCATTAATACTTTATGGTTGAGTACATCCAATTCATTATCATTAGTACAACCGTTTAAGTTAAAGTATGAATGATTTGTTAAATTAACAATTGTGTCAATTAATTGATTATCACTTAGTTTTGCCAAATACTCTAATCGCAACTCATTGTCTTCAGTTACTGAATAAGTTATCTCTACTGCGAGCTGACCCGGATATCCTTCTTCTTCATCTTTGGAGACCAATCCAAGAGTTATTGATTGATCCGTTTCTTTAAGTAAATTCCATTTCTTTTTATCAAAACCTTCAATACCTCCGTGAAGAGCATTTGGTCCGTTATTAAGTGCCAATAGATATGTTTGTCCATTCAATTGAAAATTACCATCTATTATACTATAATATTTTTAAACAAGTTTTATGTTAAATATATATACTGTATAAGTAAAATATAAAATATTATTATTTTTATGTCAAAATATTGATTCAAACCGATTACCGCAGCGACCAATAGCTGCACCAAAAAATGGATTTCTGCCTCTTTCACCAAAATATCCGTCCAAATCGTCCCAACCGAGTACTACATCTCTAGTTTGACCAGTTTTATCGGGAGTCAAAATATGAGTAATAGTTGCGCCATAGTCTATGATTTTGACCACTAAATTACCCGATTTATTGCTTAATGTATATTGATTTATATTATTCTGTTTATTATACACTTGAGTTTTTACAGGCATTTTAAATAAGAATTTTTATGAACTAAATTAATATTAAATTTAAGATAATTATTATTAAACTATTTATATAAAACTTAAAATATTTCAATATTATTGTAAATAAAATGAAAATTTTAAAAGTCGTAATTAATTTGGTTAAACAATTATCTCAAATGTCATACATAACCTTGATTTTATATAAATGATGATTAGAGCAAAATATATACTGTACTATAAATATATATATATATATAACTATAAAATTTATTAATCAATATTTAATTCATATTCAATATTATATATTTTTAATAAATATAATCAAAAAAAATCTTTGATAATTTCTTAAAAAATTTTAAAATATCAATACTATAAATTAGATAATATTAAATGTTTAAAATTTTAAAAAGTCTTTAAAGTAACTCAATGTCATAAAATTGTTTACTGATAAATTGATAAGTAATATTAATATTTAATAATAAAAAGTTTAGATTAATTAGTATAATTAATTTAAACTAATTATTTTATTTATTAATTAATAATAATTATAATTTCTAATATACTATCTATAATAGATTATCTTTATACTGTATATTTTGATTTTTACTATGTGGATGTACACACATTATAACTTTAATTTATTGATTTATTATTGAAAATTATTTTCTATTGTGTCTAATTTTTCTATTATGCGTTTTTAAATTTTACTTAAATAGCTTTGAATAAATAAATAATTAATTTCCAAAAATATACAGCTAGATAATACATAAATTAGTTTATTTTATAAATTACCGTAAATATAATTTTTAAAAACTAATTGTATATTAAATTAACAAATAGTATTTATTATACTTTTTTGAAAAATATTATTTTTTTAATAGTAAAATAACTATTAATTACATTAATTATTAATATCATGATAACATCCAATTAATTTTTAATATGATTTCAAATATCTACAGTACATGTTTATAATGTATAGTTATAGAAATAATTAAATTTCAATAGAAATGTTTTTGGTTTCTTTATAATCATCACAATTAACGATATCTTGATTGTGGTCTAAATCAAGATAATTATCATCTAATGTTTTGACTTCAGTGATGTCATTGATTTTATTTGTTAGTTTCAATTTTTCCACTCTTTGCTTGATATCAGTCCTAAACCCCGCTTGACTTGAAAACGGCACAAATATTGATATAAATATTAGTATCAAATGAGTGCCGAAATCAAAATGAATAGTTGGTATGTGTTGTAGTAATGAATCACTAATTGTCAATAAATTATTATCAGATAAACCATTGCTTTGGTTCAGCAAATTATTTAAAATAACTAACGGTCTAAACAGTAATAGCCATAAAAAGTTTATATATAAACAAACACCTAATACAACATCATTTGAACAGTTGTGGTCATGACTGTCGATATTAGCTATGAAAATATATAAGTGAATAAAAAATTAGTCAATCATTAAATTAAAAAATTATATTTTTTTTCCTTTAAAAAAAATTTTGTTTCTTACTTACAGCTATTGGTAAAAGATTTTGGTAAATAATTAGCGGTCAAACAAATTAAGAGCAAAGCTGTTAGTGGTATTACAAGTACCACATAATGCCAACATATCTGTGACACGACAGCATTTGACAGCTTATGGATACATATGATAAAGCCATCGGTGGCCAGCTTTGAGTTGGTCTCAATTGAACTGTTAGAAAGCGGAACTCTGTCCAGAAAGTGATAGCTGTTGTTGTCGTCGACATTAATAATCTCACCAATTGTTAAGTAAACCAATTGAGGTATTATCCATGCAATACATGCCGCATAGGTCAATGTCTTGGCCCGTTTCGGTGATAATGTGTCGTACAATTTGCGGACACACAATAAGGCCAACAAAATTGTCGTTATCTGACCACTAACTGTGTGTTGGATAATACAATGATCTCTAATGTCTAACAATGGCCACACCGTTGAGTTATAAAACGAATGGAAAAGATATGGCAACCACGAGGACAGGTATGCACACGACGATGCAATTGTTATGGCACAGGTAGTCGTGTGGACACAATGTTTCATCCGATAAAAAATCATTTTAATTAAACATAAAAAGTTTATTACAAATAACGCCGAAATAAATGAAAAACGAAGAAAAGCTGATGTATTCAATAGTTGTGACATTTTGATCGATAATTTTAATATTATATAATATAATGAAAATTAGTAATCATTAATATTGAATTAGTTAGTCATATAATTATAATAAATATTTTAAAATCATTTTCTGTGTTAACAATAGATTTAACATTTGTTAGAAAATTTTATATAACTTATTAACAGCATTTATTTTAGTCAAATCAAAAGTTTTAACAATTATATTCACTTTTAAAACAAATAATTTTACTTATTTTTGAAAACAAGTGAATTATCCATACATACAGTTTATGTAAATATATTATACTGAAAGGTATCACATAATAGAAAATTATTATAATAATATATTTATGATAATAATTATAAGTGGTAAAAACAATAAGTTAATTGATGTACAGTATATTACTATATAATAGTGAATGCATTGATGCACTTTCTACTAAAGTAATCAAAAAATATTGAATATTCATTAGAATATATTATATGAGTATATTATAGATATCATAAAAAAATATTAGACAGTATTTCCACTCTATTAGCGAAAAACTTCCGCGTTTTTAAAAAAGGGATTCATTTAATAACTATTGATATTTACACACATATTATGACAGACAGTACCACTTATGCTCTAAAAATATTATAACAATTTTGTTTTGTATTTTAAATTATATGTTATGTAACCGTTTTTAGTGGAAATTTAGAAGAAGAAGAAGCGGTTTTACAAAATACTTTATGCCGTCTGTGTATAAGAAAATTGTTTTTTTATAAATTATTATTTTTAATATACATATAATTATCTAAGTTATACATACAAACACAAACAAATGGGAGCAAACAATTTATTTTATTATTTTTTTTTAAAAAGAAAGGACAGGTTTTCAAGTTCGAGGACATCAACACTACCTTATATTTTAGTGAATTTTATTTATTTATTTTTTTGTATTTTTAAAATTTTGCAATTTTCAACTATATTATACAAAAATATTGATTAAAATGGCTTAAACTTATAAATAAATAACAATTTAATTGACATATTAAAAAATCGGTGTCAAATTGTTTAGTTTTTTTATTAAAACTAAATTTGTATGATATAGCTTATCTAAAATAGTTGAATTAGACAAATATAATTTTAATTTAAAAAGATGAATTCATGTAACGTATTCATTAATAAATTTATTTTTATTGATTAGATAATTGATAAGCATATTCGGAGATGTATTATATAAATATATATATATATCTAACAAATATATTCAAACTTTACATACAATACATTATTTAAAAATAATTTGATAGTGGCTTAGAGTCGCTTAGATTCACTAAAAAATGTTATTTTTAGCATTTGATTGTATTATTAATTGCAAAACATATTTTCACTCTATTGGCGAAAAACTAAATTTAATTTCAAATAACTCATTAATTCAGATAAATAAAGTATAAGTTTTATAAGTTTTAATATAAACTTAACTAATTTATACTTTTATCATTATAATGCTTTAGAAACAATGAGTAGTTTTAATAATTAAATTCACAAACAATTATAATGGTAAAAATTATTATATTAAATATCTTATTATTCAAACTTAAAATGTAACACAATAAAGTTAAACAAAAATTCATTTATATACAATTATAATTGTAATTTAGTTTCAAAAAATATATTCAATAGTTACAGATAATAATTGCTTGTTTTTATTTTTCTTTCAAAATCCTATATTTTATTATTCATAGAAATTTTTAGTTTTCTTATACAATGTAATGGATTGTGAATGAAAAGTAGAATTTTGGGTAAAAATATAATTTGCATTTAATAAGTAAATGAAACTTATTTGAGAAATAATGCAAATGTGAAACAATAAAAAAACAAAACACTAACTTATTGTTTCAGTTGATTTGAAATGTTTTATAAAACTAAATAAATTTTAAACAAAAATTTGTTTTCGTTTAATAACTTTTTAAATAATTGAATTATAAACTAAATATGCTAATCATATATAGTTGAAAAATTTAGTCTATATCAAAGTTTATTAATAATAATTGTTATAAAATTGATAAAAACTTAAAAATTAATCATTTTTCTCTAAACTGATATAAAAAGTTATTTTTTGTAAAAACAAATAATCTAATTAATATGTTTATTTGATTAAGTTATAATAAGGTCTATTAGTTAATTGTTTGTATTGCAATTTTATTTAATATTATATAATTTACAATTACAATAAATGTTAATATTTTATCTTTTAATAATATAAACAGTATCTTATTTAATGAATTATCAATGATTTATATCTATATACAAACTTTAATAATTAGTAAAATGTAAGATTAAATTATATTATTAAAATCATTGGTTCAATATCCTTAAAACTTATATATAATATATAATTTATATAATAATTAAAATTAACAATACATAATTCAATAACTAGGTCGGTATAAATTATTATTATTATATTATTATGATTATACAATATGTCTTTATAGTTTATAAATTATATTAAATACAAAAAACATTTGTACTAAAACATGTTATACAAATTACCTATTGAAACAATATTATAATTTTAATATTATTAAAAATTTCTAGTTCTATATAAATTACACTAATTTTATATCTATTTAATTGTTAATAAAATAAAATTATCAAGTTAAAATCTTAATACTATATAAAAGTACATTATAAATGTTAAAGAATATTATTACACATTATACACATAGAATTTACAGTTTTTAATTATATTTTATACGATATATTCAATAGAAATAATTTTGAAATTTGAATAATTAATTCATTTTTTGTACTAAAACGTAAAAATATGTGTATTAAAAAATATTTTTAGTAATTAACATAATTGGTAAAAGAGTTTATTGATAAAGAATAATATGACTGCACCCACACAAGTCATATCATAACTAAAATGATTTAACTCTATAATAATGTTATTACGTTATATAAAAAACTTAATATTTTATCTAATTTTGTAGCTAAATATAAAAACATGTAAACACACGTTAGGTAAATATTTAGACCACATTTGAAAATAATATATTATTAATAACATTAATCATTAAATTAAGATATAAAAGGCTTGACAGTTGATAAAAAAAGTTATTAATATATATATATATATATATATATATATATATATCAGAGTTAAGCAAGGAGATAGGGTAGGGTATGGCCATATTACCCCCCAAGAGCAAGATTTTGGGAAATTTAGCCCCTCCTTAGATCTTTCACTTAATCAAAAAAATTGTCGCTAAAAAGAATATTAATCCATTTTAAGCGATTTAACAAAAACAGATCCCTTTCCCTAAAACTTTGACGATCTTAATTAAAATATTAGACTAAAATATTAAAAATTTTTGGAAAAAAATAATTATATTACAAGTAAAATATGATTTTAAGATAATATTATAATGTTTTTATTAATTATTTTTAAATTTTACATTTTAATTGAAGAATTATTTATTATTTCTTTAGTTATTAATAATTTCAGAAAATATTCCAAGAAATTAGGAAATTTATTGGGAATATTTTCCTATTTTCCTGGGAATTTCCTCCCATTTACATAAGAATATTCGGGCATTTAAGGCATTTTTAAGGACTTTTCTCTTGACCTCCCTTTTGATTTTTAACTTTTGAAAACATTGCTATTAAAAATACAATAAAAAGATACACCATATCTATATACCCCAAGAGTTTTCTAGATTTTTCCATTTTGCCCCACCCTATACCCTCTACAATCCAATATCTTGCTTAACCCTGATATATATATATAAACTTATTAATTTTAATTTAGTTAATTAAATTAAAAATAACTAATATTAATTTAACTTTATTATTAATAATTTTGAATGTAAAATTAATTATTACACATTTTTAAAATTAATTTCTACTGTAGATTAAATTTTAGACTATATTTAAAATTAGATTTTGCCAAAAAATTATTCAACAATAAAAAATCATTAATAACTAGTAATTATATTTGCAGAACCTGTAGTATACATATGTAAAGAAAATAATTTTTTTAAAATCAATGAAAAATTTAATAAGAATATCAATTAATAAAAATAATATGAAATTAATTGATTTAAGTATATGTTATGTCATATATTAATATAATTTAATATCAATATAATAAGTGATACTATTTTTATAGTGAAAATAATCATTTGAAGAGCACATGCATTAAGTGTATGAAAACAATAATCATATAATATATTGAAATGACAACAAAAATAATATAACATTTTATTATTATTTACAATCAATTGGCTAAAAATGTTTTGTAAGTTTTATGAATGAAATGATTATGTATTGTAAGTATTGAGAGGGGAATGGTATGTAAGGTATGTTTAGTACTAATATAACGTAATGTTTGAATGGTATGAATGGTTGACGTAAGTGTTGATTACGTTATGTTCGCCATTATGTGCATTGAATGGCATTTTGTGTGCAAAACAACACTATATTTACAATCAATTCAATTGATTTGCTGTTCAATAGATTTTGTTGAATATATTTAACTAACAATAAAAACAATTTATTTTTAATTTGTATTTTAATTGGTATGACATATGAACTGTCGGTAACTAACATTGTGGCCAACAATTGATACAATTATAATATTGTCAGTAAATATATATTATTACAAACAAACAAACGGATTGTCAATACAGAGTAAACATCAAACCATTGGATCCAAATCTCCTCTGAGTTATTGTCATTGAATGTCATTATTATCTGAAGATAAATCCAAACAAATGTCGGCAATCAGTCCTCAGCGTAAAAATCGTGGTAAATGTAAAACAAAAAACACGAGAAGTGGATCTGTGGACCAAATCCCACCTCAGGTATTGACAACACGTCGATCACATGTTTATAGTCATCGTTAGTAAACATTTGATTTGTTTTTGATTATCAATCAGGTGTTGGATGAGATCAATCGATTTCTTGAAGGAAGACATTCACCATTGGGTGATGTGGACATCGATATGAGTGATTGCAAACACGACAAGACTTTTTTGAAAGATCATAACAGCAAAGAGGTTGTGTTGGAACCGAAGGCCGGCCGATGTCTACTTTGTCGGTGTCCTCATAATCCCGATAGATCTCGACTACAGTCAGGTATTGCACGTGAATCACATAAATGTCATAAATTGTTTATTTAAATAAAAATAAACTTATTTTTAATGACTTTTTTTTATTGTAAATACTAATTGTAATAAATTTGTATGTTTTATAATATTTTAATGTTAGGATCGGATCAGTTGTCAGACACACCACAAGTATCGCTTTGGTTTTGCAACTCGTGTAAGAAGATTGTGGAAAAGGAAAGGGAATCTAATTGTTCGCTGACACTGAAAGTAACGGCCACTAACACTACCGACTGTTCGACATTAAGCGCCACAACCACTATATCTTCTTCGACATCAATTGCCACCCAAACGACCAACACGTCATCGACGACAACAACCACATCGACTTCCATATCGGTGACTACAAGTTCGTGTTCGTGTCCATTGTGTAAGCGTCACGATGAGCATCAATCACCTCACGAGGATCTACGCACGTGTTGGCACGAACTCAAGTCGGCAATTCTCCGCATTTACCGCGAGTCAGGACTTGTACTCAACCAGACATTTATGCAACAAAACCGTATGGAACTGACTCTTCAACATAAGGGACCCCTTCCTTCCAATGATAAACTCAAAGAAATTGTTCACAAGTAAGGCTCATATTATTTTAGATTATTGTTATTATTATTATTATATCTAATAATATAATCATTTTTTGATTGTTTGCATGTATTTTAACAATTTGTTTTAATAGTATAATTATTTTTAATGTGTTTTGAAATACCGGTGCTTTTTTGATAAATGCTTCTCCGATTTTTGAGGAATGCCTACGCATAGTCTGGTGTGTGTGTGTGTTTAAGTTGATAACTACCGTATATTTATACTGTATTATTACACTACAGTAAATGATTTGCCTCTCGTCCCACATAACTATTTGTCCGCACTGTTTGGCTCAATAGGCCTCTCCTCTCATTTATTATTTAAATGGCTGAATAGAAATATTTTTATTTTATTATTAATAAAGTTTTCAAAAAAAAATTATTATTGAAACATGTTTTCACTAACCTTAACAAAAACATGTCATATTTTGTGACTAAATTGATAAATAACAATAAAATTGCATAACATTAAAGATACAGATAAAAACATGAAAACAATTAATAACAATATAAACATATTTATTCAAAGCGTTTATATTGTCATTCAAGTGTTAATAACCTTATTATTTAAACGACACGATTTCCATATGTTTTAATAACACCCGCATTATATACTTTACTATTGTTAGCTATAAGTTATTTATTTATTTATATTTTATAATTAATATATTTTAATTAAACTTATATTAACTTTTAAGTTACATTATTACATTAAAATGTAATAGTATAGACTGCATGCATAACTTATATGTAATATACAGTATAAATATAGTAAAGATGAAAAAGTAATTTATAATTTTAAATTATTCAAATTATATTTAAAACACTTAAATTAAAAATATTATAATATTGTTTAAAAAGTTTTGACTAAATGATTTAATTAATTTATTAACAATATATAGACTGTGTGTTCACGATCGACATAAGCTTTATCAATGTCTAGAAGCACAGGTACGGCTGTTTGTAGTGGAGATGCGTCTAAACCTACTGAAGCATTTAGAACAGGGCTCTCAAGCGCTGTTTGAAGCAATGATAGATCAGTACAGCAAACTTTGTCGGGCGTCGAAAAAAAGTGCACAATTCCTGCAAGAATTAGAGTCTAAACATTTACGCAAATTCAACCTGACCTGGGAGTTCCTCAATAGACGACTCTTCCAAAGCACTGTCTATTCCGATACTTTTATCAAACACGGACTTCCTAAGTATGACATACCTCTCTATTCATATGATAGTTGTCATCGATTTTTATTAATGAAACAAAATGTTTGTAAATATCAGGTTAACAGCGCTAACGAAGGATCGGTCCCTAATTGATATGTACGCCCGGTTTCTCAAGTTTGAGGACGAAATGACAGTTATATCAGTTGTTTGGCGCGAAGCCCAACAGTTTATTGACAAATATGAAAAGGTTTGATCACTCTTTGGTTTTATTAAAATTATTTATTTAATTGTTATTATAATTAGTTTGCAATATTAAATAAGAAGAGGGCACTAATCAAAGAATGGGAACAATTTAGTGTCGAATGGGTATTAGATGATCACGTGTCGGGCAGTGTCGCCAATAAAAGTAAATCAGGAGAGAGTCCAATGTGTATAAAGAAGCCATCGATTGAGTGTCTAAACGCTCGCTTTCTTGAGGAACAGAAACTGTTAAAATCTGGTAAAAACATGCAATCCGTTAACTTAGAGGTGGAAACACATTCAGCACTACAGGAACAGACATTACTGGCCGCTTATGGCGAATGGGATGCCATTGATATCAAAGCCATATCAAGTCTTCAGGCATCTAATAAACATCTAAAGTCTGCCACTGCTTCCACACAAGTGGATCTACTGTTGACCAATAAAGCTAAGAATGAATTTCAAAAGGCTACCGATCATCACACTCATGAAGATGACGATTGTGATGATGAAGAAGAATGTGATGACGACGATGAAGATGTTGATGATGAAGAAGACGACGATGAGGACGACGATTCGTGTTCTGATCAGAGCTCAACCACTTCGACTTCAACGAGTAATGCTCAGCGAGGAGAAGGCGGTCGTGTTTGTGATTGTTGTTATTGTGAAGTCTTTGGTCACGGAATGCCATCCGTTGCGCCCACTTCTCGAAATTACAATGAAATGAGGGAACGATTGAGAATGAGGTTAAGTAAACGTAAAGCAGAAAAGTGTGAGAAAAATGTGACTCAAATTGGAAGTCAAATAACAATTGATAACAATTTTAAACCAAAAGATAAAGAGATTGAACAGAGAGATGATCGTGATTTGGAGGAATTGATTAACTTTATTAATGGTACTGATAGTGGTAATGGTAAAGAAAAGAAAAAGAAAAGCGAAAAACAAAAGAAACAGAAAAATAAAGATAAGAAAACGGTTTCCGATATTAAAGACTCTAAAAATACTTCCAATAATATTAATATTATTAATAATAGTAATAATAATAACAATAATAATATTAATATCAAAGAAGTGGGAAGTAATTCCAATACAAAAACTGCCGATAATTTGAATAAAAATCATAAAAATGATAAAATTAATGACCACTCAAAGGATACTTTGCTTATCAATCACAACAATAATGTTAATAATAATAATAATATTTGCCATCAAAACAAACCAACTAAACCACTAAAAGAACAAAATCAAAGCACAAAATGTGAATCACCGAAATTGACCGACAATTCTAAGTTAAATTTAATGGTTAACCAACATCTCAATGATCAACAACAACATCAACCAATGATTACTTATAACAACAATAGTATTAATGGTATGACTAATGGCAGCGCAAAGAACGCTAAAATTAATGGAAACAACAAAAAGAAGATTAAAATATCAAAAGAAGAAATTAATTCAAACCAAATCCAAAATATTAATAATAACAATAAGATTTCGAGCGAACCGATTGTCAATGGGATCATTGGACACCACAAACAAAATGGAACAACTGTTATGTCTAACGGTTCCCTCAAACATCACCACCAAATGAACTCATTGAACAGTTCTCAATCACCCGAAAGAATTGATAATAACTCAGATGTTGTCAAACAAAACAAACAAAAGCAAAATAAGTTGAATAGAAACAAAAAGAAGAATAACATCGAAGAAACACTATCTCCAGGTCTATACATATATTTAATTATATATTTTTCATGTATTTAATCGGATTATTATTATTATTATTTTAGATGAAGTTTTTATGCCAAAAGACATTGATTTGGAAAATGGAGAATTAGATGAGTTTGAGAAAGAATTAGAGGCTTTCAAAAGGTTTGTCTTTTATTTTAATTTTTTTTAAGTAAATATTTTCAATAATTACTAAAAATCTCTATTATTTTATTTGAATAATATTTAGGTTCTGTTTTAATTCGGTTCCGCTTAAAGTCAAAGAGAAAGTCAATGTAAATCTTAAAGACATTGTCATTAGGAAGAAAAATGAATAATTTGTCGGTTAAACAAACAAACAAAAAGTAAAATCCTATTCAATTGGTGGCAAAATGAAAAACAAAAAAAACTTGTAATTGTGATAATGCTATTGATTATAATTATCATTATATTATTGGAAATTCGTTAATCCCTTCTCTTTAATCTTATTTATATGTCTCCCATACTGTATGTCATATATCAGACACTTTTTCAAAATGAAAATCGGAAAAGTATATATTGTTTTTAATTAATAAAAGAGTTATTAATATGAGGTGAAAACATTTGACATATTTTTAAAAAATATAATTATATATAATTTTATTATTATAAGTAAAAATGTCTGTAATTATTAAAGAAAAAAATGAAAACTATATTAACTTTTTAAAGATTTTTTTTCATTTAAATATTTTTAATAATTTTTATGAATTTTCCCCCTTATCTCGAGTTTATTTCTTTTCGCAATTTTTCGCGAAACGATTTGCGAAAATAATAATAATATTATATAAATAATATTATAATTATGAATAATTATTAATGTATTTGTTTTTATTATTTTAATTATTATTATCATTTAATGAGTTTAGAAAAATGGAAATAAAAATACAATATACTGTGTATATATATACATATACAATACATATGTTATATTTAATAATAATTATAATTAGTGTATGATATTCAGTAAGTATTGGGATTGTCGATAAATATTATAGTATTTTTCCGCTATTGTTATAAAAATGTTTTAGAAAATCACAAACGATTAATAGGGAGTTATTAAACAAATCGTGTAATGAATGAAAATTTCTAATGAATACAATTTATAATTGAATATACAGTAAAATGTAAACAATTTTCTCATTAAAATTCATTAATGAATTTCAACTGAATTGAGGTCTTCTCAGATAAATACAGGTTTGTTATAATAGATGGTTTGTATGACAACATCGACTAGGAGTGACCTAATGCTACCCTTAAATGATGTTTTCGACTTACGGTCTGAATTGATGGCTAAATCCTGTTCCTTCCCTTGTCTTTACTAAACAATTATTTAATTGTTTAAAAATAACTTCTTATATAAATTGTTTTTTATTGTCAAAACAATTAATATTAATGGCATTATTATTTATTTTTTATAAAAATATTTATAGCTTTATTGTTTTGAATTTCCCATTTAATCTATTGTATAATTAAACAATAGTTAACAAATTATTTTACATATATTTTTAATATCATTTTTGCATAATTTACAAAAAGTCAATATTTTTGCATATATTCAACAAACATTTAAATGAAAAACAGTTGTTTATATAAATATTATAATATATAATAATTTATAAATTATATTATAAATATATTAAAAATATCTTCAAAAATAATTTACATAATAGTTCTAATATTAAAAGCTCTTAAAAAAATTATTTATATAAATATAAAATAGATGTTATATAAAATATTATAAATTGATATATTTTATGACTTATTTTTGTTTAATAATTAATGACTGATAATATTTCAAAATATATTAAATACAATTTTATAAAATATTTACTTTGCATAAATATAAGTTATTGTATTCGTTTATATTATAAAATATATTTTTATATAAATAATGTATATAAACTTTAAGAAAATTTAAATACTATAGAAAATACTATAGTTTATTTATAAAAGTTAGTTAAAAAATTAATAATAGATTGCATAAAATTTGCACTAATATTTTTTTGTTTATTAAAAATAATATTATATGGACTTTACCGGTAAAGTCTGTAGTAAATAAAAATCTGTTAAACAGTATATTCAATATAAAAAATATTTAAAAATATGTTTTAAGGTTTTAAGATATTAGATGTTATAAAATACTACTACATGTATAATTGTACCGGATATATATTTTAATACTAAATATTATATTTTAAATATAAAAATAAATAAAAGGTATCTATTATATAAAAATGACCAGTGCAAAAATTATGCAAACATTATTATATATTAAATAAATAAATAATTCTAAAAAACTATATAAAAATATATTACTCAACATTAATATCAGTGTAGATCTGAAACCACCACAATTGGTGAGTGTCGTCATCATTACAATCAGCCATTTTGACATCGGAACCGCTGTCTAACTCAGAAGTGGTCATACATTGACCGGTATATTCATTAATTATTTGACCACCTTTTGTATGTTTCCACAATTGTTTCTTCTTTTCCAATCTTACAGTGCGCTTACGTCTAGCTTTAGTAAACTTTAAATCAACACATTTGGACATTTGTATGACATCGGTGTCGGTCTCAGCTGTAGCACAACTCTCCTCTCGTCTCAGTTCTCCCCTATTGTTTAGTGTAAATACTTGATTAGTCCATACATCCTGTGGTCTATCGGGTGCACAGATATATAGACCTAATTATGTGTGAGAAATGAAAAGAAAATATAGTTTATATATTGAAATAACATTTTTATTTACGAGAAATAATACCTAAATTATGATCTTTGTCTTCTTCGCGATTCAAATTATCGAGACATAGGTTTGATATGCCGTTCCGCACATACCCGTAGGCTCGGGAGTCCTTATCAAATATATACTTATCTTCAGTATATATGTTCTTTAAATACCAACTAAAAGATTTACATTTCAGGCGTTCCTTAAGAGCTAATCTTTTGCTCAGATCGCCGGCGTCGGCATTCTTGAGGTCACTTCGATGCATAAAGAAATACTTCTGATAGTCATCCATCCATACTTTGACAGTACGTAATGTATTGATTCCGTGCGTATCTTTGCCATTGAAAGAGTATGGATGATAATCACGGAAAATATGGCCGACATGACTGCACGGATGAATTTCCAGACGACCACCGCATTGCCAAATACGGAACGATAGTTCGAGGTTCTCTCCGCCCCAGATCTCCATCGATTCATCATAAGAGCCGATCTCGAAAAAGTAGTCCTTATTAATAGCAAATAATCCGCCGGCCATTGTTGGCGACAGTACTGCTTTTGTCGGTGCTTTTCTAGTGGCGTCTTCATTGATGTCAATCCATGTGAAGTGTCCGCTCCACGTAAAGCCTCCCACTTGAAAATAATATGGATTTCCCGCATAATATTCAAGTGTCTTATCAGATATCACATCAATCACAGGACAGATCACATTTCGTCGGTCTTCTTTAATACGATAAAGCAATGGTTCCAACCATCCGACTGTAACTTCAACGTGACTGTCCAGAAATACAATTACATCTCCCTGTGCTTTACGGGCTCCTATAAGTCTAGCCCTAATAAGTCCTTCTCTTTTGTCAAGTCGTATCACATTTACCCGATCACCGAAAAAATAATTCAGGTATTTGTCTAACAAATCTTTTAGTTCAATTTTATCACTGAAATCGTCGACTAAAATGATTTCTTTGAGCAAAATATCGGGCGTTCGGTTCCAAACCGACCAAATAGTTCTTATAAGTGCCGACCAAATCTCGTTAGTATATATGATCACAATAGAGGTCGAGCTTAATGTCTTTAAGTCATACTCTACTTTAGAGCATTCATAGGGACGGGCGTCAGGTAGTGACCGATTGGGATTAATCCGGTCGGAGATAAATACATCGAAAGCACCCGATTTGAACATCTTTTTCGATATCTCCTTGTCTTCTTCGTTTGTTAAGCTCACAGCTATACCTTTATCGCCCCAACCGTTGACCACAGGATTTAGTTTATGAAACAGTTGCCAGTCTTTGGCACTCAACTCAATCACAGATACTTTGGAAGATCTCTTGGGATGTAATTCTTCAGATAATTCGTTTTGAGATTCAAACAGAAACGATGAGATAAATGAAGAGCTTTGATGTTTCGGTTTAATGGTTCGCATTAGTAGAAGAAATATGAGCGCCAAAGACACAAACAAACACATGACACGAATTATTGTCACTTTATTGCGGCGGATCCGGTAAAGCGATAGTCGACCGATGAATGACATTTTGTCGGTCCAAACGGATTGATGGCTCGGATTTAAGGACACTATATCAGACACACTATTGTTGGGACATCGATGACAAACAACTATTTGGATATCTATTTTGGATCAAATGTTAGTCAATCAATACATTTACCTAATTATCATAAAGTATATGATATAACATCTGTTTTTATAAAAACACTTACAACTGATTTTTGTTTTTAATAAATCAATCAATTAATCAATTTATATATTAATTAGTTGTCTTCATAACAATGTGTTGACACTTCATCAGTAATGATGAAGACATTGATGATGTGTTGGCAGTGATTGTCAATCGGTGTCAATGTTTTGTGTACTGACTGTGAGTTTGAGTCAAACACTTGTTATTATTTAGTGCTATGTTTTAGTCCACGTGTGATGTGTTGTAGTGTTTGACTCAACAACAGCTGTCATACAATTGGTATTCAATATTATTTACAGACAATCACTGTATGATTAACATCACTATTATATCATTCAAATATCACTCCTCTCTCTCTCTCTAAAGTATAAGCCATAAGATATTATAACTAACATATCGTTAAAAATATAAGAACTGAAAAAACTTTATTTATATAATAATTAATATTTTATACTAATCTTAATTATAATATATTTTTTAATTATCATAATTTTGATAAAATATGAGATAAACTGATAGTGCATTAAATATGCTAATTAACTAATTTGAATAATATATCATTTTATATAGGAATTCAATGAGACAATCATTTTTCTAAAAAAAGTATTTTATTACTATTAATAAATTAAATAAATTAAATCTATTGCTAACGTTAATAATTAACTATTAGGTTATATTTGATAATTCATTTTATTATTCTTTAATATTTATAGTTATTTTTGTTAGTTTGTTATTTACAATTTGTAAAATAATATACAGTAAAAACTCTAACAATTGTGATAAGATAGCCAATAAAGGAGTCATAACTCTAGTATTACATAATATATTTTTAATATAATATTTACAACTTTTGACTCATTTATTACATGCAATAAAATTAAAGCAATAATTTTTTTTTTTTTGAATAATAAATTATATTTGATTGACAATTATGTTTATTATATATTATTTATATAAATTATATAATTTTAAATATGCTTATCAAATACTTTGAATTATTTATGAATAATTAAAATGATTAGATATATAGTAATATTATTAATGAGATAATAGTGGCCGACAATTGACCAAATGTTGTGACAAAAGACGATAACATTGTCGATATGATTGATTGGTCCGATTCAACACATTTCATGACTTTCATTATATCAATTGTTATTAAAAATCCATTACTTATTGCTAGAAATATATTTGCCATTAAATAAATTATATCATTAGTGACCAAAATTGGTAATTCACGCGTTTGTGGCGATAAATTGCAAAACATATAAAATGGTATTAATAATAATCGCATAACAATTAAAATCAATTTTATTGATTTTAAATGTTTTTGATAGTTATCTGAAAATTTTGTTAAAAGACATCCAAACGATGAAAAACTATTAAATAATAAATGTGTTGTTATTGGTATCCAATAATGTAATGGTATAATTGTTGATAATATAGATTTAAAGTATATATTAATTAATATATAAGGATATATTGAATATGTGATTAAAGTTGTCAAATAAATATTTAGATAAAATTTCCAGCATTTTCTTAAAATATTATTTAAAGAATATTCTTTATGTTTGACATTAGATTCACCAAATTTTTCATCAGTTTTATTCCGAAATTTACTTTTATAATAGCGATAAAAACACTAATTATTAAAAAAAAAACTTTTATTAATATAAAAATAATATTTAAAAAATAATGAAAATGAAAGAAAACATACATTTAATGGTAGAATATAATAGCTATCAAAGCAAACCAAAAGTAGCAAAATTAATACAACAAAGTAGTAAATTTGAACCACTTTTTGATTATTAATTAATAATTGTAGCACTATTTGCATCAGTGATACTAGAGTTCCCGATAAATATATGCCAAATATAAGGATACGGATATAATTCAATGGTAATAACGAAGTGATTCCGTAAATACAGTTTTGTGAAATGGCATTCAATGTCATTAATATTATCATCAAAACTGATAATGCAATTGTATAGATAAAAAGATTACCATTTACTGCAATTTGTTGAATCAATAATATTAAACTTATTGTAATTGATTGTAATGTAAAACTATATGTAATTCTTTGGTTAATAGTCCAAATTGGCCTAAATATATACAATAAAAAAGTCATATATATATATAATTTAATTGAAATTATTGAAATTAATTGTAAGATAAATTTACCTGATAGTTAATAAAATGTTAACTATAATAACAATAAGTGATGATAAATAATAAAATATTGTTAAGTATATTATTAAGTGTTTCGAATCGATCAGAATTTGTTCGTTTAATATATTTGTATAATTAAATGCAAAAATTGATTTATAGTCTTCAAATTGCTAGAATTTATATAGAAATAATAATTTGTATTATAGTAGACTTGATTTAAAACAAATAAATTATTTGAAACATACATTTAATGCATTAAATACAATATTTGATGGCAAAGATATAGCGATTCCCTGTAAAATAATTATGACGGCAACCAAATTAAAACGATCGGTCGGTTGCGGCCAAACATAAGTGACTGATTGAGTTCGCAGTAATTTAGTCGACGATTTCCAAACGGGTTTGATATCTATTGGTTTGCATTCAAAAACATTTTCATTTAATTGATATTTGTCTTCATTATAATCTTTAATACATTTCAATTCAATTGCATTTTTAGCCATTATTTTCACAAAATATTTATTATAATTAATATAAAAGAGTCATTAAACAATTGCAAACTAATAGTGCTATAATAAAAAGTATTCAAAATTTAATGGAAAACTATAAATCCATTGACACTAAAAAACTGTTACATATTAAATATAATACATTGTATTAATACAGTATATAAGGGTAATCAAATTAATTGTTTGACAGAAACTGTTTTTACTCATAATATAAATGATATTTAATGCAATTAACAATTGTGACTATGAATTAACTAAAATCATGTAATTTAATATACAAATGAATCAACAATTTTGCTATTTTGTGATGAAAATTAATATATTATAGTTCTTTATTATATTAATAAATTTACAAAAGTTTATACTGTGCTATAGTTATATAACTTACAGTATACCTAATATAATATATTCTAATAATATTTTATAAGCATTCATAAAAATTTATATTTATAGCACATAGAAATGATTATGAAATTTTTAATTTAAATTATAGATGTCAATAAAAATATTTTAGATTTAATTTATTTTTTTAAATAATCTATTTTTTAATTATCTTTTTTTATGGTTACATTAGGTTAGTGTGAAGTAAGGGTAGTTTGGAGTGAGTATGTAATGAATCATTATTGATGACAATTAGTATAAGATTATGTAGTTTTATTAGTTTGTAGAGTAAATCATATGGTGATACAGACTAAATAATATCATAGATTAAACTTAACAAATTGGCCAAGATGCTTTAAAGCATAAACTATAAAGTTTAAAATGTACAAGTTTAAATAAAGTTATCTTTATATATAGATATTTTACATTTTTTAAATAGTTTACTACACAATCTATGTTTTTTCGCGCGTGATTATTGATTTACGCAATCAATTGATCAATATTTAGTATTCATGCATTCAATAATGTATTTATTGATTATTAGCGTAATTAGAATAAAATAGTAAAGTATTTTCAAATCAATTTGGAAGTTATAAATCAAAATCAGTTTTATTTTCAACACTTGAAGAATCAAAGTTGTAATTAAAGAGACAAAAACAAAATGAAAGGAAGAGGTTATATGAATACGAAGAATATTCGGGCGTATCAGACAAATCCAGATATTATTAATCCAATGAAGCGAATGTCTCTTCAGCCTTCTTCACGACCATCGCAACCATCAATTGGATCTTCTGGACAGAGATTTGCTGGACCTAACAGATCTCACAGAGTTATGCAAATGAATGCCAGTCACACAAGAGGTCGTCCAATGGATCAAACAATGAATAAATCGTGGAAAAGACAACAATCAGTCAACAATGGCAATCAACGAAGTTCACAAACTGCCAAATCATTTTCTCGATGGATGGACACCACTGAGAGAGGTTCGCGTCCACCCATTAGATCGCCGTCACATGCATTGCCTCGTCAGCGAAGTTCATCAGCCAGTCGTCAGCGAAGTTCATCAGCCAATCAACCGCGACGAGAGCTCAGCGAACGCTTCTTGGCTCAGATGAGAAACGGAGGAATTCCTATAATAGAAGACAATATACCGATGAGTCCGGCCTGTGAATTGGCAGGTATTCTCAGATATGACTAATTCCTCTCAAGAAAAAAAGATGCTAAAGATTATAGCAATGATTCAAAATTCTAAATATTTATTTAAAATGTTTTTTAAATTTTGAATTTCCAACTTTAATTCGGTAGTAAAATATTAGAAACTATCCGATAGTATTAAATATTTAAATTCATTAAAAAATTGTTTATTAATTATAAAAAATTTAGTTTCAACAAACTGTTCGTTGATTTACAAAAAAAAAAAATTATTTAATGAAAATGTAATAAATATTAGATTTATATTAGATTTAAATATTCAATCCAAACGATTCTTATGGTTATATCTTTGTTGACGACTTTTGTCTTCATAATAAACTTCTTCAATAGATTTGATCTGCCATTTGGGTATATTATTAGTCAGTGCTTCACTCCATGTAAAACCTAAGCTGAAATCGTGTAAAATATAACTTATGATATCCAGTGGTAACTGTTTGCTACCGGCCCTCCAAATAACGTTCTCATCAATAGGTAATCTAAAACATCGTATGCCTTCTTTAATGGCCTTGTTTTGAGTTATGTCTAAATGAGACTCTTTACCGACAATTCCTCCGATTATATAAATGTCATCACAATTATACTCAGTTAGCGTTTCTTTTGAATGCGGAGACAAATAGACTAACTTTTCTTTAGGAAAAACTTTTAAATATGACTTTTCATGAAATGATGACAAAAAATGTGGTTTTTTATAGTTGACTAAAATTTTAGGAATTATTTGCATTATTTGATCCATTGGATGACAATCTGTAAAATGTATGTCAAATGGCACTACAGATCGATATTTATTAAAGTGATATAATTTTTGAATTTGATTTACTAATAATCGACAATCTTGTGGTCGCATATAATCATCAAAACCCAAATCAATGACCAACTTTTGTCCAAATAGTACAGCATTTCTCAGCCGATGACTAAACAATTTCTTAACAGTTTTGGGCTCTATTTTGGTGAACAACGAGTTATGCCATAAACCATATATAAGATGTTGTTTATGATCCCAAAGACCAGTCCGTTCGCTATTAATTTGTTGATAAGTTTGTCTCTTTTGTGTCCAATACTCTTTTGAATGCTCTTTACGGCGAAGTTTTCTCATATCGGTTACCAACTCTTTACGACATAAATGTCGTAACAATTGTCTTCTCTCATCTTTGGTCTCCAATACCAACAAATCACGCATATTATCGACGGTTAAAGAGATGGGAACTTCAAGTGTCATATATTTTTCGTATTCATATTCATTAAGAATGATCTCAACTCTGGACTTAATGTTGTCGTCAGTCATAATGTCTTTAAATGTCTCAATCTTTACATTTTCAAAGTCTCTCTCGATGTCAAACATATCTTCGACAACATTGTTGTTATTGTTATAAACAACTAAAACAAAATGACAATAAAATCAATGATATTTATAAATTGCAAACTAAAAGACAAAACCTGATCTCTTGTACGACAAATGCCGCAAAAGTGGTGGCGAAACACAAAATCTATTAAACAATTGATTTATTGCACAAATCATTGCATTAATTAATTGATGTCAAAGTCATCTGATATTTGTTATCAAAATAATTGTATTTAATTTATGATAATTATTATTAGTATTATTACTAATGTCATGTAAATTATATAATTTTGATTAATTAATTAATCACATCATAAATCCAAACAAACTAACCATTAATTAACTGATAATTAATTAGTTTATATAGTTGTATAAACTTGTTGTTATGTATTGTATTGAATGACAATTACTGTAATAATAATAATACGGTAACTGTTTATGCAATACATTATTACCGGTAAAATAATTAACAAATTATTTCATATGACTTATAGTGACAACTAGTGGACAATCATTGGGTTTATTAAATAAATAACAATAATATATGAAATACTACTATAAATACAGTTTTGTGTTAGAATTTGTTGATCGCTTGCTATTGAAATTGAATGCATTGTATGAACAAAAATCTTATGTATTTATTATGTGTTATATTTGTTGATTAAAGAGACGCCAAAAGCAGACAACAACTGATTGAACCATATTTTGACCACTTTTTAGTCATATTTGAAGACTTCTTAAGCATTGATTGTTTATCACATTTAGTCATTATATACATAGTTATCATCTGAAAAGTAGTAAAGTGGGTGACAATTGGTTACACTCGAAGACAATTGGTTTGTATTGATCTGTTTATTACAATTGTTGACTTCGGTAAACAAGTGGACAAAAGATATGCCGCACGTCATAGTGTTCACGCATTACAATAATCTGGCCAAAGGTCCGACATATGTGGCCAACGATGACACACTATTGCTGGACTATTTGGGCGCTACTCCGCCGCAGAACCCGCAACAGTCATCGGTGGTGAACGAGTCGCCCACTCAGGTGTTGGACAAACTCGAGCAAAGAGGTTATCGGGTGGTCGGCATGTCGTCCAACGCCTCCGACACGTTCACCAGTTATGTCTGGACTCTACATAAACCCGAAGAGATTGAACCCTTTCCTTAAATTGCAACCAAAAATGTCAAGAGGTTTGCATCAGTTTATAGACATATAATGTCTTAACTTTTTTTGATGTATTACTCAACTGTTCTGTTCTCATATTTTATCCATTTTTTGTTATCAATATATATATTAAATTAGATTTATTTTTATTTATTATTATTATTACTTATTAATACATTTATTATTATAATATTATTTTTCTATTATTATTATTATTATTATGTATAATCCATTTATTAACAACTATTGCTATTTTCTGATTGAATCAATTTTCTGATTAATTTAATAATTTACATTAACCGATAATTTTTGTGCAAATAATTGATTATTTTTTTAATTATCTTACTGTATATTATGTTAAACAAAATTAATTACCGTAAATGAAATTTATTAAAGATTATGAATTATGTATTATGAATAAAACAGTATAATATTTATCAATATTAAGGTTAATTTGTTTTTAATAATGCACATACAAATGCATTAAAAAATTATCTTAAATATAATATTGTATTAACTATTATGTATTTATATTATTCAATTATTTTGCTGTATATTAATTAATAATTATCTATTGCAAATAAAATTTATATTACAGTATTAAAAGCCTATTGATATTAATTTTTAGAATAAAATTTTAATATTCTAATTTAATGTTTAATTTATGATAAAATAATTTATTTATAAAACAATTTTATTTATGTCATACAATAAATATTATCAACAAATGTTTATAATTTATAGCTAAGAATATTCTTTTATATAGTAATATATAGTATTTACTATAATATAAATATATTTTCATATAATTTATCAAGTTTTAAATATAAGCTATTAATTATAGGAATAAAATTACTAATTTAGAAATAATTATGAATAAGTGTTATGAAAACATTAAAATATTGCTTATTATGTGATTCTATGCCATAATTATCTCAACTAATTTCTCATAAAATTATTTATTTAGGAATTAATGTTTTATTTTTTATTAAAAAATATTTATTAAATAGTTTACTATACTCTATATTATATCTTAAATAATAAATAAAATATTAAGAAAATCATTGACGTCTTAATCAAGAAAAGTATTTTTTAATTTAGACCTTATAATTCATAAATCATTGATCAAATTTATTGATTATTTTATTGGATTATTGATTTTAACATTAAATAATATTTTACTTAACATAAAGTATTTATTTAGAATCAACTTAAATATTATTGATCATATAAATAACATTATAATACATACATATTGAAAGGTTATAATAAAATAGTTAAATTACAATTATTATAGTTATTAACTTTTATTTAAAAATTTTAAAAATAAACTAACAAATAATTTTCAAGATATATGAATATCAGAACAATATTAATGAAATACTTAAAATGAATAAATCATCGAAGTTTAAAAAGTAAGTCAAATACTTTATTATATATACTGTATACTAATAATTATGATTAATCAAAAAATTAATATTTATTTAATTTGTGGTTTAATTGCTGTATATCCTGTTTACTGTATATGAAAAATATTAATTTATAAAATTATCTGTTTTATTTTGTTGTTTGAAAAGATATTAAATACATAATTAAACAAAAATATTTACTTAATTAATAAAAATTTTCTGAATTTACTTTAACTAATCGAATTGCAGTAAAATATTTTATTGTTATTTTCAGTATTACATTGATAACAATTTTAATTAATTGTCATACAGTATAATAAACATTAAAAATCAATTATACAATAAAATGCTGTATTTGTTGATATATAGAAAAATTTTTAAGCGGTTAGTATTGTATTATATAATGTTTTAGTATAATTATAAAATACTTATTTCTTCAAATTATAGTATTTACCATTTGTTTTACAGAATTAATATTATATCTTATGATATAAGATAATACAGAATAAAAAATAATAATATATAATAATTGTTTAGACAATACATACTGTTTAAAATTTATTTTTGAAATAATTATTATTGAAATAAAGAATAACGAATAATTATTGAAGTTTGATATCAGTATTTTAAAATAATAATTTTCATATATAATTTAAATTTTAAAATACAATTTTTTTCAATGTCAATGTTGTTAGCATTGTATTAATTGATACACTATGAGGTGTAAAGTGATGCCAAATTGATTATTAGCCAATTTTTCAAACAATATTCAAGTCTATGATAAACGTTATATAAAATGCTATAAAAACAATTACTAACTATTAATAAATAGACGAAAGATATATATATATTGTATATATTTATTTGTCGTCAGTAATGTCGGTGTAGTAGACAATTGTGATAGGTTTGTAATTTTGCAGTAATACAAGTAATTAATTAATTACATATCAATAAAATTGCAATTTTTATATTTAAAAAAATATATATAAAGTACTTCAATTTTGTTTTGTTTACTTGAATTTTATTATTATTATTATTAATGTTTATCTAATCAAATAATTAAATATAAATATTTTTATAGTGAATCTTAACCCAAGGTCTTTAGGTTTCAATATTTGTATATTATTTCTAAATTTCTAAACTAATTTATTAATTAAGTCAAAATTACAATTATAAGAACATTAATGAATCACACAATTTTAAGGAATAATTTATTATAAATTATTACATGACTAACATAATCACTATATTCTACCATAAAAGTTAAGATTTTACACTTTATTTATTGAATTTGGTAATTTTATTTCTAAAAGTATCCAGCATAAAGTTTTTTTTATTAGTTTATTATTGTTTCAAATAAAAAATTCCCTTTTTAAACATTTATAAATTATATATATTAAACAAATTATCATATGATATTCGATTAATTTGTTTTAAACATTAATTGGTTTATTGATTATAAGTTAGAAATACAGTACAATTTGAAAAAATGCTATGTTTTATAAATTATTTTTATCTGTTATTTAATTGTCATTTTATTAGATTTATAATAATAATAATCAAAGTTTTTATTGCAAAATATTTGGTTAATTAATGAAGTATTTAAATTTTATCATTTGATATTATACAGAATCATAAACATAATATTTCAATGTTTAATTTCTACAATTTTTTATTTTTAAAAAATATAATTGTTTGGTTGTTTAAATAAAATTAACTAATTATCATATTGATTTAAAAATCAATAAAATATGCATGATAATAAACAGTAAATTTTTAAATTATAAAAAATAACTAGCCAAGTAATTTTACTTTACTTAAAAAGTCAAGTTAATTATTAAGTACTTTAAATAATAGTATAATAGTTTATTAAGTTTTAAAAATTGCTTTATACAATAGCTTATTATCATAAAATGATTACAGTATAATTACGATAATAATGTATGATACTTATATGTTATAAAAGTAATTACTTAAATAAAATATTTTTTAAATTTTATAGTTTAAAACTAAGTAGTCTATAGATATAAATATTTATATATTATATATAAACAGTAGTTAACTCTTGATTAGTGCAAATATATGATAATTTAACAGATATTTTATACGATAGTGAAGGTCATCAACGCTCTGGTATTATGGGTGAGTGAGTGAGTGAGTGAGTGAGTGAGTGAGTGAGTGAGTGTGTGTGTGTGTGTGCAGGCAATTGCGCAAATAATCATGTGATCAAATGATAAAAATGATCATGGACAATTGACACCAATATCAACATTTCAATTATTTCATCTATTTATTAAAGTTGTCAATAGTTGTCATTATTTATATTTATTTTAATATTTAATTGTAAATAATTATTTTGCAAATACAGTAGTTTGAGTATATATATACAGTGTTGTATAATGTATATAAAAAAAACAATGTCAACAATTATTAATTTTATGTTTATATCTTTTATAAAATTAGTAAAATGAATGAATTTATAAAACTAAATTGTGTTTTAAGCTAGTTAACTTTTGTTTAATTTGTTTTAAAAATTATTAAATTATATTTAACTCATTAATAAATAAATGATAAAAATCAAATTGATCAATTAATATGACTATATAAATATTTTAATTAACTATATCGTAATTATATAAGTTTAATATTTATTTGGTGACTTAATTAAATTTCAACTTAATTAATTACAGTAAGTTTTCTAACGTTGTTACTATTTTAATAAATTTCCGACATATAAAACTTTTCAAATATGAGAGTTAATAATACCAAAATTGATAAAATATTGATATATTGCTACTAACTTATATATAATAGATTGATACTAATACATAATAAAAATTCAATTATATAATGAAATAAATTATTGCTTAGCTAATCATTATTAAATTAAAATTATAAATTTATAATATTGAGAATATTATAAATTTTAACTATACTTTAACTATTATTTTTTTAATGCTACGATTTTTGCGATATTTTTAAATATCAATAGTTTTTACATTACATCAAAATTAAATTAAAATGTCTAAAAATTACAAAATATAGTATTAATTTATTTAGATACATCCTTTTAATTGACATTTTAATTACAAATATTTGTTAAATTTATTAATTTTATTTTAATACTCTTGATTATCCAATTAAAGTTAAAGTATATAAGTTGAATTTAGTTAATTGATCAATTTAAATATAGTTGCATAAATACAATTTATTATTTTAATGCTATGTAATCATACTATGTATATATTTATACAAGTGTTTAAATAAATTAAGCTTAATTGTCAATTTATTTTATTTAATAATCGTTTTAATGTTTCTATTGTAGTAAGTTTTATATAAAAGTTAAAAATTATATTAAGATTTTTTTAAACAATTGGGACATTAATTTTCATTTGCTATAATCATTCAATAATTTATTTTATCAAATAATACAAAACAATGACATATTAGTGATTAATATTGTATAAAGAGTGCTGTACTGTTTGTAAGCGATAAAATTAATTATATAATATTACATAATATAGAAATACTGTTTTTATTGAGCAATGAAAAAGCAAAAAATGAGTTGATTTATAACTTATTAAAACTAATAAAATTTTTAATTATTAAGATGACTATTATTTAGTTAATTTTTGAAAAAATAAATCTTATTTGTATATCAAATCACACTTTGTTTTTTCAAGAGTTTCCAAAGAGAAAAGTGCTTAAGAAATGGCACTATAAATTAATACCCATTAATAATGATAATCAGCAATCATAGAGATTACTATAAATCTGTGACAAAAAAATATATTAACATTGAATACAACTTTTGAATGATTACTGCCTTTTAAAAAATAGTATACAACTGTATATTGGATTTGAGATAACAAATTCAAAAGTGATTCAAACAAAAGTAGCGTTTAGTGAGACTCGTAAATCGTGGCAAACAATGACCAATTGGAAAGTCCTGACTCTGACAGCCGTTACAATCGGGTTGTGTGGACTCGTACTCATAGTCACACTCTTTACAGCCACCGGTGGTTACGTGCCTTTTGATGTAAGACTCGTTTCATTAGTTTTTTTATTAAATACTATATACAGTATATTATATTTCTGTTTGCATCAAGTTTTCAACTATTTAATTATAAAATTATTTTAAATAATTATATATATGATATGTATATAGTATGGAGTAGTATTAGATGCCGGTTCCTCACACACACAGATAACATTATATCATTGGTTGGCCAACAAAATGAGATGCACCGGTGTTGTCGAGCAACTGGACACCTGTCGAATTGAGGGCGGAATCAGTAGCTATAATGTATCCGATGTGTCAACTGTTGGTTATGACCTATTGGAGTGCATACGAAATGTTAGCAAAAAAATAGATAAGGATAGACTATATAATACTCCACTATATTTGGGTGCAACCGCTGGTATGAGACTACTCAACAAAACCGACTCAAATAAAGTCAAATCTATATTTTATTTAATTAACAACGCGTTTATACAAAATACGGGACTACAGGTTAAAACTATAGATATAATTAGCGGTCAAAATGAAGGACTTTTTTCATGGATTACAAGTAATTATCTAATGGACAAACTTATTGTCGATGAATTTGATACCAAATCGACGACATCGACTACCGGTATGCTCGATATGGGCGGTGCTTCGGCACAGATAGCTTATCGGGAAGCGGACAACGGATTGCACTCCAATGTCAACGATGAAGTCAATGTACGCCTCTATGGCATCAACCATACAGTGCGAGCTTCAAGTAATCTATGTTTCGGTGCGGATCAGGCAATGTTAAGATACCAAATGTATTTGATTTTATTAAATAAAGACAAACAAACTATTGATAGTCCGTGTCATCCAAAATCATCTCAAATCAATGCTATCGGAAATGACTTAAAAGAGCAGATATGTGTTAAACTAGTAAACGACAAAATTGTTGATTACAATAAAAATTATACATTTATTGGAACCGGTAATAATGATAACTGTTCCCAAATTTTAACAAATCATTTATTAAACAAAAGTGAATGTCAAACAACTTTTGATATGTGTTTTGATGAATCGGCTAATCCGCCGCCAAATGCGACCCAATTTTTCGCATTGTCCTCATATTACTATACGGTCCGTATCTTAAAATTGACACAAGAGTTCATCGATAAAGTGACTGCCGATGAATATAAAAATGAAATGCAAAAGTTTTGTTCATTGGATAGACAATCAATGCTTAAGAATCCATTAGTGATTGCAAAATATGTGGATCTCTATTGTTTTCAACTTCATTACATTTATACAACAATCAAATATGTTTACAAGTTTGCCGATAATATGTGGCCAAACATAAAGTTCACGAATAGTATAGGAAAGACATCGTTAGGCTGGAGTTTAGGCTCTATGATCAACGCTACCAATGCTATCGCCGCCGAAAAGCCGACGCCACCGATGGTTAAAGTGTTTCCCTTTATATTAGTCGTCATATTTTGCTCATTAATCCTATTTTTAAGTATATATTTTGCTATCAAATGGCACAAACAGTCGGACAATCAAAAGAAAGAAAAGTACGAACCAATTAGTATTACTCCTTAAGACAACTCCAAGGACTTTGTCATCCCTGAGCTGTCTTAAGACAGGTGTTATATTTTAGTGCTTTTTTAATTAATTATTGCCTTTTTTCTTGTCATTAATAGATTTCAGTCGCAGACAAAATGAAATGTATTTTAATTTAGTACAAAAAATTATATTTATATATTTTTTTTTGAAATATTTATAAAAATATATTGTAAAAAGTTTAAATTGATTTACTTATTGTAATCAATACAATATCAATTGTTAATAATGAAAATATAATATCAATTGAATATTTAATAAATTGTAAACTATAATATAATATGAAATAAAATATGTTTTTATCATATGCTTATATTTTTTTTATCAATTATTAATAATTACGAAAAATATTGATAAACTTATTAAATAGACATTGAATTTGCCATTAAATGATAAATAAATGATTAAAAGTATGCGACAATTATTGCACTTATTTATCATACAATATATGGATTATTAAATTGAAAATAAACATATAGTCTATTAATGTTTTTAAAATTTACACAAATAGTATTAATTTCAATCAATTAATTAAGATTTATATTTAAAAAAATTAAACAAAATTACTATCAAATACTTTACAAAAAATACAATATCTTTAAACAATTATCACTGATTTTAAATTATTATTATTAATAATAATCTCAATAGAAATCAATTTATAATTTAATAAATGATTTAATTAACAGGTTATCAAACAAAAGTAATAATTGTTTGAATCATATCATGTCTTAGCATTGGATATATCATTGGATGCCATCACTGGTTGTAATCGTTTTTCTCTTTCATTTTGCAAATACTTTTCCATTTCAATGGATTCCATCTGTGAAGAGGTATTCGCCTGAAGACGAAGTGCTCTCTGTTTCAAGTGATGACTCTTTTGTGTCAGTGATTGCATGTCTTTCTTAATGGACAACAGTTTGTGGTAATAGTGGTGTCCTTTGCCGACAAGTGAATCAAAGTCGATGTCTTTATTGGCCGACAAGTATTTGTCATTTTCAGTGTCCAATGAATCCACTATTGACTTCTGGTATCGACTTAACTCATCCATGTCTTTGATAGACATCATTCAAATACAACCAAAAAACTATCACTAAAATGATTAGCAATTAATTGATAATAACTTTCATTACAATAATTACAATAAATTTAATCACTTTTTCATTATTATTAAACAAAATTTTTTTTCCAAATTCATAGCAAACGTTACATAAATAAAGAAAAAAAGTCATTGAAAACCATTGATAAAACATATGATTCACACAAACAAATGGATCAGAAAATACTTTATTATTGTAATGCTATTTATGAACACATTTTATGTATTGTTATTGTGTTTATACAGTATTTATTAGTAAACATTATTTACAATATATTATTGAAATTAATTATAAATTCAATTGAATTGACTTTAATTGAGACAAAAAAAATCAAATCAATTGATAAACATTTTGATTACATATGTCTTAATCTGTGATTTGTTTGATAGGACGGACAGACAGACAGACATAATAGGATGGCATCCAAGAGAGGACCTAAAGTCAAAATGTTGGCAATGCCGACAACTAACTTCATTGCATTGGGTTTGTGTCCATTTAATTATCTTAAAGACTGTCATAACTGATAATTTCATTTTATTGTCTATCAAATTAGGTACCACATCATCGACAGCGCCATCAACACAGTTAGGAGCGTCGTCTATGAAGACGGCGCCCAAACGAGAACCAACTGAATCAACCGGTGCCGGCTCTTCGCTTCCCAAGAAGTCCAAACTGCAAATGTCACACCATATGACCCGATCATCCGGTAGTGTTGGTGTACGTCGAGAATCAGGCGATCAATGGGAAGAAGTGGCAAAAGAAGTAGATCCCAATCAACTACTTGATAAAGTTATTGATGCCGAAGATGTAAGCGATGAAAGAGTTGAAGCACTTCTTTGTGGTGCAGTTCGTCAGTTGCGAGTAATGAGACTAAAGCCCGATTCGGCGTTATATCTGACACTCTGCTATTTGGCCAAAACGCGTCCACTTTTATTTTGTACCGAAGTTGTTGTCGAAGCGTTTTGTTCTCTTTTAAAGAGAGATTCAGTCGTTGGATTTAAGCAAAAAGTGGCCAATAATTCGGTGGCTGTATTGGCCACTAATATATTGTTGGCCGTATATCACGACGAAAACTGTTGGCCCGAAACATTTCTTAAAGTCTTTGTCGACGATTCGTTAGGCGATCGGTTTTGGGTCGATAACGAAGAATGTAAAGGTTTTGTAGACAATATATTGGCCTCATTTAGCACACGATTACCACCAAAATCATTACTTCAACAAGAAGTACTAACGACCACTAAAGCAACTGAACCATCAAATGCTACATCGAGTCCAATCCATGCCATACTTGGAGACGAGACATCAATTGACGAAACAGTAGGTTTCGAAACAAGTGGTGAAACAAAAGATAATTTAGACAACATTTCGGTAATGTCTCGCTTTGCACACAACGAGACATTTGTTGTTCAATATGTGACTGATATTATCAACGAAGGACTAAATCGTCGACCGACTCCTGGAAGTGAAGTTCCACGAAATTTGCTGAAACTTCTTATATCTACTGCAGGTATACCAGCTGTACGACTGATTATTGCACAAAAAATTGAAAGTTGGTTAATCAGTACAAAGGTATTTCCTTATTATCTATTAAATTATTTAATATAATTAAATATAACTTTTATTATAAATATTATTAATAGACAATTAGAATTTCTATGGATCTGATGCTCACTCTATGTCTTAATTGCAATGAAAATGATACAGAAGTGGTGACACAATTGGTTAAAATGCGATTAAAGACTAAACCATTGATCACTCATTTTATTAATTGTATAAAAGAAATGATTAATCAAAAAGAGGAGACATTTAAACTTGTTTTGCGAACAATTTTCTATAATGAGATATCTCCGTCAAGAAGTTTAAATAATATTCAAGTAATATCAGTAATATTTCAAACATCACCGATAAAAGCGACTAAAGTATTGGCTGAAGTCTATCAGGAGTTGATTTACTCAAAAGATGATTATTTGAAAACAATGAGAGGATTATTACGTGAAATAGTGAGAGCTTTACGTCACGAACACTTGAATTTGTTAACATTTGCACAAAATCTGATCGAAGATTGTCCAGCATTTGCTACATTAGATCCATCCGATTCTGTTATCAAAGAGAGAGCTGTCGTCACAATTACTGATTTGTTTACAATGATTATGTTTCTCAGTCTAAGTCCTGCTGTTAAAGAAGCCTTTTCTACATCAAAACCCGATCGTAAAGGTCTTTATAAAATTAAATTATATAAATACCGGTAATGTTTTAATTTCCGTAAATTAAATTATATGTTATTTATTTAGAAATTATTCGCAATTATCAAATGCAAATTGCAAACATTCAACGTATTGCTATTTATTGGTTACAGAAAACAGTGATCAAATTATTTAGACCCGATCGCAATGAATACCTTCATTGGTATGTTATTTCCTATATTTAACAAAAAAATTATCGGTTTTTTAATTTATTAATTTAAATGTATTTTTCAGCTTAAATAAAGTGTTATTTATGGAGAGTGCAGAACACTATTATAATAGAGACAACTGGCCGCCAGAAAATGATCGAAATCTTATGTTCCGAATGACATCTGAGGTACCACTTCTTGAGGAGACATTAATTAGAGTTTTAACGATGGGAGCAGCAAAAGACAATCCATTGTCATCATCTGAAGCCATAGAACTATCGGATGCATTGATCAAAAGAGCGGCCACTATTACCGATTACGATTTGATTACAACACCTGTACTTCAAATTTGTGATAAACAAATATTTACACTATTAATGACAAATGCCATTTATAGACATCCAGAAAACATAACACTTCCACAGAATTATGATCCGCCAAAGATGGCAATTAGCGATCTTTATTGGAAAGCATGGATTCAATTGTTAATACTTACGGCACACAATCCGTCTGAGTTCGGAACACTTGCGTGGGATAGTTATCCTACTCTTGGAGTACTCATTGAAATGTCAATAACAAATCATTTTGAATTTCCTCCGCCGACCAAAATCGGCGACGACTTGATTAACCGCGAGTTGCAAATGAGTGCCATTGAAAAACAACAAATTCTTCAGTTCGAACAATATTTAGCCGCCGCCTCAACCAAAGTACAAATTAATGAAAGCAATAGTTTGTTACTTTCGAAACTAATATCAATGGATCCATTGGGATCAGCTCGCAAACCGCCATCCAGTGTATTGGAACAGTTCAAACAATTCAATACACTTTTACGTTTGGGTCATCTATTATGTCAGTCTAGAAATCCTGATTTTTTACTCGAGATTATTCAAAGACAACAAAAACAATCGGGTGTTCACTCAACATCAGCACCGATGCCATGGCTGGTAGAATTGGTTGAGTCTAATGATAATAACTTCGGAATGCTACCTGTCCAATGTTTATGTGAATTTCTTCTGGGACAAATTAGTGAAGAAGAATCTATGCCACCAATACTCACAACCGACTCAAGCATTAAACACGAAAAAAGTCGTCGAAAAGAGAAAAGAAGAAAACAATTGAAACTTATTTCTCATTTGCAGACAATAATTGCCAGTCAGTCGACCAGTTCTAAGGAATTGATTGAGTATTTTATGAAACGGCTTACTTTCCAACAGTCGACTTCAAGAACTTTGGCCTCGAAAGCACTATCGCTTGTTTTAACTACTAATATAGAGTCTGAAGATAAACCTATTGATGATAAACCACTGATGTTTACAGATGTTAATGTATGGCTTAATCAAAAATTACCATCGAATCCAAACTTTGCATTTATTAAGACATCTGCTTGTGATGCTCTCAGACCCGCTATTTTAGTTGAAACTGTTCCGAGTTATGTCTGTTATTACATACAATTTCTTTCACTTTACGGTGATATCGGAAGCATAGAGTTGGCCATTGATTGTTCAAATATTCTCATTGATAGACAACTGATTACAAACTGTATAATACAGGACAAACAATTGAGAAATATATTTTTAGATTCGTTGACAAAAATATTTTTAGCTCATTTGGTTGTCAAGAGACGACCAGCTCGTGAGGCATATTCATGGACTGACGCTCAGGATCACATACTTGTCCAGTGGCCTAATGAAGAAGCGGCTATTTTACATATTAGTGTTGTGCACGCAATGATTATTTTGTTAACATTCGGTCCATCCGATAGTGACCAAAGTCCATACAAACAGCTGTTCAATACATGGTTTTGTGAGCCTATGCCACAAGCATTTCTTGTCGATACATCCGAAGAGGCCCTTCTAATACCCGATTGGTTACGAATTAAACTATTAAAGTCTTCGTCACCACAACTTAGAACTATTGCACTCAAAGATATTGAGTCCTCACAACTCATACTATTTATTCAATCGTCCGGATTATCCATTTCATCGATGGAGTGCTTATTAGGAGCATTAGATTCGGCCGTAGATATTGATTCAAATGGTGTCAAAGAGGCTGTTATGGATGAGTCGCTTATATTACGTGTAGTTGAAGTTCAATGGTTAAGAGGAGTTAAGACGGGACACAAATTTGCTGACCTATTGGGTTATAACAATAATGAAAAAGATATCATAACTGATAATAAAATTGATAAAAAAGATGCTAAAGTTGTCGAAACAAAAATTGATCCAAAGTTTTCTGGTTTTAAAAGTGATTTTAAACATTTTCTGACTGAAGATAAACAAAATATCGGTAAATACATAATGAAATTGTCGCGTGAATTGACACAAGAATTGTTTGATAAGAAAATAACAACAAAGAAGTTTACAAAATTGTTTTTCACTGAATTTAAGTCTCAAATCAATGCATGTATTGATCTAATAAATAGAGGAGACTTTAATTCATTGTTTAATACTATTATCACATTTGCAATAAACGATAGCAAACATTTGGGACTAAAAACAGAGATAATGTCGACACTGAAGATACTGAAAGAATGCACAGAAATTAAGAATATAGCTTTTCTTAATGTATTTAATAGATTTACGACAACATCGAAGACAATACAAGAGACAAAAACATCGAAAACTTCAAAAAAAGAGAAGAAAAATCACACAAAAAGTATCGAAGAATTAGCAAAAATTTTACTCAAAGATAATAACAGTTTAGATGTTAGCAAAGGTTTACTATTGGAAAAGTTTCACAAACTTGAACCCGAACTCGTGTGTTGTGATTCACCAAATGGTCACTTAGAGACACAACTATTGTTTTCACAGAATTGTCTTTATTTAATGTCATTGTTGATACATAAGACACGTTTTGAGACATTAAACTCTTGTATTAAAAGTATCTTAAGTGATGACCAATCACTATGTGATTTAAATGCTACAGCAGTTCTAGATTTTCTGACGGCATGTCTTGGATCTCCTAGACTTTGGATCGGCAGAGATCTAAGACAACCGAAACATATGGAATATGAAGACGTACTCAAATTGAATGACAATCAGATTAAAAAACTGATTAAATATATCATCGAAGAGTCAAATGTTGCCAAAAGAGTGTTATTAGTTGTGAAAAGTTGTTGTTTTAATAGCAATCAAATACAATTAGTTGTCAATACATTGAAACAAATTGAAGATAAAGCAAGTGATGAACGATTGATTGCCAGTGAACTACTTTTTCGTTTGTATTTACAAATCCCAAGCATTGAACAACCGATCAAATTATTTGATAACTATTTGAAAATCAATGGACTCGAGTCCAGTGCTATCGATTCAATGACACACAATCTATTGACTGCTTTTACAAGTATTGACACGAATCCCAATCGACAACAAAGTGGATATCTTAACGATTGTGAGCTATCAATGCTTAAGTTGGCCTCAAAGCATCCGATTCTCTTTCTCAGACAATTACCGATGATTCCGGCGCTCTTAAGGGGCAAGAGTTCCGTCACATATGATGTGTTTAGAAGCAGAAACTATTTGTTGACATTTAAGAAGATTTTAAATATTCTTCGACTTCTTAAGCCTCATCTCTGGAATAAACACGTTAAGGGTTTAAATGAATTACTTTCGCTATACATTCAACTATTTGTCGATTTTCACCGAAATCCTGGCAAAGAATTATTGCCATTAATATCACAATTTTTGTATCTAATTGACGATTGGATTAAATTTGATTCCGAATCAGCCAAAAGTTGGATTAAACTCAACAGAAAGTCTATTGTGTTAGTAATTTCTTAATTATTATAATTAATAACAAATAAATTGTTTTTAATGTTATTTATCATAAATACATTTTAATTGAATGTTTAGTGATTTATCGATAGCATTTCCGGAACAAATGCTGTTTAAATCGCTTTTATCGGGTCTACCGTTTCAATCGCAATCTTTAATTGAGAAACAGATTTCAGAAAATATTTTGATAAGACTTCGAGAGTCTAAAGGAAATGTTGAGCGCATGAATCAAGTGCTCAACGATTTGGACAAATTATCCGACTCTAAGCCCGATGTCTTGGAATACTTTGTGGTAAAGAAAACTATATATGAATTATAATATTATAATTGTTTTAAATTTAAATGTTAATTAAATTAATCAATTATAGGATGATTTACGTCAACTATATTTTGATGCATTTACTCGTGAAATGGCTTTTAAGTTGACTCTAAAGTTATTAAATTTTGACCCGAATTTGGCCAAAACATTTGTGGCCACATATTGTCAATGTTTGCAACGTAACGACTCGTATCTAACAAACTTAGCGCTCGACTATTTGCCTGAATTTGTTATTCTGGCTCAAGGTTTGTATCACAACATTGTTTGACTATTTATTTTTCAACGCAAACTCATATTTAAAGGTTAAACTTATGATTTGAATGTTTTAATTACATTTAATTTATAAAAACATTAGTACAAACTAATTATAAATTACTCTATATATTATATCTACAGTATTACAGGTAATATAAAGTAGATTATAAATAAATTTTTACATACAGGTATACTGTTATTTATTCATAATTAATATACGATAAATATAATTTCTAATTATTATAATACTTTAACCTACAGTTATATTTTAACAATATTTACTCTATATATTTGTTTATTTAAATATAGTAAGAAAATTAAATTACCAATATTTTTGTTTGTTATTATATTTTTTGTTTTTTTGCTAATCTAGTTTATTAACAAACTTAGAGACAATAATGCTTATTGTTATATTTAGTTAATTTAATTATATTTATAGTTAATTAGTTATATTAGTATTGTTTAAATTTGAGTTTGCGTATAATATTACTTACCGTAAGTTACTTTTAATTTTAAGTTTAAATCACCATAATTATTTTTAAATTATAAATTTCTATATATGACATAATTACTGTAGTTTATTATAGTTGATTTAAATAATAATTTGTTTTTGTTATATTTATAAATTATATTTTTATAATACAGTTTAGAGTAATTAACTACTAATTAAAAAATTTAAAATCTTTTCAACCATAAAATTGCATATTTTATGAGGTTAATTTATTAGTTGCATATAATAGATTATAAATAACTTTTATGAATAAATTTATCATTTATATTAATACTACAATTAAAATAATTAAGATATTTATTATATTTAAAACAATCATTTGAATTACAAAATTGTCTTAACTATTAACTAATAATTAATTTACTTTCAGAGCACAGATCAATGATATTGAAAAAGGCATTTGAGATCGGGATTATGGGAAACAATAATGTTATCAATAATATATGCGATTCATTTGCATTAATTAACGCTCAAATTGGTGTCTAAAAAAATTGAGTCAACTATTTATTTAAATTTAATAATAAATACTAAATGAAAAAATTTTTAACTAATCATTTTTTACATAATTTATTTTTTCTATTAAATAAAAGAATATTCTCTACTATTTTGTTATTTCATTATACTGTATATACATATAAATATATAAATGTATATATAATTTGATATCAAGTAAATTGCAATGAATAATATAAAAATGTGTTGAAATGTTTTTTCATAACAATAAAATGATAAAAATCGATCGTAAAGATTATTTTTATACATTTATATTATTTATTTAAATATTTTTTTTATTAATTATAATTTTATGTTTCCATAGAAATTATTTTTTGTCACATAAGATATATTAAAAATATAAATACTATTTAATGACATCTAAAAGATTTACATATAGTATATAACTTATATTGATAAACTAATAACTATTTGATAATTTCTTAATAATTATAATGATTATCTGATTTTAATAAAATTTAATTTTTAAATAAATATGATTTAATTAAAAAAAAAAATTTGCAAAGTTTTTATAATGATCTAATTAATAATGTAAATAATAAATAAAGATAAAAGGCATTAAATTAATTTTTGATATTTTGTCATATTTTATTTAACGTGTCATTAAAATATATTGAATTTATATTTCAAGGATTTTACATATTATGTGTTATTCATTGATGAATGTGTATATTATATACAGTTATATATTAATTTAATACAAATAATTTGTTAAATAATATAAAATGACTTTTCAAATTTGGTATTAAATAAATGTTTTAATAATTAAAAACTACTAAATGTCGCTTATAATGAATAAGTTAAAGTATTTATCTATTAATTTATATTATATTCATTGAAAATGTAGTAAAATTATCAAATTTCAATCATATTTAATTTTACCTTAAAACTTGTGTATTAAAAAATAGTGATTAATGATTAAAAATATCTGGATTTTTCTAATTAATATAAACCAATGCATTTTTTGTCAGTAAAATCAATAATAAAAATATTTTCATTTAATTTGTGGTTTAATTTGTCGATTTATTAGTTTAATACTTATAGCAAATTGTAAACATTTAAATGTTTTAGCAATCACTTACCGGTAATGTGAATAAATATTTAGAAAATATAAATATATTTTATTGTGAAATAATCATTCAAATAGTTGCGTAATTTCTATGTTATTAAGCTATGATTATATTATTTATAATTTAATTAGTAATTTAATAGTATATGTATAATATATATATATATATATTTCACAGAAAAAGGTATGAATTACACTTATATTCCTCATTGATGTACATTTAAAATAGTTATCAAATTGTTTGGTCAAACATTTGTATCACAAAGACCTTGGCGTTGCAAATGTTTTATAATACAATATTATTATTAATAGACTGAAAAAATCAAAAATAATATATTTAAATATTATTATTATACAATATATACAGTATATATATGTATATACAGAGATATACCAGAGGTATAATACAATATAATTTTAAAGCATATATAGATAGTCATTATTTTAAAAAAATAAAGTGAAAATATTTTTAAAAAATAATATTCACAAATATATAATAAATATTAAAATTTAAATAAAATTTTTAAATTTTAGATTTACACTTTGTTAAACATAAGTTCAAAGTTTTACTACTATTTTTTCCATAAAAATTTATTGAATAAATAACAAATTTTTAATATTTCTATATACAGTATATTAATGATTATCATCTCTAACCAATAGTTTATTGATGAATGTGAAAATAATCAAGCAAAAATTAACATATATCAAATTTCAGCCATCATTTTCTAATTAATGGTATGTATTAATATTAAACTATTATTACAGTATATAAAATAAAACTATTTTGTAATATAATATATTAATAAAAAAAATTATTAGATAAATAATATGATCATACAATATAATTATTTTATAGCACTAAGTTATAACTATTTTATTAATACAGTATCATAATTATTATTTCTATATATTGTACATGAATATATACTGTATATATATATAAATTTATTTGCAAACTATCCATAAATTAATATATATTTATAAAATACTATATAAATATAACATTAGTAATTTAAACTTCCTTGATTGTGTTTGCAACATATTATATCTTAGATAAGATATATAAATACGGGTGCGATAAGTCTAGAGCACAGGTAGTTTAGTAATAAATGTAAGCAACAACAGGCCATTTGGGTAATACTTTTTATTTTATTTAAAAAAAAAAAACCTAATTAGCCATCAGTTAGTAGCAAAAAGAGAGAAAAAAACTAATGCAGACATTAATTACTGTATGACATAATAGTAATGTAATTTATTATCATAAATATATATATATTATTAAATAATAAAATAAAAGTAACTTTTATTAAGTTAATTGTGTTATTAAGACATTTCGCTATATTTATTGAACTGTTCATACATTTAGAGAGAGAGAGAGAGAGAGAGAGAGAGAGAGAGAGAGAGAGAGAGAGAGAGAGAGAGAGARAGAGAAAGAGAGAAAGAGAGAGAGAGAGAGAGAGAGAGTAAAGTATAACTAAAAAAAGTGTGTAAATTGTGGACCAATAGTGTGACTACAAGTGAAACGTTGGCTCCAATGTATAGACCATTGCATTCAAACAACACATGTATTGTGTATGACATGACATGACTTGCCTTTTGTGCTCTCATTTCAAACTATTAGTCAAAATAACTGTAGTATTAGTTAATAAACAATAATAAACCATTAATTTAGTTATTATTTGTTTGTTTATATTATAAATAATAATACAAACAAATATTGTTTTTTGTTGATTATAACTGTGTGGCCATTGACTAGAAATTGAATGTAAGTTATCGATGAAAATATTGTCTACAAAAACAAAACATTGAAAACAATAGTAATTTTGTGTCAATTATTAACAAAAGACTTATATATTGAAAGTAAAGTCACATTTGATTTGTTTGATTAATAATTTAAGACAACGTTTTGTTTATGTTTTTATGTTTTGTTGTTATAATTAATGCTTAAAAATGTGTGACATTTTTGTTTTGAAATAACAAATTATTTGTTTACTATTTTTATATTTGATTTCATATATATTTCTCATTAATTCATAGGTATTTGTAGACTAAAAAATCAGCCGAAGATTGAACTCTAAAAAACAAGAAGTGAGACAAACAAACATTGATTATAAATAAGGATTAGTTGTCCAATGAGTAGCCAAAAGTTGTCACCAAAATTGATAGAACAGCTCGAAAAAGACGAGAAAATCAAAGACGCGTTCAGACTATTTGCCGCTCGTATTGTCAACAACTCGAAGGTTTCGTCGCTCACGATGTCTGAGATAGTGAACAATATGTCAGATAGTAGTTCTGATGATGACTTCTCTGATAATGAATGCGAAGATTTAGTCGATGATGAAGATGACGATGAGTCGGAAAGTGAAGACAAATCAGCAATTGATAAGATTGAGGCCAAACATAAACACTCGATGGTTGGATGCAAATGCAAACTAAAAGAGTTGACAAATAATAATAAAAATAATAATAAGAAATCAACTAATGATAAATCCCCGACTAAGTCAAAGTCTAGTAAAGACAATACAAAACATTTGATTGAAAATACCGGTCGACAGACAAGTGAGGCCTGTATTTGTGAGGATTGTCTTCAAATGGCGACACAGCGCAAGAAATCTGATGAAATGGCCGTTAAATTGATTGCCGACGAAGAGAAGAAAAAGAAAAAGTCAGAAAAGAAAAAATTACAGAAAAAGAAGAAAAGAGAGAAAAGAAAGGCTGAAAAACAAGAGTTAGGTCTTAATAGTGGTGTTAATAACAATAATATAAATGTTAATAAAACTATACAAAATAGTTTGAGTAATAATAATAATAATAATAATAATATAAATAATAAAAACAATACTAATAATAATAGCAAAAGTGATAATATTAGCAATAAAATGGATATAAAACAAAAGTGTACTTCAAAACAAAATACAGATATTGTGAACGAGAAAATGACAAATAAAATTAAGCAAAATAATGGCAATAAATCATCGGATAATAAGTCTAACAATAGTTGCAAATCTGAAAAAGATAACGACTCAGTGGATGAGTCCAGTGTTGAGGAAGAAGAACTTATTTTCAGTAGCGCTTATGTCTCACAAATAGCTCAAAGAAAGTCGAAACCACTATATAATACACAAAAAACAGCTCAAACTATACCACAAAGTGATATACCAATTGTTGGTCACATATCTGACGATAACATTAATAGCCTTGAAAATAGTAATACCGATTCTTGTTCGGATCAATTCGATGATATCTACTTTAAAAATGCATATTTGGACGAAAAAAATTGGGAGGACCGGTATCTATCAAATAATAATAATAATTCGGATAATAACACGAGTTTTACCGGTAATACAAATCAAAATAAACGTGAAGATGAAGAGCCAAAATATAAGCAATACTTTTATGACGGACACAAACAAAAGTCAACGAAAGTGACAACCGCTCAAAACCTAACTAAAGAAGTGAAGACACAAAACAAAGAGAAAAGCATAGAGTTTGCCATTTTGGCCAATCAGAAGGCAGAATCTAATTGTTTTAGTGAAGCCATTGAACTTTTTAATAAAGCTGTCAGTAATAATCCCAATGATTATCGATTTTATGTCAACCGATCGTATTGTTACGATAGTATACAAGACTTTAGAAATGCTTTGAAAGACGCCGACACTGCCATTCAATTGAAGCCAAATTGGCCTAAATGTCACTATAGAAGAGGTAAAGCTTTGGCCGGACTTAAGAACTATCAGGAGGCAGAAGTATCACTGAAAAAAGTACTAACAATGGAAACGGATTGCGATGAAGCCCTCTCTGAGCTCTATCACGTCCGATACGGTGCTATTGTAGACATGGGATACGACACGTCTATGGCTAATGAGTATTCACATAAATACGAGTCAATCAAAGAGGCGTTAACTGCTCTTTCTATTAGAGGAAATGACCAAAAGTTTTCAAATAATAATAATAATAATAATTTTTCTAAAAAACTAAATTCTTCAACTGATAATTGGATCCGTAGACCAAGTAATAGTGAACAAAAAAATGGTGAAATTTGGGCCGACGATGACATATATATTTCCGATGATGAGTGGAGTCAAGTCAAAGAAATGACTGCAGAAGACACTTCGTAAATACTATTTAACCCAATGTTTTATTTTTAAAAACTAATTATCTAATTATTGTTAATTAAAGGCCAACAAATCCTTTTGGGTGGAAAGCATTATGGGTGGGAAATGTAGCCCCAAATGCACAGTTGGATACCGTGACCAATATGTTTCGCAAGTTTGGAAATCTACACTACTGTAACATCTTTAAGGGTACTAATGGCGGAAATTTTATACTCGCCCACTACGACAACGCTGAATCACCGCGAAAAGCTATGATGAAGTATCAGGTATTTAATAAATATATCATTAAATTTATGTTAATTTATTTTTTAATCAATTTAAGGGAAAATGCATTCCTGGTGTCAGTATAACAGATAGTCCGCTAACAATAAGATTTCGTCCAAATAAGGATCAAAAGAAACCTAATTATGATCAGAGATTGGAATCGGATGAGTGTTACTATTGGCGTACCACTGGCTGTGCTCGTGGAGATAAATGTCTATATAAGCACATACCTGCTAATAGAGGTGTCGACAAACAGGCCTGGATGTGTAATCCATTGAAAAAAGGTTTACAACCCATACAAAAGTCACAAAAGTGAAAAGTGATGGTTTGTCCACATTTTCCGTTAAATAAAATACATATAATAATAACATGTTTGTGTTAAACACATTTTGATTTTATTTATATATAAAATATAAAAAAATATATATTAAATATACCGTATATAAAATTTAATCAAAAAATGTTATAACATAAACAAATGATTCTTAATTGTTATTAATCGCAAAACTTATTATTTATAGATATATAATATTTGAGCAAATAATTACCACAAAAAGATATAAATGTAAATTATACCGTAATTATAATTACCGGTAAAGTCTTTTTATATATATTTAAAAAATATATAACCAAAGAAATACATTAAATAACACTAGTATTATATATTTAAAATTTACACTTAACCGTAGTTAAACAAGAAATAATCTTATAATAATAAGTTATTAATTCAACTAATTATTGAAATTAAATATAATTACTAATAATCTTTTATTACAACAAAATATATTAATTGAAAAAAGTGCTTATTATTGTATATTTGATACATTAAAATGAGACTATTTTTCGATAACAAACAATAAATAAATAAATGAATTATAAATAATTTGCTTTATTTTTGAAGCGCATAATTCCATTGGTCCTCATATTGTGTTTGATTTCTATATTGAATATCATCTAAATCTTTGTCGACCTTTTCTCTGACACTTTTCTTAAATACTTTGCGTTCCAACCGTTTTCGTGAAGTTATCTCCGGTTTTGAAATGTCTTCTAATTCTGGATTTTGTTTTCGACGTTTTTTACGACTTTTAAGACTCAAATCAATGCCGATCTGAGCTTTCAATTCTCTCAATAGGACCGGGTTTTGCCAATCGGGCAAATCATTGGCTCGTTTTAATGCCTCCTTTTGTTTCTCTATTTCATCGATAGGATCACCAGTAGAATCTCGACTAATAATGAGTCCATGAAATGGACATTTGATGGAATCTCTTCGCGGACACAATTTTCCTGATGGAAGTCTTGCGTTGCATCGATTCTCAACAAATGAATCATCTGTTGATTTTAGTACTATTGATGAAGTTTGTGTACCAGAAGTCGAAGGTTTATTACAATCTAATGGTTCCAAACCATATTCATGTCTTCTTTCTTCGGGTATAAACAGTTCCAAACCTTCCTTTTCTTCAACTTCTATAAAGTCATCGTCGTCTGAATCGTCGCTATCTTTATCCTGTTTTGGCAATTGTTTGATATCTTGAGAGTCAATAATCTTCAGCTCTAAAAACTTTTGTCTAACGCTTTCTATTTTACACTTGAGATCAATAGCTTTCTTCAGATGTGATTCACACAAATCATATCCTTTAGTCATAATCTGAATCAATCTTTTGAGTCGATTGTCTAATATTTTGGATAATTCTGAATGAAATTCTTTAAGATTACAAATGATTGGTTTCGTGTCTTCGTTGGCAACAATTTCAACAATTGGTTCAAATAATATATTGATACTAAAGTCGTTGAGATGTCGGATACGAGTACTGTAATCATCGCAACTATTATCGGAGGTTTCAGTTATTTTCGGTAACAAAAGTTCAAAACATGAGTTAATTTGTGTCAATAATGTTTCGACTTCTTTGGATAAATCACTCAACTCTTCCACAGATTTTGTTATTTTTAATTTTAAAACATTTTCGCGTCGTTTTCCTTCTTCTTCGGCTCGAAGTCTTTGACTAGTATTTTGAACGACACGTTCTCTGAAGTCAACCAAACGATTGTCTTTCAAGTACTTCATAGCAGATCTTAATTGTTGATACCCTTCGCCAAACTCTTTAGTCCACTTCTCCATCAAATCGATTGTCAATTCTTTTAGTTTATCGGCAAAACTCTTTGGTTTCGGAAGTTTACGTTTGGGATCTAATTCGAGACACAATTCAAACATATCGTAAAGATTTTCGGTAACCAATTGTCGGAAACGATGCGATCGTCCAAACAGTTCACCGATAATTAGGACAGTTGTCACTCGGATTTGCGAGTGATTTGCGGACAACGCGTTAAACAGATGTCTCACAACTCGGTCGATGTGGTCATCGCTGACCCGACAATAGGTCTTCAATTGTTTCAGTTGACTGACGTTCAGCTCTTGTGTACCGCTTTTAGTCATCGTTTGGATCAACTTTTCGATCTCACTATCACTCAATTGGTCCATCATTTGTGGACACACTTTGACAGTCACTTAAACCCAAACAAAACCAATGAAACAAATAATAAATTTACATTTGTTTACGTATTTTCAATGTAATAAAATAAATGAAATAAATTATGTTATTTTCATTATAATAGACAGAAAAAGGGCGTAAGTTATTGGCCTTACAATTGATTAGTTAAGTCTTTAATAAATAAAAACATCTGCATTGACGACATCTAACAATAGTTTTTTTATTGAAACAAAAAATCAAAATCTTTGAACAAAAAAGTTTTAATCGTAACTAAAGACAAACAGATTTGGAAAAATTACATATTTTATATACTATTTATAATTACAATTAATTTATAGTTAAATACAATACAAATATTTTTGTTTTTTAGATTATAAGTTACATTAAGTAATTACATTGGATTTTATATTTTATTTTAATCAAATTATTTATTTATTATTATTTAATGTTTGAAATTTAAATTATACTAAATTTTATAAAAAACTGAATTATAAAATATGGTCTAAAACTTTGTATAATTTTCATTCTTTAACTAATAATAAAATAAATTTGATTCTTGTTTTGTGTGTTTGTTTATAACTTATTAATTATAAATTATAAGAGAGAGAGAGAGAGAGAGAGAGAGAGAGAGAGAGAGAGAGAGAGAGAGAGAGAGAATCTAAAAATAGTATGAAAAGAGAGGGAACAGAGAGATAGAGCATATGTGGTATAATATAAGCAAAAACAACAAAAATTATTTAAAACAAGAAGATTGAAGTGAAAATCGAGTCTTCATTTACTTCATTACTAAATAGACATTAAAATAAAAGTTTATTTTAGAGATACTTATGTCTCAGTAGTAGTATATATAATCAGATGCGAAAAGAGTCAACTCATGTACACAACTATTAATAACTTTTCAAATTTATAATTTCAATTTAAATTCAAATTGAAATTGAAATTGAAATTACAATAAACCAAAAATGAGTTGAATATTCAACAAATATTGCTAAACATTAAAAGATTAATTTTTTAAAAATTATAAACTTTTATTTTGAGGAAATATGTTTGTTGTATATATATATTTAAAAAATTGAATTTTTGTAGTAAATTTTTAGAGTATAGTAAAAAACTAATAATAATGTAATAAATATGTGATTTATTGTGATTTAAATGACAAATTTGTGGCATCAATACAACAGTCAATAATAATAATATTTTGGTAAAGAAGAAGAAGAAGAGGAAGAAGAAAATGGCTTCAAAAGAGTCGTCCAATAGTTCGGTGCAAATGATGCACAAACTGTTGCCAATACTCTTATATATTCGTAATTATAATGAATATAATCGACACAAACCATCGCAACCATCCATTGAATGCAATAAATTTTCGGCCAATAATTGTAATCTGAAAATGTTAAGAGTTTCCCAACAAATCACTGCTTATTATGAGGTAATAGACAACTCTATCATTATATCATATTTTTTTAATTTTCGATTACCTAATCATTATATAATAATTGCTTACAAGTAATACAATGTATTCATAAAGTGTAGTTAAAAACAGATTTTTAAAAAAATAATTTTTTTAAATAAATACATTTCTATCTCAATATAATACATACTATTATTTACATGTTTTTTAAATCAATTAATTTATGATAATCTGTTTGTTTTAGCTATTAATAAAAACTAATCTTAAAAATATGTATTTTATTCAGATAAATATATCAATCAAATTGTTTGTATATGGGTTTACTATTTAAAAGTTTGATAGCGTATTATAAATACTGTATTATATTTATAAATTTTTTAATTAGATTTTTATCTCAATAAATACATATAAAACAAATAATTTAAAATTGATTTTTTATTTATAACAAACAAGTTATAAATTAATATAATTTATTTTAGATATTTATTTATTTTAATTACAATTTTAGTATTTTACAATGCATATTTATTTAATTTATAAATTCCAATACTATTGTGAATATGTGATATTTATAAAAATTAGATAATTTTGTTATTTTTAAAATTAAAATATCTGAAATTAATGTAAAACATTTGATTAATAAATTTATTAAAAAATCACAAATGGTATGTATTAATGAATAACTTTAATTACAAAATGCTTTATCTGCTGATTAATTACTGAAATTAAATGATTTAAAAATATTCTTAATAATTATTACAAAAATATGTATAATGACTAGAAATTACTTTTAATAATTAATAATATTAATTTTTGTGAATATAAAAATATAATATATTAGTTAGAAATAAATTAAAATTCATAGTAAAAATTAATAACAAAAAACTTGTACTAATATGTAAATGTTGTATTAAAAATTACAGAGATTATTTTATTTTATTAAATTGTATTTCTACTATTTTAATAGTTAGATTTAATTTATTATACAGTATTATATTATTTTACAGTAATTATCAATATTATACAGTACATTAGCCGAATAATGCAAAATTTAATTACTTGTATATAATTGTACTAATTTATTAAGTTTCTAATAATGTTATATTTATTAATAGAATTAATATAAAATATTAATTATTTTAACACTGAGAATAAAAACACTATATAATCTAAGGGCATATATTAAACTTGGACTAAAATCATTCAAAAATATAGTTAATTTGACTAATTATTGCCAATAGTTTAACATTATATATTATTTTTTTTTAAATTGTAGCCTTTAATTTATTAGTATTGTTTTAATGTTAAAGTATCTGAATTATTCAACTATATTTTTGAATCAATTAAGTATAATATATGTCCATAGATTATATAACGTTTTCGTTCCCCAGTGTTATAACACTTGTGGGTTATATATAATATAATATATTTATATATATTTAAATGCCCTTTAATTTATTAGTATAATAATTGTTATTATAACAATATATTTAATAATGTTTAACAATAAAAGAAATTAATGTGATTTAATAAACAATAATTTTAGGCCGAAGCGCGATTGAATGCCCGAAGACAGGCCAGAGCTGAGGCCCGAGCCATAAGAGCTATTGAATTGGAGAGACAACAGAGGGAACAAAATCTAAGTAATGAAAGACTGTCCAAATCGTTAGCCAGAAGTAAACTCATCAGTGGTTCCAACAGTGATATACCTAATAAATCATCACTTATGAGAAGAAAGGTATCAATGGTGTCATTGAAAAAAATGTGAATTAATTTTAAAAACAATTTTCAATTATACTATCGTTTTCTAGAGTTCTTGCTCTTCATATACGAGTTCCAGAAGAAGTAGCGAAAGTTCAATTGATTTGCAAAATTCAGAAGAAAAACATATTATTGTTTGTTTAAATTTATTAACAAAAATGTTTTAATTTTTTATAACTTTGTATTTTATATGATTTAATAGACACAATTATATGACTTAGACGATAAATATAAGGAAGTAATGGTAAATAACGCACAGTTAGAAAATGAGAAACAATCGCTTTCCTATCAGATAAACATCTTTAAGGATGAATACGAAGAAATTGAAGAAAATTATATCCGTCTAAACAAACAATATAAGGATAAAGTTAAGGTATGATTGATATTAATATTTAATATGATTTTTAAATCTATATATAATTTATATATATATATATATATATTTATAAACAATTATTCGATACATAAGATTGTCTGAGAATTTATAATATATCATTTTAATATATCATTCATAATCTATTATTTTATACTATTATCTGTATAGAGTAGTATCAAATTTCACAATAGTATTAATTCCCATTTCAATTGATTTTTTGTTGTTGAATAATATAATTTTAAATTCAGATATTATAAAATAAATAATTATATTCATTGAAGTATTATTTTACATGTTAACGATGATAAATTTTTAAAATTTATAAATTAAGCAACAATATATCAATATGTAATTAATTATATACTTAATTTAAAAATAATTTCTTAAAATGATATATTTAGCAAATGAATCTAAAATGTTTGTGTCTTAAAGTTTTATTTGTTTTTAGAAATTTTAAAATTATTTATAAACTAAATAAAACAATTTTATTAACAGTATTTAGTTATAAATTAATTTTATCAAAAAGTTTTTTATAGCAATATTAAATAACATAAAAAATAAAACTTTCTATTTACTTTCTATGTTAAAATTGCAACAATTTTTAAAAATAATTCATATATTTATATATTTTATATATTTATAAATAGCATTTCCTATAAAAATAGAAATTATCTCATTTGAATCGTCTTCAAGCCATAAATATTATTTAAAATTTCTATTTCATAAAAATAAAGATTTCATGATTTTTCAAATAATCATTATATGCAAGACTTGATATATGTTTGGGACGATCTCAAAGTCAGTTGAATTATTTTTTTACATTATTTTAGTTTTGATATTTCATTTTGTAAAATAAAAGAAAAAGTTTTCACTTTAAGCTATGGAGCCATAGACAGACAGTATGTTTCAATATTTTTTTTAATACGATATAAATAACAGTAGATATATCAATGATAATTATGTACAGTATATTTAAATGCATTACTAATTATATACTTCTTATGTTTATAAGCAACAAAATAATCAACCAAAATATCATTACAACAAATCCTATACACAAAAAACAAAACTTTTTATTTAATAAAATTAGTTATATTTTTAAAGATAAGTTCAAATTTATTGAAATATATAATTCTTTACGCTATTCATTTGAAATGCATTTTTTTTGCAAATCAGCTCTTTTTTATAGCCTATCTTTAGACCAGAGGTTATCAGCCTTTTCCAGAGCACATCCCTGTTCTTCATATATGACAACACTATTATAGTTGACATAAACGGAAAAACTCATTGAGAAGAGAAAATAAATTGATTGCAATTTAACAAAAAAAACTTTAAAACAGTTTTATTTTATGTTTTCCGTGTTGTTAGCTATTTATAAAAGACGAAACAACAATAATTGAAATTGATAGATGACTTATTCATTGTACAGCTTTATAATAATAAATTACTCAAAAAAATTAATTTGAAACAAATGTTTGTTTTGAATTTTTTTTCTTAATAATATAGACTAAAGTTATGCAGTTATACATTTTCAAAAAAAACATAAATTTAAATTATTTAAAGTTATTAATTAAGATATTTTATTATAGTATATACTATATTATAATATGTAGTATACAGTCCAAATAAAACAAACTTTTATTTTATAATTATAGATCTATAATTATAATGTTTACTTATTATTATAATTAATTTACCAGTCATTGGATCAATTGGGCCGCAACTATAAAACTGTGCAAAAAGATTGTGATTTTTACAGACAATGTCTTCGTCAAAGAAATTATTTAATAGAGGTTTGAATGGATTTATAAATAATTGATTTCTAATTTTTTAAAAAAATATGAATCAACTGACAGGAGGCGGGATTAGTGTTTATGGATTCAGAAGAAAACAACCATTTGTGTCAATCACGAGTCAATCATTTATTAAGTAGTGATTTAAGTGACACTAAAAGTGAATCATTGGGCGATGAAAGCGGTTCCGAGTCTGGTATTAGTGGAAGTGTCACTAAAACACCGACAAATGTTTCTTTAGTTTCAAGAGAAGCGGCACAACTTTTAGCTGCTGTCGATGGTCTGTCACTGGAGTCTAAAATAAGGACATTATTGTCTGAAAGACAGCTATTAGTCGACGATTTGGATCAATTAAAAACTGATTTGAAAGATGAAAGACAAAAAGCTATCAAATATGAAGAGTTGACTCTAATTCAAGCCAACAGTCAATCAGCTAATTACGACACAAATCCTAATATTCAAAGTATTAATATTATTATTACAGTATATATTATATTAATAATTTAAAAAACTTAATCTAAACTTAAAAAACTATAGGAGAGGCAAACAAATTAGTTTCTGATTATAAATTAAAACTCGAAAGATTTGAACACGAGATCAGTACACTTAACGGCACTGTTATGCGACTCGAGACACAACTGACCCGATATAGGAATGCAGTCGAAGAGGCGGACAGAGTGGAGGAAGAATTGAAAGCAGAGAAAAGGAAAACTAACAGAGAGGTGACCAACACTTTCATTATAATTTTATTGTAATTTTATATTAGCTAAAAAATATCAAACTATATATTTAATATTATAGTATTTGGAAATTATTTAATTTTTTTTAAAAATTTTATATAACTATATAATTATAATTAATAGTTAAAAGAGGCATTGGCTCGGATTGACGAGTTGGAGACAGAGAGTGCACACTTGCAGAAGCGCATCGATAAATTGAAATCTAACCGTAATATTAATGGTTAAGTCATTATATGTCGATATCAATGATTTCCACAAATTGTTTTAAACAGTACACATCATAGCAAACAATTCATTAAAAATTTATTTATTATATAAAATTTCGTTGATTTCGTTATATAAAATTTAAGAACATTTTATTTAAATCTATAGAATCTAAAACTTAAATTTGGTTAAAGTTTTTTTTGCAAAATCATAACTTGGATTTCATTAACGGATTACGGTTTATATGAAACTGTATAATTTGCAGTAAATGTTACAAATTGTTTAAACAATTTTAAATAATAACTTAATTTACTTTAATTGCTTATAATTACTTTTTATTTACTATTCTATTATAATCAGATGTAATATATATATATATTTATTTAAACCAATAAATATTAAATATTTCTACATTGAAAAAATTGTGATTATTAAAAATTAAATTTCTAATTAAATTAAAATTAATTATAAAACTTATTAACAAAATTATAAATCTATAGTTTATTGTTAAAAATTGTAGAAAACTTAAAATGTACTAATTATTTGTATGTCTGTGTCATATAGAGATGGGCAAATAGAAAGTTTCTAGAAAATTTCTCATGAATAAATTTCTATAGAAATTTAACTTTAATGTTATTCTATGGGATCCCCATATCTATGGTTATTGTAATACCAGTATTTTAATAAGATAGAATACTATACATATAATATCATACAGTACTATACAAATGGGATACCTATATAAAATATATATACATAATATTATAATTATTTAATAATAATCAGTTTTTAAAAATTTTATTCATTTTATAATATATATATCATAGTTTAATATAGTTTAATTAATTATTTTTTTACTTTTAATTAATAATTAAAATACTAATAATAATATTTAATGTATTGTTATATGATAGCAAATATCGAGATAACAAAATTAACCATGGGGATCCCATAGATAGAAATTTCTTTTAGAAACTTTCTAGAAATTTCTCTATTATTTTATAAATTTCTCTTTTTTGCCAACACTAGTGTCATAATATGAACTTGCAATAAAATATTACATCTAATGAATCATGGTCAATTTGTTTATCTGTGATAAATTTGATATAAAGTTTATTATTAGACAAACTAAATGATTTTAAATAATTTAATAATATTTGTTTATTATTTATTAAACACAAATTAATAACAATTATGAATAAAAGTATTAAACAATTTTATTCATTAAAGTCATTACTGAGAAAAATGGTTTATACGAGAAAAGTAAATATATTTTATTAATCTAATAATTAAATTAGACTAAAAAACATTAAATTAAAAAATGAATAATTTTAAGGAAAAACCATTGGCTTATTCTCAATATTCACGACTATTAATCAGTAAATACAAATCAGAGACAATTGATTACACAATGAGAGCAGTGATCGGATGTTTTTTATCGGATCCGTTACCTGAAGAGGATCTCATATTCAAGAATGGAAACGATGTTTCGCTATTCTTTAAGAATCTTTGTAATGAATTTTCATGGATTGTTGAGTTGGAGTTGTGTCACAACAACTCATATAACAGATACAGAATTGCATTGATTTTCCGGTCATTGTTCTCATTGAAGAAATCTTTGCCAACATTTAATTTATGCAAAGAATTATTGACTGAAAAGATGATTGATATTTGGCACCAGTTTTTAAATTTGTTTACTGATAGCGAACCCAAAATTAGGGTGATTTGCGTGCAAACAATTGAAGTAATTTTAATGACACAAATGGATGAATTGATTGTTAATACAATGGTTTCAAATCTAAATAAAAGATTACGTGATGTCAATGAAACGATACGTATCGGCGCACAGTTTGTAGTCAGTAATTGTCACGATTTAGACACTATATTAGACCACAATCTGATGAGACATTTTGTGGCCAGAATTGGTGATAAAGAACTGGAAGTTCGCAAAGAAGCCTTGATTTGTGTGTCAAATGTCTTTCAAACGATTCAAACTAAATATAATAAAACAAGAGATAACTTCATCTATAAGTTACCGACAGCTTGTTTACTACGATATGGTATCACTGATATTGAAGAGGAAAAGTTAGCTAAACTTTATATTGTAATTACTTATAATTACTTATAATTTTATTTTGAAATTTTTAGATCATATATAGAGCTTGTGTTTACCATTAATTTAATTGGCAATAATATTGAATCTGAAGCCAAAATGAAGAACCTCTTGAATTTGATCTGTTTCTGTGACGACAGTGCCATCAAAAATATTTCACAACTATTTCACAGTCAACTAAAAATAAGGACTTATTTTGCTAAACTTATTGTGTCCACTGAAAGACATGATTTCAATGTATCACTAATTGATGCCAATAATAAAGTCTATCAAAATCTTGTCAAATGCTTTCAATACATCGATGGCATTGAAGAACTATTGAAAAATTTTCATAATTTACTCAAAAATTATGAACAACAACAAGATTTCGATGATTTATTGGATGTCTTTACCTGTAATCCATCCATTAATTGTGAACAATCAGTGAATATTATGAATAAAATGATTGAAATTAATTTGAATTCTGTCAATGAAGAGACACTTATATCATTGAAAGAAGAGATTACTCACAGAACAGGTATTGGTCTCATTAATGGCAATAATTTGATTCAATTGTTTAAACTAATGGACAAAATTGATGTCAAATTTGTGTCGCGTTTGACATCTTTTATTGTGTTACTCACTAAATGCTATTCAAATTATTTTAATGATAATATCATTAAAGATGTCTTCCTTTCTTTGCCACCAATTCTGATAAAATATCTGTCAAATGAAGATGTTTTGTGTCATATGAATTGTGGTAATAATTTAAAAGAAATGATTAAAGATATGATTCTTTGGGAATATATTTAGTCTAACATTTAAAATACCCATTTCTAGGATTTTTTATTTATTTACTGCAATTCAAAATAAAATTAAAGATAATAATAATATATTTAAAAATTTCGACTTTGAATTTAATGAACATTTTTATTATCTATTTTTTCTTCTAATGCAACTATTTCTATAAAATCATATATAATTATATATACATTATATATATTTTTAATGAAAAATGAAATTTATTTATATTTAATATAATTTCAATTCGAAATAACAAATAAAATTAAAAAAATTAATTATATATAAGTTATAATTATTAACATAATTATTAAATTACAGTATTGTATAGAAATTAATAAAGAAGTTGTATTTCAGGCGGCGGTTCCAGCGGTGGTAAATCGGGAACAGCTGTGTTGAGCTCGTGTTGTATGTTCTCATTCTTAAGCCTCTGGTTCTCATCTCTTAACTCTTTGTTCTCCTTCTGAGACAACTCGAGTTCGCCGAACAACTGGAAGACTAATTGTCTAAGTTTTTCATTAATTGTTTGCAATTCTTCGATAATTGTTTTATCGTCTTTCGGCATTTTTGACCCGTTTTTATATAATGAATCCGAATGACTGCCTGTGGAATCTGTTGGCGAATTTAGTTCACTTGTTGTCACTGTTGTCTGAGAACCAGTTTTTTGAAATGAAGAATCCGTTCGTCTTTCGATAAGAAATTGAAGAAGAGAGTCGTGTTCTGACATTACGTGAATCAATTCGGTCATTACATTAGACTTATTGGCCATTTTACTGGTGCCCTCCGAGAAAGCGGTGCCCACTTCGGGCGTAGTTTGTGGCGAATTGAGACCAAACTTATCCATCAATTGTTGTCTATTAATCAACTCTTGTTTATAAATCAAATGTTTCTGTTGTTCGCAAATTTCTCTTTGCTTTAAGACTCTCTCTTGTGATAAATGAAAATCTTTTTGTGTTTCGAGCGATGCTTTCATCAGATGACAAGTAGTTTGAAGAAGAGCTTCTTGTATGTGATCTAAACAACAAAATAGATAACAATTAAGTCTTTGAAATGTCAATCAATTAAATGATAATCAATAATATCTAGACTTAATATATGAAATGATATGTAATTTCAATTGAATTAATTAAAACAACAATAATTATGATATAATAGACGGAAACCACGGATTAGTGGTGACCACTGGTCAGTAGTCCGATCGATATAAGAGATAACAAGATATCTTCACTTACGGGCAGCTCTTAAATGGCTTTCAATGGCTTCTCTGAATCGATGGTTATTCAGAAAGTATTCAGCCTTTCGATGGCATCGATGGGCCTTTAATATAGTAATTGGTGGACCAAATCAAGTGATAATTAGGTCAGTGATTGTGTCCTATCATTGATTATCACAACACTTACCAAATTGAGCGACGAATCCATAATAACTGAATCATTGCTTCAAAAACAATGAGTCATTCATTCATTGATTTCTTTACGTTATGTTTGGTCCACAAGTGATGACACACTCAACACATTCAACACATACTTTAATATACAGTAATAATAAACATATGATATGTCAACACATTATCAATAGTTTCAATACATTCACAATATTTATCTTTTTTTAAACCAATTTTTACATTGGATTTAATTTTAATGAATATTACTATTAATTCAATGAATCGTTTGATTACTGTTGACAGCAATCAATGGTTAAGTGATTTGTCAGATGAAGACACCATTGACACCACATTTGATGACTCGGTTTACATCTTGAGTTTGAATAAAATTATGGACAACACTGACAACACAACTTCAAAGTTGAACTCATTGTTTAATGATCTTAATTTGGACACCGATTGCGAGTCCATCAATACAGAGGTAACGGATCAAGTCTGGCAAATGTCGGATATCACCGACACGTGTTCCGGCTTTAGTGATGTGACCATCGATGACAGTAACTCACAAACAATGGATGACTCGAAGAATGGCTTTGATATCAATGTATTAAATGAATATTGTTTTATTCATTTAATGTCTTTTATGTGTTTCAAAGATCTGATGACATTGAGATCTGCTAACAAATATATGAAGTCATTGGTTGAAAACTATTTGAAATGCAAACGTAAACTCAAATTCATCAACAGTTTCGCCAAACAGAACATCAATATCGAGACAACCAAAGCATTGGCCACCGATTTGGTTGTTTCGACCAACGACTCGAAAACGGATCAAATATTGACTTTAATGACACAATTGTGTCCTAATTTAGATTCACTTGAAATGATTTACATAACAATTGATGAACCGATTGTTGAGGTTTTGACAAAAAATTTTTATGATGTCAAACAACTATCATTTGCTCATCCATTAGGTCTGACTGAAGACAATATTGAACTGATTGTCAACTATTTTGGAGCCCAACTCATTGGCTTAACTTTGACCGACTGTGATATCAGTGAGGACTGTCTTTATACTGTAATCAATGTGTGTCCAAACTTGCAATCGTTGGATATATCGGGAAATGTGGACATAACTGGCGATTGTTTTGAATATCTTAATAGTAATTTATTAGTTCTTCGATTATCACAATGCGATTCAATACAAGAATATGGTCTCAAAGCTCTAGTGTCCAGTGATTGCAGACAATCATTGGTAGAATTAGTCATCAGCGGAATGATTAGTGATTATATGATTAAACTAATCTGCGAATCGTTGCTAAATCTTCGTTCATTTCAATGTGTCTACGGCTGTACCCGTGAATTGGACAGTAAAACTGACCACTTGAGTATTATCGGTAATCTTTCGCGACTTGAATGGCTTTCATTACAAGAAATTGACGCATATTTTGGATCACTGGATGATAAATGTCTATATAATATACTGAGTTGTTGTAATCGATTAAAATATTTAGAGCTTCATATCGGAAGTGGTGAACCACTTCTGGTCACTGACCAGTCGTTATCAATGATTGCCAACTATTGTCCAGAAATTGAATGCTTAAAAATCTATTACTTCGAGGCCTTAACTGACCGAACGTTAAATAGTTTTTCAAAATTAAAACATTTAAGAGAATTAGAATTAATTAATTTATATAATATTACTGATGATGGCATCACAATAATTACCGAACAATGCACACGACTGACCAAATTGTGGATCAGCTTTGATGGCAATTGTGATTCAATAACAAATATTACATTAAGCGCATGCATTTCAATGTGCAAAAATCGACCGAAAAGTCTAATTGAAGTCAATTTTTTCGAGACTTGTATAACAGTGCCATTCAATGTGAAAATACCGTCAAATATGAGATTACGGGTCAGTTGGTATCGGCCAACACCTGAGGGTCGACGCTATACTGAAATCAGATTACCCAACGATAGACATTCAGTTACTATTTAAAGTCATTGTTTTGTGCAATAAGTGAACATTTTTTGACATTTACAGTATACTAACATTAAATCTACTCATATATACATTTGTTTAATATATTATATATTTTTAAAAAATATTATATATATATATTACTTTAACATTTTTACAACTTTATGCTAAATTATTATAAAGATTATTTTGTAATAAAATTTAAAAATTTTATACCCAAATTTAATGGTAAATTATTTATTTATTTATATATTGATATATATCAATATATATTACAAAATTTATTATATAAAATCGGTAACAAAAATATTAACAGTTTTTATAGCTAATGTTTGTAGAAATAAATTTTTAATATATAAATTCAGTGATACTGTATTATACAAAGTTTTATTTATTCAACAGATACAGTATACACAAGGATAGGGATATCTAAAAAAAGTTATGATAAATCTATTAATGACAAAATATATATTAGATGAATAAATTATTAGATATAAATAGTCTAGATGACTTATTTAAAAATTTTTATAAATAAATATAAACTATTTTAGGTGTATTGTGATTTTATTAAAGTTATTAGTGTCTATATATTGAATTAATTATTAATTGATACTAATTATTATTAGAGAATTTTAATGATAAAAAAATATATTAATCTTCAATACATATTATACAGATAATCAATAAATCAATATTAAATTAAAAGATTTATCATAATTAAAAAAAATTAAACAATAATATAATAAAAATTATTTAACATTACTACACAAAATACTTATACTTAATATATTATATTTACTTAATTTTTTATAATATTTTTTAAAATCTTAAGTATAATATATTATTATTAAAATGTGTCCGCAATCGATGTATAGTACAAACACATGTTTATCATATTTATTATAAAATACTGTATATATTTTATAACAATAATAATAATTTATATAAACGGATACATATAAGTTTGTGACACTTGTATAGCAGTATACTGTACTTATAATATAAGTATAAATTTAATTCTTAATAATCATTGATAAAAGCTAAAGTAGTTATGTATAATTTAAATAAATGATAATATATTAAATAAATCTTTCATATTTAAATACAAATTTAGTTATTTTTAAACATAAATAAAAGTGCAATGAATACCAATAAAAGTGTTTTTAGGTGAAGTACTTAAAAGGCTTTACATAATAAAATGTTATTTTTATTATAAGAAATTTATTATACTATTTATGTCTATTGATAATATACTAATAGATACCATACAAAAACATATTTTATATGTTAAAATATTTTAAATTAATAAACTTTACATTATATTATAATGTAATTCATTTAAAAAACTTTGACACGTCTACTGTATTGATAAATAATAAATTCGTGTGTTATTTAATTCTGTAAATAATAGTTAAAAAATAATATATAAAATACATATTATATATGAAGATATATCTAAAGAAAAATTTATATTAAATAATTTATTCACAGAAAATTAATTAATAGATTAATAGATTAATAATATCATTTTTATATAAAATATTATAAGTTTTTCACAAAATATCATATTAAGTCCATTATACTCAACTATATAACACAAAGCAAGATTTTAATGTATTTATTTTGTAATAATTATATTACTATAATATGTTGAAAACTAAATCAACTCAGATTAACTAACTTTCTTAATAAATGATTATAAAAAAGAGTAGGCGTTAGAGGTTAATGATTGCGGTAAAGTTGAACACTTTTTTATTATTATATAGTATAATAGATAATCTATAATTTAAAATTAATACAAAAATTAATGACAAAGTATATTATGTAATATACAATTTGTAATAAGTGTTTATTTATATATTTATAAGTCATATTAAAAATTTTGTCCGAAAATATAATATAGTTTGTTATTGTCTTATTAATTTATGCAATTAATTTATTGTCACCAGTATTAAATAAATAAACTAAAATAAACTAAATTAAATATTTAATCTTTTTGGGTAGTTTTTGAAAATTTTAAATGTCAATCTATAAGTTAATTTTGTCCATATTTTTTTAACACCCGAAATGTTAAGACTATAGTCATAACTTTGCTAAATAGTAGTAGTGTTTATGTTTAGTATTAACATATTGTTTGTGAATTTGTCAAAAACAGACAAACTTTTGTGTGTGTGGTTTGTCTTACAAAATAACTGCAGTCAACAGTCAAATAAATCCCAAATGGTTTTAAGTATTACTTTGAGACAGATTTAATCTACTAAACAGTATTAACTGTTTTTTATGATCAAGTAATTGATGGTAAACGATCATGTTCATATTATTAGATTCATCAATTTAATTATGACCAATAAATTTATTTTATTTATCTATTAATTCAAAAAATACATAATTAAAAAAAATGTAAATTAATAATGAATTATTTATACATATTCTTGCATTTTAGTGATAATATAACTAAATAAGGTATTTATATTATAATTAGTTTTACTAATTTATTGATTTTTTTAATGATTGAGAAAGTGTGGAAAAACTTAAGTAATAAGTGGGTACAGTATTAAAGTTTCTCAAAAAAAATGTATTTTTAATTAGTAATTTACTATTTATATTTAAAAACTATAATTATATATAAAAACAATGAATTTGTATAATCTATTTAATTTAAAAAAAAATGAACTAATTTATTACATAATTGGAAAAATAAATATTTGCTAATAAAACTATATCTAAAATAGTGTAGAAATCTTTATTGAGTTATAAATTATTTGATTCACTTTAAATATTTGCTTTTATATTACTTTTACTTTTTTTCATTATTGTATAAATTTTTATTGTAAATGTATTTATATCAAGTATGATATTAGCAAATTTTTATGATAATTCTATTAATAATCTGTTACAATAAACTATATTATAATTTATTAATAAATATATTGTTATATGTGCTATATTTATATTTTTTGTTTAATTTTTACATGTTTAATATATGGTAAATCAAATAAAAATTTATTAACATAATAATAATAATACAGTAGTAATACTAACATTATTATTAGCAATATTAATATAAAAGAATATTTCTAAAAAAGAAATTCTAATTATATTAAATAATAAAATCTATTTTAAGTTTAAATTGAATTATAAATTTAACACAAATGTCAAACTAAAATAAAATTTTCTTTTATTTGTACAAATACCACAAGTTTTAATTGAAAGATTTACTTCATTTTCAATTATAATTTTAGCACTATTTAAATTTTAAATTAATACTAAAGTTAGTAAAAAAAATGTATTCCCATTGGATCTAATAATTTATTAGTTTGTATATATTCTACTGTATTATATATTATTAGTATGTATTATATGCTATAAAAATATATTATTGGTTATTCAAAGTATTGTCTATTCTAATGTTCAAAGATTATTAAATTTAATATTTTTTGAACATTATTTTTACAAAGATAGACAAAATTAAAATATATGTAAAATTGATTGAGGTTTAATAAATTTAAATAAAACTTAATATAAGTTTTAGTTAATTTAAGTTAAAAAATTGTAATATTTTAAAAATAAAATTATAAAAATATTAATTGATTTATAAATAGAAAATAATCAGAAGTTATTTTGATTAATTTAATTTTTTATAACAAATGATTATTTTTAGCATCTATATAATTTTTTGATAATTTTAAAATTCATTAATACTAATTCAATGTTTAATGATAAATATAAATAATTGAAAATTCAAATATAATTTTTAATTATATACTAAAATGTCATTACTTAATATCTCAAAATCAGTACAATTATTATTCATATTTACTTAATCTGACTAAACTTAATATAGATTTAATTTATAAAACTATTGATAATTAAGCTAATTTATTATCCACTTTAAAAATAATATACCATTTAAGTTAAAATATTTATTATAATTAAATAGAAAATATACAGAATAGTAAACAAAATAATATAATATATATATTTAAAGAAATTATTAGCAAATAATTATGGCTTAAGTGGCAAAAAATGTTATGTCATTTGCAGGCATTGCTATGAACTTGAAATTTGGTTTTTCACGGTTAAGGTTATATTACATGCATTTTAGTGTTTTTCGTAATCAATCGATATCTGAATAACGAAAGAAAGAGAGAATCACTTTTATGAATGAAAGGTAAAGTATATGTTATGTTTAGTTACGTCATAATAATAGTTATATATATATATATATACACTGTATATACAGGCAATCAATAGAGTGAACGGTTGGATACGGACTGTGATTAACTGTCTGCGCAAACACACCGACTCTCAAACATCTTTATCTTCTTCTTCTTCTTCTTCACTCTCTATTGTCGTATCCAAAGGGATGTCTATAATAGTGATGTCTTTTACGTCATGACAACTAAATTTCAAACAAAAAAACCATTTCATTTCTATATTGTTTACTAAATAATATAACGTTATATATATACTGTATTGCATAGTAAAGACATCAATAATTACTTACATTACTATTGCTAGTAATATATTTGACATCAAATTGAGTTGTTTGTATAGCTTTTAATAGTTTTATCACAACTGAAGCTAATTTTGAAATTACTATTAATAACCACAACATTTCCATTACCAGTGGTCGAGACTCAAGTAATTAATTTGTTTACACTTTTTGTGTGTTAAACAAATTATATATATATTTATATACTTTTATATAAATAAAATAAATTTTTATAAAAACAATCAATGGTTAAAACTTATAACATTCAAAATTCCTTTAAATATAACTTATATATTTGATAAATAAAATATATTCATTGACATATTTTATAAGTATTTAAATTTAAATAATAGAAATAATAAATTATTATTATTTGTACATAAAAAATTAATTAATTATTTATATATTATATATCACTCAATATAAATAACTTAAATTTCACTTTTTAACTTTGTTATTAATATTAAAATAAAATATTATTTTAGTTTATAAGAAAATTATAAATTTAGTTTTTCAAATTTAAATCTATGAATAAAAAATTAACATTTTTAAAACAATAATTTTTTATTAATTAAAAAATAATATTAATAAAACTTGATAATAATTACTTATTACTTAATTTAATAAATCAGTAATACAGTATATATTTTTAAAATAATTAATTTATTAGAATAATAGATAATTAGTATATAAGAATATTTTATAATTTAAATTGAGAATAATAATATAAATATATTTAATGTAGTAAACAATTGATACATATATTTATAAATATATATTGTATTAAAAACATCAACAAAACATATGTTTATTTTGTTTGTATTAATGGTATGTAATTTATATAATGAATTTACAGTATAGAAAGTTATGTAAAGTGTGATTAATTGGCAACATTTAAGCCAAATTATTTAAGTTTTAGCACAAAATACAAGAATTTAGTAATTATTTTGGTTTAATTTCAAAAATACATATATATTCATAAAATCTTTTTATATAAATACCACAGTTTTCTTAACATTTATTTCACAATCCGAGTCAAACACTATATACTAAAATATATTTTCAAAGTTAAAAATAGTATTTTGTCTATTAAAAAGTGAGAAAATATATTATAATATAGATATATAAACTGTTTTTTAGTGTAGTAATTCGTGTGTTTTAAAACAAATATCTATTTTGAAAATTAAAAATATTTCTTGAATAATTTTTTTTACTAATATTACATTAAGTTTAATTTGTTAATAGAATTGTATACAAGATTGTGTGATTAATTTTGATTTAAAACTTTTGTGTTATGTGAAAGTTTGACACATTTAATAATCAACAATTTGTCAAAAAAAATTTTGACACAATATTTTGTGCTTAAAATATATGTAAATAATAATAATATTAAATTTGAAAAATAGTAAATTTTAATTAATTGAAGTTTTACACCTAATATTAAATAACATATAATAAATAATAATTTTTTGCCTAAATAATTTTGAAAACATTAATATCAATTGTATCATATTTTAAATGTTAAATTGTATATTAATAGTTACATAATTATATAATTAAGTTTAATAATTATTATATTATTAGGAAGGCTGAGATTTTGTCTTTTTTGTGTATTATTATTTAATACTGTATAACAATTTTTCTTTTCAATAACATTAATAACAATAAGCACTATATGTGTTAAAATGCTAGCAAATAATTTGTTTATTGAAAACATAGCATTGTGTTGATGCCAATGGCACTGGTATGTTATTTGGCAGTGATGACCACTTGTATAGATATATACCATATATATATATATATATATATCTTTAATTCACAAAATATTTTTTTAACTAAATTTATTTGTTAAGAATTAATTGTAATACATAAAATAAAATAATTATTAATTTTATATTAAAACTTTCATAAAATTACCAAAAAAATAAAATAAATTATTTTGTTGTTGTTATTGTTATAAATAAAAATAATAAAATAAAACAATTTAAAACATATTAAGATACAATAATAAAAATAATAATATGAGAATTGTGGTCATAATTGGTTTAAAATATAATTGCATTTTTAGTTATTAATGTATTGTTTTTCAATATTTAGAATATTCTTAAAATCATCACTTTTATTGTCTTAACAAATGATTTTTATTTTTTATTTTTTGTTAAACAATATTATCTAATGATTATGTAAAATATATATTGTAAGAAAAAATGTATGAAATAATTATTTATATATAATATATTTGATTTTAACAAAATATAACATAATTGTAATGTTTGTCTCGTATTAATAGAGAGAGAGAGAGAGAGAGAGAGAGAGATTGAGACCAAAAAGACATGTAAAAGAATGTGAAAACAATGAAAAAGCAATTCATCTCTTATTTATTATAAGGCAGTAGTTGTGACGATAGTCATCGTGTATTCATTTGGATCGGTAGGCAAACCTGTTAGAGTACACGTTACCGGACACAGACTAGTGGATGATTGATGTTGTTGTTGTTGTTGTTGATGATGTAGTTGTTGTTGTGGTCCTAATTGTGCTCCTCTTTGATGGTGAGTTTGTGATGCGTGTGTTTGTAGGGTATGATGAATGCTTGTGATCGTTGATGTGGTAGATGTTTGTGACGACGACTGTGTGTGTTGTTGTTGTGACTGATTACCATTACTAGTGGTCGATTGTCCTCCAGTAGTACCACTGGACCTATTTGTGGCACCACTACTATTACCCGAACCACCAGTACGTGACTCGCGCTTTATTTTTTGTTTGAGATGAACTTTCGCGTGTCGTTTCTTTTCATCACTTCTGGCAAACTTTCGACCGCAGAGATCGCATGAAAATGGTTTCTCACCGGTATGTGTGCGCACATGAGTGGTCAAGTGGTCACTTCGAGAGAAGGATCGCATACATATGCGGCACTGAAATGGCTTTTGTCCCGTATGTATGCGTATATGTCGTGTCAGTTCATCGCTTCGGGAAAAGCGTCGGTCACAGGATTCTATTGGACAGGCGTAAGGCCTCTCGTGGACAGGTGTTTTAGACGGTCTATTGGGATATTTGCGTGATTTGACGGGAATCAATTTGATGGGAATCGGACTATTCTGGTAGGCCTGACTCAAGATCTCGTGTCCTTTACTTGTCGATTGATTGTATTCTGCGAGTGTAGCAGGTATTGCACCTGACGATGACTGGCCAGGGCTATTGATTGAACTATTGGATTGTATAGCACTGGCGGGTGATATACTGGCCGTGATTACATATGCAGTATCTGACACTGGCATGGGTTCCTGTTTCGGTACAATAGTAGCTAATTGTCCACTAAGAGTGCCGTAATCTACTGTTGATGTTTGGAGAGCTGGAGCTGAGGTTGTAAACGTTGACCACTGGTATTTCGGTTGTTGTGTTGATGTGGTTACACATTGAGTCCCTAATCGTCCAAATAAATCATCACTCAATGCTGTTGAAGAAGAAACCAATGGAGTGGCCACCAGTGCTGCCACTGCGGCGCCCACAACAGTATCTTGTGTGCAAATACCTGTGTTTTGACCGCTGGTATAAATAGGTTGTTGGCGTAGAGAGAAGCCGTCACTGAATTGACTGCCAAACAATGCTTCGGCTGTTGAATAGCCTATCTCTGCATTTTGATCAAAATCTGTGGCTAAACCAGTAATCAATTGTGGAGAATGTGGTTCAACGATACTCATCTGTTGTTGTAAACCACTATCTGTTTGACCAGAAATCTGGTGCGAAGATAGTTGAGTACTCGTCGATGACACCAACTGTTGCTGTTGTTGTGTCCCTAAGATATTGATCAATGGTGTATAAATGGATGACTTTTCTGTACAAAGCCACGATTGAACTGGTGTTGGCTGTGCTGACTGTGACATAGAGGCCGACGATGTCGTACAGACATTGGGTGCGCTTATTTGCGAGTAACCAGTGGTGCAAATGGTAGAGCCGGTCATTGTTTGGCCGCGATAGCTGAGTCCGCGTTGATTTGTGTTGACTGTATTTTGTTCTACCGGTGATGAGGTCGGGTACATAACGTTAGTACCACTGCCCTCACTCTTGTCTTGTTGGACGGGACCGGCAGCTTCGGCTTTAGTGTAAATAAATACAATTCAATTAGTTTAATCATTATTTGTTTTGTTTAATTAATTTCTAAACTTTAAGATTTTAATTTTTTTTAATTATCATTATTATTAATAATAATCAAGTTATCATAATACATGTTAACAATTTTATATATAATTATATTATTATAATATATATATACCGTATATATATATATATATAATCATTATAAATTAAATTAATAATAAATAAATAAAATATAATTAATTATTCGAATATATCAAAATGACAAATTTTATAAATAAATACTAAATTAATTTTTTATAATAATTTCTAACAATTTTTTGTTAACTTTGTTTTTTAATAGTCAAATTGTTTTATTTATAAATAATATGATAAAATAAAAATTATTGTTTTATATAACTGACAATAAGTGTATTATTATTTATCTGAATGACTGCCAAATATCTAATGTTATCTTTTCAACAAAATCTTTTTAGTTTTTTTTGGATAAATTATATCATATATGCAATATAAGTCAGTGAGTGTGTGTATGTGTGTGTGTGTGTGTGTGTTACTAATTTAATTATTAAATAAAAATATTAAATATACATTAATAGTATATTTAATTATATTTAAATCATTTATTACAATTTAACAGAAAAAACTGTTGACACCAAAAAACAAAACACCATTAAAAATAACAAAACAAATCTATAAAATTTTAGAATTGTAGAGTTGGTTCTGAATTTATTTAATCATTAATTAGTTATTATTTTAAATTATATTATTTAATTTAATATAACAATATTTAGTTTATATATACAGTTTAGTTGTCAAATCTATATTTACAGTACTAAAAGTTATATTAATATATTTAGTAAATTATTTAGTGATTATATATTCAACTATATGTAAAATAAAACTTAAGAATCTTGAAAATTTAAAACATTTTTTACAAGTATTTAAAAAGTTCATAAAATTTTAATCATTTTACAAAATTTCATTTATAATACCATAATATTGAATCAATATTATTGATAACAAGTTTATACACTATTGTTTGTACTATATATTTAATGATGTGTTTGTATGTATCTATTAAGATAATATACTTTAAATATTACGTAAACACTTGACATGAAATAATTTATTATAAATAAGTATATTTTTTAAAAGATTTTTACTTATTTATAAAAAGCAAAAACTGGCAAACATTCCTATTTTGAAAAGTTTAATATTCTTATGTGTGAAACAAATAAAAAGTTATTACTTAAGTAAAAATATATATAAACTTTCAGTTAAGACATCACATATTAATGTTGAAAATAGATTATATTGAGGTCATAACTAGTTGACTAACAATATATTTTAAATAAGTTGAACACTAGTAGCCTTAAAATGTTGTAAATAAACATCACTTGTGTATAAATCTTAAGTTAAAAAGTAATTCTCTCTCTCTTTCTCTCGTGTGTGTTGTCAATCACACATTTAAAATGAGTGAACAAAATATTGTTGATATATAAATTATCAATATATGATTTATATATATATATATATATATATCATATTAATAATATATTATTTGAAAAGCATTTTTATAAATAAAAAAACAAAATAAAAAACAAATTTATAGTCATTGACACTCATTAGACAATAATATATATATAATATTTTTGTAAAGTACATAAAAATTTCTGAAAATCCAATGTGTCGAACATAACTTATATGACTGACTCTGTTTGTATGCCTTTCAATCATAATCTAACACAACATCCCATTCCTCTATTGCTATCTCAATCCCCAAACAAATGTTTAGTGCTCTCAAAAAACTTTGTATTCGTTTTTTTTAGTGGTTTTGTCGTCAGTGGTGTTTCACATCTGTGTAATTCACTGATGATTTTACTGACATATAGCATACAAATACTAATAGATCTAAATTTATCGTTTGGTAGGCAATATAAATAGTAACTTTTGCTCTGAAAATTTTTTGTTAAATTTATTTAAATGAGAGAAAAAACAGTCAAACAAATATATATATTCTTCATTTTGCTTATAACATGTGATATAATAAGCCTTACAGTTGGCTCTATATGTTTCACAATTTTTTTGAAAGTTTTGTAACAAACTTAATGTTGATATATATATATACTGATGTCGTCCCATATTAGGCCACAGACCTGTTTTCTTAAGTCAAACTTTAAATATATAATATATATATAAAGTATTTAACTATAATTTTGTTTTCTATAAGTGCTGTGTTGTGTATATCAATATAAAAAGATAAATATTTTACTATTTAAAATTTAAAAGCAAATGTTTAGTCATTTTTTTTAAATAAATGTATTACTGTAATGGTTTAACAAAAATTCATTAAAAAAGTAATAGTATTGAACAACCACTTCATCTAAATATCTAACTTATGATATATAATGTATACTCTCTTTCTTTCTCTTTCTAATGTCTTTTCCAAGTAATATCTATTGATATACTGTATAACATAGTATATAAAGTTATTAATGAAAACCTGTATGTGAGCACAGGGTCATCTCATCTCTCACTTTTTCAATGTGTAATGCCTTAACTTCATTTGATTTGCCTTTTTATATTATATGGTACAGTAGAGTACATAATATTATTATATACACTAAATACCAGCCCTTCTCTCACTCTTAACATTTAAGTGTATTGCAATCCTCTAATCATACAAACTCATTGGCGCACAGGTGGCAAATCAATTATCATTTATTTGTCAAATTAGATATATTTCACTAAATTAGTTTACAAAACAATAATTGTTTAGCATTAATATATTGTTTTCAACTAAAATAAAGTGTTAATTAGTTTGAATTAATAGTCAAATTAGACAAAAATGCTGCACATGTTTATTAAATTAGGCGATATCTTGTTGTTGTTGTTATAGTGGGGCTCACATTGACAGTACATTTAGTAGCTTTTATAAGTACTAAAGCAACTAATCGGACAGGTATTGCATAATACCTGAACAGTGTTCTCCTATTTAGTATATTTAAAACATTTTTTTTTATTATACCGAACCATATGTTATATACATTATAATTATCATCAATGATAATCTCTAATTGTTAAAAAATTTTGATGTAATAAATTTTCTTAACTTAAAATATTAAAATTTTTTAAAAATAAAAACCATATAAAATAATATTTTAAGTATAAAAATATGAATAATAAAAAATGTTTGTATATTGAAAAAACATTTGACTAAAACTTAAGGTTTTTCTATATAAGGCAATACCTTTGCTCTTGAAATACATATATAATAAAAAGTATATAATATCTAACTGTGAAATAACAAAACAGCAATTTATAATTGCTATATATGTATGTCGTATTTAACATAAATGATATTTACTGTTATAGTTTGTTAAAAATCAATTATTTAAAGGTGTGTTAATAAACAAAATTTAAATAAATAAAAAATTTTTGAAGCATGTAATAAATTTAATGCTTAAATAATTAAAATAAAAATTAATAAAAACAAAAGTTTTAAAATATATATATAATACAAATTTATAAAATACTGTACAATATGTAATGTATTGTATTATTGTAAATATGACTATATTAATTTTTAAAAAATTATTTAATTAAATATGATTTAATTTTTAAATAATATAATATATAGTAAATAAAAAAGTACAGTATTTTATAATTTCAAATGGTTTATTGTATTAAATTTATTATTTGTTGTTATTTGTTGTTATCTTATATAAAGTAAGATAGTCTTGAAAAATCAAAGTTCATATAATACAAACAAACAAAAAGATAAATTGTTTTTGTTGTTGAATGTATAGTATATTTGCAACGATTTTATTCATTGATTATATAACGTATAGTGACGACAACATATCGATCCATTTGAGAGAAAGATTTTTACAAACAGTAACAAAATATTAGAGAGAGAGAGAGAGAGAGAGAGAGAGAGAGAAGAGAGAGAGAGAGAGAGAGATCAAAATAATAGTCTTTTTATAATTATAATTTTCACAGAAATGCTATATAGCAAATAAATATTATATCTAATTGTTATAATATATGGGTATATACTGTACAATAGTTAGTTATAATCACATAATAAATAAATTTAATTTTTTTATAAAATATATTTTTTATATTTTATAAAAAATATATAAGATATTAAAGTGAATGTAATTTAAAGCAATGTTAACATTTTATAACTAACAAGTAAGTAAAAACAACACATGTTTTAAAGTTATATAATTTTTAGTTGAGAAAACAATATTTGAATAGTCATTATAAAGAAAAATACAATAATATTACAAAAGCCTACCTGTGATGGGAAGCGCGTCAGGAATTGCAGTAACAATAGAGAAAAATGCCGACACATCGGCACTGGTAGACACCGGAGTATTAAGAGTGTCATCAATAAGTGATATATTAGTATTATCACCGGTAGCACTGCCGGGACTACCAGGTGTGCGTTCACCAGCAGTGGCCGGTTCATCACCCGATCTACTTATAGTATAGATAGACTCGGATCGAGAAGGAGATGGATTGTCATCAGATTCTTCGTGAAGTTTAAATGAATCAAAGCTGAGTGTATAATGTTGTGGTTCACTCAACTGAGCGATTGTGTCCAGACTTTCCATAATCATTGTGCTCTCTTGTAATGTATTGCCAACTCTTTCAGGAGTTTCGTTAGGTTTGTCTGAAGAAACCGTTACGAGAAATGGGTCGACAAATAGTGAAGAAGTTGTTGTGCGTATTGTCGAGTCAATAGTCTTACAATCTTCGGTCCAATCTTTTGATTTGGACAAACAAGTGCTCAAATCAGGCCTCTTATGGCCTCTCTTAGGATAATTCAATTGACTCAAAGTTAATACTTTACAAAATACTGAGTTTATTGTTGGCAACAACACTGTCGACAAATTTATCATCAAATTTGTAATTTTAGTCTTTCAATATTAATATTCACTAACATTTAAAAAAGATAACATTTGAATGAAAATATTGATTTTTCATACATTCATTCACAAAAAAATACTAGAGATTCATAAATGGATTTTATGCTTATCTAACAGTGAATGACTGTTACATAAATTTATATAATATTATATAATAACATCAATTATATGTCAGAAAACAACAGAATATTCTTGTAATAATATATATATTATATAATATCAATAATTACTGATTGAATGTTTGCCAAATAATAGGCAAAAAAATGTTACAAACAATTGAAAAACAGAATATTCTTGAAAAGTATGGAAACTAAGTGATGAAATTCTTGTGCGAAACACAATATGATACCAACTATCGGTGCCTCCGCACAGTTGGTCTTGTTATACAACTCTGGGTTACGTCAATACTACGTCTATTATTCTTATAGTCGGTGAGAGAGAGCACTGGTAGTCGAAGTGCGCATAACATCAGTCGTTAATAATTATTATGAATGAAGACCACAACCACTTCATACCATATATGGATCGCCGGAACTCAACCAACCAATGGCTGTCAAATAGTTACTACAACTCTAGTATTTTACGTCAAAATTACGTAAAATCGTCACTACTATGAGTTATACATATACTGTACTTAATACACATGTATATACAGTACATATAAACATTTATACATTATATATATATATATATATATACTGAAAGTACAGTACATGAGCGCAGATATGCCCGTACGCCGCGTGCGTATCTGTCCTCGTGGTGTTGCATATCGACTATTACTGCACTGAATATTACTGTATATTTTGTATACATATTTCCCAATGGATTTATGACACAATCCGTTATATAATATCATTTATAGAGTATAGCAAACGTTACAAACTATTTTTCAATAATATTTCATCGGAAATTTGCTAATAAAAATTCATAACAAATAAAAATTCAATATTTTTATAATAAATTATACTAAGAATTCTAAATAATACAAATTCCGATAAAAATACAATTTAATTTCATTGTTATATTTTTATGTTATATATTAAAATTGTTTATATTAGTCAAATATAATTACCTTTTAGTATTTAGACATACAGAACCACACACACACACACACACACACACACACACACATACACACACACATATATATATATATATATATATAACATAACATTGATAAATTTATATATACAACAAAATAATTATTAATGAATACAATATACAATATACTTGTATTATAAGTAAATATTAGTAATTAAGTGATCAAAACAATTGTAACAACTGGTCATTTAATTATTAATATATATATTTATATATTAATGTCAATATATTTGTCAAATCATGTTTATAACTACTAATATCTAAATAAATTTTTAACATTTGGTTGTATTTTCGTATATTGACCTTCAAATATAATTTGATTATTCTCTCACTCACTCACTCACTCACTCACTCACTCACTCACTCACTCACTCACTCACTCACTCACTCACTCACTCACTCACTCACTCACTCACTCACTCACTCACTCACTCACTCACTCACTCACTCACTCACTCACTCACTCACTCACTCACTCACTCACTCACTCACTCACTCACTCACTCACTCACTCACTCACTCACTCACTCACTCACTCACTCACTTATTCATTGATTCATTCAACAATATACAGTATCTCTACAATAAATAAGATGAAATACAAGTCAATTTATACAGAAAGCATATAAAACATACAATTTTATGGTTTAATATATTTCAAGTACAATATATACACAATAGTAATGTATGAATTGATTGTATGTATAAAGTGGTAGAACGGGCTCATCCTTAGTCCAAATAAGGATTACTTTATATATATATTATTTTCAATATATACGATATATTGTACAACAAATTAGTTTTTTTCAATTGTATTCACTACATGTCAGTCAAAATAAATATTTTCATAATAAGATTTTTAAAATTATTTGTTTTAAGTTATTTTTTAAATGTCAAAAAATTAATGAAAATGTTTATGAAAATAATAAAAATGATTATAACTTATAATTTATAAGTTAAAGTAAATGTTACATATATAATATATGTAATTATTAAACATTGTATGTATTTTACAATATGTATTGAGTGTTTATATAAAATAAATATTATTCAATTTTATTGTAAAATAATAATATCATTTTTAAAACAAATTATTCTTTAATATAGTTTAATTAAAATTATATTAATATTATTGATATAAATGGTTATGATTTGTATTAAATTATAAATATTTTAAATTAAAAATAAATATAAAAAAGATTAATTTTCATTTTATTTTATAATATTCAATTGTAATTTTGTAATTACAATGAATTATTTAATAAAATAATCAATAACATTATACAGTACAGTTATATGATGTACTAATGAAATACTGTATAATATTATTACTGTATATATATATTATAATTTATAGGCTAATATATTTTTTGCTATTTAATATTTCATTTATAAACTTTTATAAAACATTATGTATTTTTTTATAAAACAAAATTTCTAAATCTACATTAATAAATATTAGACAGAAATTCTTATTTATTGAAAATTTCTATCAAAATCAATGATTATATACAATAAGGTATAACTCTCTCTTTCTTTCTTCTCTCTCTCTCTTTCTCTCTAATATTTTCTTAGTAAAGTATATGTTGCTATGATATTGAATCGGATCGCATGGATAAGGGATATGCGCGCAAAATATAATCAATATAATCCTCACAAATATTATATAACTATGAATGAGGTAAACGGCATTTGCCACTGATCTTTGGCATTGACAATGAATTTACAGTGAAAACACTTGACAACAACCTTATACTACAGTTTGGGTTATATTGTATTTGTAAGTATATTCTGAGTACAGTATATAATAATAATAGTAAGTAATATACTGTCTATACATTATATTATGATATAACAAGTGATTGTATATAATGTAATTTTAAATATTTTAAAATGCATTAAACATTGCTTTATATTACATTTTCTATTAATATTAATGTAATAGGAATTTCAATAACATTTATATTTAAGTAACAATTAATTTATTTGACACAGTACAATTAATAATAAATAAAAAAATATACAAATGATCTATTTTATATTGTATTTTAATATACTAAATTTTAATAATTTAAGTAAAAAACAAATTAAACGTTAAACTATACTAGAAAATTAAAAAACAATAATATTCAAGAGAATAATAATAATAATGTAAACAGGATCTTTAAATTATTAAAAAATATCTAATAAATAAAATTAGTTAAAAAGGTGACACTTAGAGGCGTCAATGTATATCACTATTTCGTTATAACGTATTTTCACACTAACGACGCGTATTACGACATTTATTATATTTTATAATTAAATCATATTATTTCCGTAAATTATAATTTAAATATTTGTTCGACATTTAATTTATTAAAAAAAAATTATTAACAAATATTAATTATATATTTTAATTTTAAACAATACCGTACTTAGTGGTACTTCAATTTATTTATCAATGAAATGATAAAACAATTGAGAAAAATGCAATAATGTATTTAATGATAACTGTTTTTATGTCAATAACTATTTAATAACTATAAAATTCTTATCTTTTTAACGTTTCTCTCTCTCTCTTTTTCTTTCTTTATTTCTATATTTTTAGCATAATTTGTTGTTTCAATCGGAAAAAATAATATCAAATATTTTCATATTTCTATCAAAGAAAGTAATTCACAAAATACCTCATTATCTTTGTTTTATAACTTATATATCAATAATTTGTATGGTATTGTTGATTAAAATATCTATATTGAGTTTTATACACTTAAACGCATAATTAAATTATTTATCATTTTTATTGTGTTATCACTAGAATTGGCAAAAAAATAAAAATAATAGGAAAGTTTCTAAAAGAAATTTCTGTCTATGGAATCACCATGTTAATTTTGTTCTTTTGATATTTGTAATTTGGTAACAAGATATTATAAATACAAATAATAAATATATATTATTACTATTATTATTTTAATAAAAAATAATCCATTTTATTACATTAAACTAAAATCTTAAGTCTTTTTAATTATAAATAAAATTTTGTAAAAAATAATTATAATCAGATAAGTATAATATATTAATTTTATATATAGGGATCATATTGTACAATATTACAATAGCCTTATATATGGAGATCCCATAGTATAATATCAAAATAAAATTTCTAGAAAAATTTACTAGAAATATTTTCAGGAAAATTTATTAGAAAATTTCTATTTGCCAATCTCAGTATAAATAAGTTACATAATTAAAATGATTATATATTATTCTTATATACTTATGCTTTGAAAGTATTTTATCAAAAATTTTATTTATTATTTTTATATCATATTGTGTTAAGACATACGGAAACTAATGAGTAATTAACTTTTTAATAAGTTTATCAATATTTCCGGTAATATCTTATTAAATACTTTTGTTAACAATTTATTGATAATTTTTTATTTATTATATAGTAATTATTTAAATATATTTTCACTATGTTAAGTTTAAATAAATCTAAATACTTAAAAATTATTTACAAGATATCTTAATTTCATGCAAATATTTTATTTGAATGATTATTTATTAATTAAATTATTTGACAAATATAAAAATATTTTGATTTTATTTAATTTTGTTACAAATATATATATACAATATTTATATCAAAATTAAATTTAAAAAATTAAATATAAATTAAATAAATTGTAATAAAATTTAAAAAATCAATTACCTCTTTGAGCGAATAAAGAATAGGAGAGAATATTGACTGTTAAGGCGATTCCGAGTTTAAAATGTATTTTATAATATTATTTATAATTATTAATTAAATTTTGTTTTTTAAAAATAGCCACTTGGAAAAAAATTATTTAAATACTAAATTATAATTTTTTAACAATTTTATAAATTGATATATTTATAAAATATAATATATCATTCTAATAAAAACAAAAATATTAATGATGTAATAAATTATTATAATAAAATGTTTTATATATTTATAAATTGTAAACAATGTCAATATATTTTTAGAAAAACAATTTATTATCACAATATAATTTTGGTCATTTGTTGTATAATTATTATTATATTTATTAAGTATTATTATTTTAGTAGGCATTTAATAAATATGTCACAATTTTTTCTAGTTAGTTATTACAAACAAACAATGTATTATTATTAACAATAAATATTTATTTTTCACATTATTAAAAAATAAATATTAGTATAATGTTTTTTTATTAATTAAAGTCACGTGTTTGAACAAAATTGTATAATAATAATCTTTATTTAAAATTTAAATGTTTTTATTATTTTTCTAATAAACACATATTAAAACATACAGTATATTTATATATATATTATAAAAGTGTGTTATATAAAAATTTGTAATAAATTTATCTTTTTCTTGTTAAAACTCTATTTCATTTAATAAAAGTAATAAAAGTTAGTGACGGAAACACACAACAATGTGATAGATATAAAGTACAACATATAATTATATCGTATATTTAAAGATCTATATATATATATATAAACAATATTTTATTCTATATTGGATTTAATAATTTATTAAAATATGATTATTAACATAAAAAACTTTTAGAATAAAAATATTATTTTATAATGTAAACAATTTGTTTTTAAAAAATTAAAAATGAGTATATTATAAATAAAATAGACTTATCTTTTCAAAAAATTGTTTGGCATTGATATGTCGGACACAGAATATTCTGTTTAAATTTGTTTTCAAAAATACCTCAAATTAATATATTTGAGGCACAGGTAGAAGATTCTATCATTTAATGGCTCTCTGATAGTCAATCGTATGATACTAAAACTTATTTATCATTTAAATGACAATTTAATAACAATTTAGAGACGCTTTATATACTGTACAGAAACATTAATTGTAAATATAAAAAACAGATTTTACTTTTTAAAAATTTAGACTAAAAAAGTCAAAGTGTGAGGAGTGAGGAGTTGAATGATGTGATTCGTGGCAATCAATTTGTCAAATGATTTATTAGTTATTATATTATTTGTTTATATCATATAACTATTATCCATACCTGAGAGCATTTGAGCAAATGATATAATAGTAAAATAAAACGACATAAATGTCATGTCATTTTTCGGCTCATATCATATCTTTAAGTTTCATATGTCTGAGTATCTCAATCACGGTGTTTGACTGTCCTCTACTCACTCCTCCAATGCTTACTTTTCCTCTGATATTACTTGAAATTTGAATGAAATGACAAATACAGTGAAGTTGTAGTTTTTGTTACACAACAACACATGTCTTATAACGCAACGCATCGGCATTTAGATGAAGTGCCCGAACTATTGGTGTGTTGGCGTATATCCCAGCGATGCCTTTCTCGAGTACTTACAATGTATGTAATCAGACTAATCAGTATTAGTTTTGAAGCAAAGAGAGAGAGAGAGAGAGAGAGAGAGAGAGAGACAACACTAGAGTTGACAGTAAAATATAAGTGTTGTCAATAGCAATGGGTTTCATCCCACAACACCCCCGCACCCACACCTCATACACCATTGGATAAACATTTCATTCACCGATTTTCAAAATATACTCTTTCTTTAATCAGCTTTCAATAAATAACATTCAATCACTCACTCACTCACTCACTCACTCACCCCCTCGAGTATAATATGATTATAATATGAATCAATTTATTTTACATTTCTACTGATTTATAATCATTACATTATATTTATATAATATTTAATATTTAATATTCATTGAATTGTATGAAATTCAAGATTAATGTCTTTATCTATTAAATATAAATTAATTTGAATAAAGATTTGATATTTCTGGTGACCATTGATTATGAATATATTAAATGATTTTTATTAAATAGTTCATTAATATTAATATATAATATAGTAGTAATAACTAAATTAGTCACATAAAATAATAATTAAATATTAAAAATATGATATCATAGTATTAAATTTTGTGATTATCTCTTATCTATAAGTTAGACTAAAATTAATTAATTATAATATTTTTAGAAATTTTAACTACAAATTGTATTTTTATATGTATAAGTAGATACAGTAGATTAAATTAAGTGATACTAATTTTTAGACATAAGAGTAATTATACATTGAATGGTATATTAGGATTGACTCAATGAAAAACATATTGTTAATTTTACTATCATATACTGTATATTAATAATAATATAATGATAATATACAGTAGGTTTAATATTTCTTAATTTATTCTTATAAAAATTAATGAATAAATATTACTATTAATAACTGGTAAACTATAGACTTATTTTTATTTGTAGCATATTATAACATTTGTTATTACACATTATGTAAGATTAAGTATAAAACTAAACATTATAATGTAATTTGAGACTAATAAAGCAAATCAACTAAAGATATCAATTGAACATATCTTTAATTTACTGTGTATTTTACGTATAAATTACATCAAATAAATTATATATATATATATTGATGTATTAATAGTGATCTTCTTTAAATCTCTGGTTTTTAACAATATAAAAATATTAATAATTATTACCAATTAATAACATAATAAAGTTAATTCGTTTTTAAAATGTTTACAATATCTAAAAACATTTTCACAAAAAGCTTTAAAATATTTAGTTTTATATATTACTTATTATTTTACATATTATTCTAAATAATTATTAATTTTTATGTCTTTAGAAACAATTATTTGAAATAAATTTAAAAAATAAAAAATTTAATAGAGTTGTGGTAATATAATACATATTTATATAATAATACTAAAATTAAACTTATATATAAATATTCAATATGTAATTACAATGTATAAAAACAAATGATATAATATAATATTAAACCAAATTATAGATAAACAGTACATTTACCTATTTACGTCAGCATTGTTTTTATTAAAATATATATTTATAGTTTAAATAAATTGAAATATACTGTATTTTTATTTATGATTAGTTATTAAATTTATTATTAATATTATTTATAATTAATACTAATCAATTAAAAATTATTGTCTAGTATTTCCAGACGAACTCATGGACATAATTTTATATGTTATTAATTTTTTTAATTAATGATAGTTATATGTATTACTGAAAAAAATTTAATTAAAAAATATTTGCTAAAAATCACTATTTTCACTATTTAGTTATCTAAATTCTAGATAATCATTTATAATAGATAAACAAAAATAAAATAAAATATATTTATAAATAATTTGAATTAAATTTTTTTAATATAAAGAAAATCGTTAAAAATTAAATATTTGTAAATGATAAATTATAATTATGTTAATTATATTTCTAAAAAATAAGGTTAAGTTTACTCATTCATTCACAATTTTACGATAACCCAAATTTTCATTCATAAATTAGTTTTGAGTGCTCGTAAAGATAATAAAGTATTAAAGTAAAAGTATTAATACAGTATACTTTATATATAAAATATTATTTATATTTATTATAAGGAAAAATATATTACTAATAAATGAATATATTATACAAAATACTAATTAGAAACCATAAAAATATTGATGTGATCTATAAATGTAAAGATATACTAAAATTTTTATATACATATTAACAGTATATATATCGTTATAAACTTAATTAAAAGTCCAAACCGAAACAATTTAAATTATTATACATTTGTAATAACAAAATAATTTTTATTAAACAATGTCACAATTTAACAAAATGGTAACTAAAAATAACAAAAAAAAATGTGAAAATATTTGCTATTAAAATAGTATAAATAGTTTACAAAAAATTAGTTCTAATAAAAATAATTATTATAAACAATTATTAAGTTTGAAATTTAATGGGAATACTATACTAATACATCAAATAAAATAAATTTTAATTCATTAATTGACAAATATTTATAATAAAATTAAAGTCGATTTAATTTTCTAAAACACAAATATCTCTTAATTCAATAGAAGAGTTGTTCTCTCGATCAGCAGGTTTTGAGTTCAATCCTATTATAAGTTTATCATTTTTTTGTGTTACATTATATAAAATTTAATAATATAAACTATATAACAATTCTTATAATGTTAAAATGTTTAAAAAATAAGATATAATTTTAACAATTAAAAGTTATTTATTGAAATTTTTAAATTATCAATTATTGTTTTTTGTTTTTTTAAAATGTTCACTAAATTTAAAATCAAATAATAGAAAATTATTTATAAAAAGTTCATTTATTAAACTAAAATAAAGGTAGTGTTTGAAAAACTATTATTTTTTGAATTTTTAATTAGATTTAAATTTAATTCCACAACATTTATAAATGATAAAAACATATTAAATTATAATTTAAAACATCAATTAATTTATATATTCTAAAATCTAAGTAGAAATTAAATAAAAATTTTAATACAAAATAATTTATGATAAATAATTTATTTAAAATTTTATTTTTTGAAATAGTTCAGGATATTTTAACCTTTATTAATGTCAATCAATTAAAAAATGTACATTATTAATATGTCCATTTTAAAAATTTATATAGTTAATTTTGTTAAAAAATATAATCTTTTATATATTAAATAAAAAATATTTATATAAATTTTATTTTTTATTATTTTGTATAAACATTTACTTTGAAAACTATTTTAATTATATATAAATATTATATAAAAAAGTATTATAATTATATAAAAACTTGTAATTTATTTATAAAGAAAAATATTAATAAAAATCAGTCAAAATATCAAAAGTATACAACAATAATATATCATAATCTAATAGTCAATTACATATGACAGTGTGTTTGTATTATAAAAAACAAATGTTATGTTACGTAACATTTGATTTATAAAACATAAGATGAATATAATAAAAATGAATAAAAAAGAGCAAAACATAAATAATTGATTGATAAAAATATTATATTTTACTCGTTATTGTTGACAACATATACAACAGATAAATGACAAAATTTTTTATTACCCCAGAGATTATTACCGTTGACTTTAAGAGAGTTTCTCTATTGACTATTTTCAATGAGAGAGAGAGAGAGAGAGAGAGAGAGAGAGAGAGAGAGAGAGAGAGAGAGAGAGAGAGAGAGAGAGAGAGAGAGAGAGAGAGAGAGAGAGAGAGAGAGAGATGGATAACATATGGCACATAAAATTGATTTGATGAACAGGTATGCGCTATATGTTATGTTTGTCTACTATATACAGTATATAGTAATATAATTTCAAGTTTAAGGTCTTAAGTTCATTGAATAATATATGGATTGTAGTAAATGTCAAAGTTTAACATCAAAAATATTTTTTTGTTTTCAAATGTCTCCGTTTTCAGACTAACATAACAAACAACGATAAAAAATAAGATTCAAATCAATTGAGACAACAAACGGATAAACAATTTTTTCAGTTTATAATTGATAAACAAAAATAATACTTATAATTAAATAATTTTTATAATAAATTTCATTTATTAATACTTTTGATAGTATAATATTAACTAAATTTACATTTTTACATACTGTATATAACATAGTACTGTATTATTTATTGTGGTATTTTTACTAATTATTTAGACAATTAATTAAATGTATACAAAATAACATTATTTATAAAATTTAAATAAGTTTAAATTTTAAAAATCATATGTTTTGACAAAAACTAAAATTTAAAAGTATATGATTTCCTTATATGAATGTTTTAATTCATTTACTCCTTATATGAATTTTCAATAAATTATAAAGTTGTCATCATTTAGATATTTTAAATTATTATTATTATTTTAATGTATAATTAATTTATAAAAACAATAACAAATAATTACATTATAAAACATTTCTTACTAAACTACAAAAGTATTTATACATATCTAAAAATTTATTTAAAATATGTATTTTTGTAATTACTCTATTTATTACATAATATTATAGTACAGATTATTATTTAAATTATTTTAAAATTTTTAATCCTAACAATTTTTTATAATTTAAAATTATTAGTTTTGACTCTAATTATTTAAATAGCTAACTAAAAATATATTCTGTTTAATAATAATAATGATAAAATTATAAAAGTATTATTATTTTTTTAATAAAAAATCATATTAATAAATTTAAACTTTAAATTTAAATCAAAACAAATATTTCAATTTTAATTATTTTATTATATTTGAAAAATTTCAGGTTAAGTAATGTTGATTTGTTATATAAATTGTAAGCACATATCAAAATTACTTAAAAATAAATAAATATCTAAACATGACTATCAAACTATCAAACACTCAAAATGCTTCAAACATCTCAATACTGATTATTGTTGATAAGTATTTACTGTATTTATTCAAATACTTTTGTTATCATAAAAATTTAAAATCAATTATGAACTTGATTTATAAATATATATAATATTAAATAATTTATTTTAGATAATTATATTTACTGTAATTTGTCAATTCTTGGTAAATATTTTATATAATCATTTTTATATTATAATTTCAATAATATTTGATCAATTCAAATAAAATCAATTATTTAAAATTGTTTTTTAACTGATATAATAATGTTTGCCATATTTTTTACTATTGTTTATTATTATCATATTTATGTAATATTCGTGAGTTGCTATCATATGTTATCATATTAAAGAAATCTATCTTTTTATTTGTAACAATAATCGTCAAGTTTTAATAAAATACAATACAATATAATAGAATTTTAGTACTTTATTATTGTTAAACATAAACATATTATTATGAGTTTACACTATTATATCAATATTAAAATTTTGTATAAGTTGTAAAAATTTAATTAAAAAGAAATATAATATTTGAACAAATTATTTATTTGTAAAATTAAATAAAGTTCTTAACGACTATAGTTTTTTATAATGACATTATCTAATGAATAATATATTTAAATTTATTTTCAAAAGATATGGTGATCAACTTAAAATAATTAAAATAACCTTAATTTTAGTTTATATAATTTACATGTTGTATTGTAAAACTTTTAAATAAAATCTTTAATAGATTAAACATAATAATTATAATATTATACTAATAATAATTTATATATTTAATACTGTAATTTACTTTATATTGTTTTAGTTATAACATATAAGTTATGCTATGTTTGAAAATATGGGTGGCCTTACATTACAGTGCCATTTATTGTACTGAACTTACGCTACCAAATGTTAACTTATCCTATTTAGATAATTAAGATTTTCAAAGATAACAAAAAATAATCTAAAATATGTTTAAAATAAATATATATATTTAGAAAATTTTCTTAGATAATTATAGCATTATAAATATTTTATAATAATTATTATATTTTTGTTTGATATAAAAATGAAACTATAATATATAGATTTTATATAGTTTTTATTTATATTATAATAAAGTATTAAATTTTAAATAAACATCAAATTTATAAAATACCTACAATAAATAATAAAAAGTAAAATTTAAACTTTTAACTAATAATATTTTTATTTTATTTAAATTCTATATATTTTTAATAAATGAATTATATGCTTATTCATAATGAAAACAAGTTAGAAAGTGGCCCTGAATTCAGTCAATCAATTGATTTAAAGACCAGTGAAACCATTTTATAAACTGATTTTCTTATTTAAAATAACTATATTTTTTAATGAATAAAGAGAGCGTAGGAGTAATACATGTTTGGCATCACATTTGTAATACTTTACATTTTTATAAAAATAAAACTATTTAGAAATTATACAAATGTTACGAATTATAACATTTAATTTTTGTAATATTTATTAAACTATTTATTTAAATAATCATCAATATATGTATTTTTAAAAGTATTTCTAATAAACAAAATTCAATAACAACATTATATTATACAATTTAAATACCATAGAAGTTTATAATTTTAATTTTTTTATGTTTAGTTTATAAAATTATCAACAATTTTTTAATATATAGTTTCAATTTATAAGCCTTAATATAACTTAATAAATATTTCTGTTAATTCTAATAATATTATATTTAACAACAGTTTATATATACTGTAGAATAATTATTATCGTTACATATTAAAATTTTAAGTACTATTTTATCATCAAAAGAAAATGAAACACTTTAATAGTTTGAAAATACTTAATACTACAAATATTTTCAATTAAATAATCGATTATTTGGAAAAGTATCATAAGTATATGAGTTTTTTATTTATTTAAAAAATTAACATTAAATCATAATTTTTTAAAAATTAACTTAACTTAAAATCATATATATATATATATAAACTAATATATATATATATATATAACTTATATAAATTCAAATATTTTGAATATTTTACTTTGAGAGCATTTAACATAAATTTTAAATATATTAAATAAAATATTAAACCAAATTGATAATAATGACATGGATGACATACCTGATTTAGCTGATGGACCGGTAAACGGGTAGAACCAATACGTGGGAACATTATAATAGGGCGAAGAATGATTGTTGGAGTGTGTCATATGACTCGAGTTATGGTGATTGTGGTTATGTTGATTTGGATGTGGATGTGGATGTGGATGTGGATGCTGATGGTGGTGATGGTGGTGGTGATGACTGTGTGGTGGCATTATTTCAGGAGTTAGAGGTGGACTGGCTGTGGTCACTGATGGCAGTGGCGGCCATTCCCAGCCACGTTTGGACATCACTGTAGTGGCGCATCCATTGTGGTCTTGCATTACAACAAAAATCAGATTAATTTTAAGCATAAATATGATGCATGTTATGGGACACCGGCACTATCGGCAACCCATATGTCACACTTTCTGTTCAATTGTGGCATCAAATCAATTGGTTGTGACAAATGATAACACAATTATTAAAGATTTTAGTATCAAAAAAAGTTTCAAACTTAAAGCAAACTTAAATTTTCAAAAACATATCACAAATAATGATTATTACAATGTATAGCATGTATTGCATGCATTTTAATCATCAAATAATAGAATTACTATTTAAAGAATTGTTGGATAAATTAGTTGAAATTTATTTTTAATTAATTAATAGCTGACTTTGATTTTATAGCCAACAAATAGTTTTAACAATTTTATAACTATCAGTAATAGATTAAAACATTTTAATTGACATTATATGGCGTTTATTAAGAACTTAGTTACCATAAGGGGCGACCATTTCTAATGGATAGACTATTAGGAGAGAGAGAGAAAAACAAGACATTGGGATTCAATGCAAAAGCACTGTCTTATGGCATATCTTTTGCTAGATTTTGGTTAAACACGTATTGCAACGAAAACGGAGGGAACGGCAATATACTAAGCATTCAACAGGTGATGACTATAGGGCTTAATAGGTACGTACGGGTGCGTAGGTGTCCATCACTGCCAGCACTGGTTTTTCTTTGAGAGTCAATAAATTGGCCGTAAGTTTAAATACTGTCTTTCATTACTTATTGCATTTGGTTTTTGTATCGCATTTTAACAATTTAAGTATACATTTACTCTATTCTCAATATTATAGACTGTGAATAATATTAATATTAAAATTATAGCATATATGACATACAATTTATTATATATGACTTAATTGTGAAAATTCTATGATTATAATTACTTTATATTCTAATATTTTCTCATATAAATAATTTTTACATATATATATATGAAACGTTAGATATTGTAACTAAATTTTGCTTAATTATTGAGTGTCCAATAAGTTAATTATATTTGGAAAAACAATTGCCTTATTGATAATTATCAATAAAATCTATTTTTTAAATTTTGTATTTTATGAGATGAGTCGTTTAGTAAAATGGTTGCAATAAATGTTAAAATAGCAAAATAAATGGCAACTTATGATATACTGTAAGCCAATCCCAGCCACAAATGGTTAAAAGGCGTCAATGGTTTTGCTATTTTGTTATAATTTTTCTATAAAAGTCTTTAGTATAACTCTACCCTTTGGTTATAAATAAATAACAAATGATTTTATAATTTAGTGTACATTTTTACAATTTATATTAAATAAAATATATACTAATACTTTTTATTTTTATAAAATATTTAAATAAATAATTTACAATATAAATTTATAATAAATATGTTAAGATTTATTATTAGTATTAATTATAATAAATTAAAACAATTTTTATTGAGTTAATTTTTAAAATTTTCTATATTTGATATTTTTTAAAAAGATATACAGTATATATATATACAATTTGATTAATTATTAAAAGTATTTTTTATCTAGGTAGTTTTCAAATGAAAATATTGCAATTTTTCATACTTAGTTTATTTTTCTAAGTTTCATATCATATAAATATATTGAATTATACTTATTATCAAATGATTAATTTAGACATAGCATAGAATCAGACGTTTAAATCCCTTTTCAATACCGACTATTGACTCCAAATGTTTTAATACAAATCATTGATACAAGAGTTGATAAATTATATTATATTATAATAGTAATGCATAATAATAATAATAATAATAATAATAATAATAATAATCAATAATTTAAATATTTGTAATTATTGAATATTACGATTATGTTTAATCATAAGGCTTTATCTTAATATCAAACTCTCGACTCATGATTTATTTTGAATATCTAGTAAACCATATTTTACATATATAAATGACCAAATAATGTCAATATTATTAACAATTTATACTGTTTAATTTTTTATTTGATTATTTTTGTATTTAATTGTAAGATTAACTAAATAATTGCATCCGACCCCTTAAAAGTAGTTGAATGTAATTATTTGGTCAATCATACAAGTAAATAAAAATTAATTAATTTTAAATATATTCTGTTTAAAATTGTCTATAAAATTGTTATTATTAGTCATTTTTATATGTAAAATATGGTTAACTAGATATTCAAAATAAATAATGAGTCGGGAGTCTGATATTAAGATATTTCCTAATTATGACTATACATGTATTCACTGTATTATCTTTGAATTTATTATTTTTATTAAAACTTTTAATATAATTTAATTAATATATATTTTTCTAGCTAAATATTTATATTATTTTTTAATAAAATTTAGTTTATACGATGCTATAAATATACATTTTATTTTCATAACTATTTAGTACTGTATGACTCATTTAAAAATAATTTTTTTAATAACTCATTTAATAAAAAGTAAAAATACTTAATATGACGTTGACATTGGTAGTGGGGCTTTTAAAAAAAATATTTTTTTAATTTAACTTTAAAACAAACTAAAAAATATAATTGTAAAAAAAGATTGTCAACTATTAAGTCTACTATATTAAATAAAATCATTTTCTAATAAATTATGAAATGTAACATATTTTGACTTTTTTTGTGTGTAATTTAAGTTATAAATATATTTATACTTTATATGCCATTTTGAAAATAAGATGAAAAACCTGAATAAATTGATAGTCTTTTCTTGAATTTATGAGTCATAACCTAATCCACAGATACATTATAATTGAGATCCAGCCCTAAATGATATCTCTGATTAACATTACATCAAATCTTTATATTGCTTTATATGGTCTAATCTTTATTGTATTTCATGTATGATAAACAATCATTTATAATAAAATTACATGAATAAAATTGATCATTGTTTTGTAATACTGTTTTTTATGTATTAATACATATAATGTATAAACATGTTTATCAATAGATTATTCATAGTTACTATTAATAAATTTATTTAAAAAAACATCATTAGTAAATTTCAATATATTATTATTTTTATCTATTAATAACGGTTTGAAATTAATTATTGATTCATACGTTTACCTGTTTAGTTGTCACTCATATATAAAAACTATTACAACTTGTATTTTATGATTGTAAATAAATAAAATAAATTTAATGAATGAATGAGTAAATGAGTGATTATAATGAATGAAATTGTTGTAACTCATAGTAATCATATTATAAATACTGTATATACTGTGTGTATATATATATGAATAAAAAGATTAATCTGTAATAAATTGAGGACAAACTGCTTTTAAAAAGTAATAAAATATTGTATTTATTGCTGCTTTTACAGTATAATATGTAAAATAATTTGTAAAATATTATAACTAAAAACCAAATTAATATATCACTAAAAATATATACCATTTATAGTATTGTTTCATTTGTTTAGATACTGTACATCAAAATAGGTTAATATAACGGAAATTGTTTTGGAGTGAAATTAATTAAAAGAAAGAAAGAGATGGCAAGGGATTCACGGATTCGTTATTCAAAATTACATTATTATTCAATTGACTCATATATTATACACGCCTTTACTTTTTAATTGAAATATATATCATATGTTTAAAGAAATCATTTGATTATTAAATCATTAATTGTTACTTTCTTTTTAATTTTAGTCACATTTATTATTATTATTATTTTAAATAATAATAAAAGCTTATTATTTTCCTTAGTTTAATGCAAATATATATTTTTTTAAAACTTTAATTATGATTATTAGAAAGTAAAATAAAAAATAATAATTTTAAAAGTATTATACATTAATCGGCAATTATCTAATTTATATTTTAAAAATAAAAAATAATAATTATTTATTATAATTTCGTTATAACAACAAATAGTAATATTTTAATATGTTTAACTATAACCTAATCTATTTGTTTTATTTTAATAATTATACATTTATTTAATATAGATAGCTTATTTATAAGTTATTATATAAGTGATAACTAATAAAATTGAAGTCATAAAAATAAAGTTTTTTTTAACTATATACATGGTATAGTTAAAGTTTAAATGAATTATAATATAAATTAAAATACGAAATAATATAAAATTTGTATACTAAAATTTTTCTAAATAAAAATTATAGTCTAAATAGAAATAAAGTATCCAGATAAAATTAATAAAGATATAATAAAAATATAACGAAATCAATGTTTATCAATATTATACAATACATGAGTGTTAGACAACACATTAAATGGTAAATCATTTGAAGTCAACCCACGTCTTAGTCAAACATCACTATATATGATATGACCGATCATTTATCAGTCAATGAATATACAGGTATAGTATTTTGATGAACAAATAGGTTCATAAAAACGTTCAAAATTTTTTGTTAATTTTTGTCCCCCTTATCACTTAAACCCATATTAAGTCATTTTATAAAAATTATTTTACAATGCTTTAGATTTTAACGACATTACTATACAAATATTTATAAGTATTAGTATTTATAAGTTCTTTAAAGTAACTTATAGTTTTTCTACTATAAATATTTTATTTATTAAATTTAACAAAATAAGTTTATTTTATAAAATAAAACTATATTTTAAAGAAATAACAATATTATATTAATATTAAGTAAATTATTCTACACATATAAACAAAGTAAATATTTTATTTTATATACTTTCAAATAATATTACTTTCAGAAAATGTTTTATAAGTATAAAATAATTTTACTTTATTTTTGTTTACTATTTATATACAAATTATTTCATATTTAAAATAGAGTCAAAAATAAAATATAGTATTAATAAAACTAAAATATTGTTAAAATAATAAATCAAATGGTAAAAGAGCAACATAACAAATTTGTTTACTACATAAGTTTAAAAAATAAATTTAATAAATCAATAAATATGTATTTTTGTTGAATCAATGTCTATATATATAAAAAAGTTATCAAAACTTCCGTTTGTGTTGTGATATACTTTCAATCATTGAGTTAGACCCACACAACACAACATTAAATATCAATATTTAATGAACACTTAAATAAATGTATAAAATTTAACATTTAAAAAATAACATTTATATTAATTATTGTTCATAAAATAAAAAGATTTTCATTTAATCAATGTATATTAAGTACTGTAATTATTTTAAAATATGTTATGTTGATACTTGTACAATATTAAATATAATAAATTTTAATACATAATAATTTGTATTAATCAAATTAATCAAATAAATGTAGATTTATTACAGTATTAATATAGTATTACTATAAATATAGTATTATATTAAATCAATTAAAAAAACATTATATACTGTTTATAATTTAAATATGATATAATTCATATTTAAAAAAACAATTAAATAATATTGGGAAACACATTTTAAGTGTCTTACTAACCCATATAATAATAAAAATTAATTTAAATAAGCATTTAACTTGAATTCATCACATGTTATAAATTATTATATAGAGTTATACAATGAATTGTTGCTAATATTGATTTTATAAATTTTTTGTAGGTGTTTTGAGTGGGAATACTATTTATTAATTTTATGATATATCGATTATTTTTAAATATATCATATTATTATGATTTTACCTGTATTTTAATATTTTAATAAATATAATGTTAATAAAAAACTGTACAATATTTAATGTTAATATTGTAAATAAAGTCTTTAAAAAACATAATTAATTTTGTAAAATTAAATACAAATAATATATCAGGTTTTGACTTTTTTATATAATAATAGTTGATTTTATTCAGTATTTATTATATTATTTGTTTTACTTTTAACGTTGTTTTACATATATTATAAATAAAATTTTTAATTAATTTAATGATATAACTAACTACTTATGAATTTGATTTTTAAACAAAATATGTATTTAATATACATTTTCTATTATATAGTTAAAAAAAATACAAATTCTTAAAACAGATCTGAATTCGTTTTGTGTGATTGTCTGACTCTTTGTATCCATTTTTAAAATATATTTTTAGATTTTGACTTTGGATACGAATAAAGATAAAATGAAAATGTTTTTGAAATAAAAGTTGATATTTTTAAAGACTAAATGGTAAACAAAATTTGAAAATTAATATTTCAGAGAATATTATATGAATTAAATATAGAATTTTATAATTTAGTAAAATTGTTAAGTTTGTTTGTATTGACTAGAGATGTGAAATTAGAAAGTTTCTATAAAATTTCTCAGGAATAAATTTTTATAGAAATTTAACTTTATTGTTATACTATGGGATTCCTATATCTATAGCTATTTTAAAACTATATTAATAATGAGAAATAATACTATCCATATAACATTATACAGTTTATGCCACTTAAAAGTGTTTAAATTTGAGTAATATTATGTAATACTTTAGCCAGGGTACTTTATATAACTTACCTAATATTAGTTAACTGTATATCAAGTTACTGTACACTATATTACTCAAATTTAAACTTTTAATTGGCATTATCTGTACTATAGAATGTAATACTAATACTAATACATTACTATACAAAATGGGATACCTATATATAATAATTATAATTATTTAATAATAATCAGTTTTGTAAAATTTTAATAATCATATTATTGTATATATAAGAATTTAATGTAAAGAAAAACAAAATTAACATGGACATACGATAGATAGAAATTTTTTTTTGGAAACTTTCTAGAAATTTCTTTATTATTTTATAAATTTCTCTTTTTTACCAACACTAATATTGACCCTCTTTGACAAAATTATACTTTTTAATTAACCCCATTTGGAACACTTGACTCTTTTAAAACGACTCAACCCCTGACCTTATGCCACCCTTTGGTCACCTCAACCCCTGTAACAACTGATTCTATTCCGATACCTTTGACCCTTTCATCCTAAGAATATATGTAAACAACATTTAAAATGTGAAATTAAATTGATTTATTATGAATATGAATCATATTGTTAAATATTAAATATTAGACATTTTGCCATTTAATTAATTTTAAAATTTAATTTGGATAATATATTATGTTACACATTTGAATTTATAATATTAATGTTATTTAAAATTAGTTTTTTTAAACAAATTAATTTTGTCTCACATACTGTATAACATGTATATATCATTATATAGCGTTATATACACATACAATATAAAGTTTGTAAATAATACAATAATATAAAATAAAATTAATTATATATTTAAAAAGATCATGAAATATGATGTGATTAAACATTTACATTAAAGAATAAATTGTTGTATTAAATATTAATAAACATTATATAATTTTCATATATCATATAATGTTAGTTATATAAAATATTAATCACCATTTAGCTGAAAGCTATATATACAGTACTGTACTGTATATATCAATATATTAAAAACATTTTTAAATGTCAAATAGATTTTCAATGAATGAATTATTTTGTTTTACTTACTATGAAATTTCCCTTGATACTTTTATTTATGTTTTTATATAATAGTAACATTGACATTACAAGTTAGTTCTAAAGGTTATCAAATCTTTTATAATTTAAATATTTATAAAATACATTTTTTTCTTTTGAAAAATTGTTTGATTTATAAGTTTATAATATCAAATAAAAAAATAATTTTACTGATGTTTTTATATTTATTGAAAGTTAATAAAAATAATAATCTAATCATTTATTAACTTTATAAAAAAATTGTTTTCGATGTTTTTTTAGTTAAATTTTAATAAGATCTTAAAATTAATTATTATATACGTACAATATAATATTAAATTTTAAAAGTAAAAATATTTTTTGTATAGTTTATATCAATACTTAAATATACTTTTAAAATTTATTTTTTAAAATTTATTTCTGTAAACGTTTGACATTTTATAGTTAGTCTAATAGTAAATTTTTATACCTTAACAATTAAGTGAAACATTTTTGAATAATTAATGCTAAATTTGACAGTAGGATATTTGGATTTTAAAGTAAAGTAATTATACAATTATTTTTAAATAATATCTCTTAAAATTAAAATAAATAAATAAAATCAATGTTTGATTAGCAATTTCTTAGATTTACTTATTAAATAAAAATATATAATAATTATAAATATTTAGAAATTAAAAATATTTCTTTTACTCATAATATTTGAATAACTTTAAATAAATTAAATTTTTCTATTAATTAAAATTGTCTATATTTTGATATAAAGTACAAATTAGTACATCTATTTGAAAGTAATACTGTATTTCTCACTATTATGTTTATTATAGTATGAATTATAACTTTAATTTTTTAAAAACATATTTGCAATTATTTAATACAGTATATAGTATAGTAGTATAGTAAACTGCTATTGAATTTGAATAAATTAAGTAGATTTTAAATAAATAATTAAAATTGCAAATGTTTTTTAATAATTTTAATTTATTTAATAATTATAATTAAATTTAGTAAGTTCACCTTGGTATATGGACGCTTTTTTTGTATGATTGCTTGTATATTCTACCAAAAAATATACAGTACTTAAAATAAAATGTAATATTTATTGACAATCACTTAAAAGTTTTGGTTTAAAAATTAAAAAAAAATGATTTTATAAATTGTGTGATTTATACCTATTAGATAATAATACACGATATTGTATATTATAATATTGTAAAATATATATAAACAATGAATATTTAAAATATTTTACTCATTGTTTTTAAAATTAAACAATCAATTACATCGTGTTTATATATACTTATATTGTTAGACAATAATTTTTTTTTATTAATAGTACAAATTTTTAGTTCATACTATTAGTTCATACTATGCTATATACATGTATTTGTTGAACTAAAATATAAAATTATTATATTATAGATACAGTATTATCTATATAGCATTAATATACTGTATTTTATAATCTTAATATTAAATAAATTGCAATTAAAATACTTATAAAAAAGTTTTTTTAAATAAAAATAATTAGTAAATTATTAAATAATTATAGCAAACAATTGTCAAAACATTCACGCAATAATTTTTATAAATGTTGATATAATATTATACAGTATATATATACAGTCATTGAAATACTATATATTACAAACACCTGTCCTTTTAGTTAGTGTTTTTAATATTTCAAAATTGATGGAAAGTTTCAAAAACTATTTTATAAAGAAAGGTTATAACAAATGAAATTAATTAAAATATATTTTAGGTTTTAAGAATAATACATCTATTAACTTCATAATAGTTATATGTAAACTATAATAGTATTACATTTTGTGTAATAGAGTATATTAAAACCAAAGTAATTGTTTATTTTAAATTAATAAATACATTTATAGCATTATTAATAAATTAATTAAATAGTAGAATTTTAAACTAAAAATTAAATTAATAAAATAATTATCACATAAATATACAGAAAAATAATTAAATTAACAAAAACAATAATTTTGCCCTTTATATCACAAATAAAGATGAATTTACATTGTATGCTATATTCAACAATCAATTTCATTAAACATACAATTATGTTAAACAGTATTTATTTGGAAAATTATAAATTATTACATTATATACTGATTTAAGTGTTGATTAATAATATCATATATAGTACACTACAGTAAATACCGGTATATTGTTTATGTAAATAAACTGTTTTTACAATTTATTTTATTTAAAAGCATTATCTGATATTATACTGTAAATAAAAATCAAATTTTTACTATAAAAATTATTTATGAATATATTTTATTACTATCATTGAAAATGTTATGTCTAGTGTCTAGTATTGCCAAATAAACTTTTGAATGATATATTAATTATCATCTCAATATTATAATTTATAAATACTATAGAATTATTAAACTAAACATAATAAATATTTTATTAGACTATTGAAATGATCTTGGAGAGTAAAAATTTAATTTGTAAAGGTTTAAGTAAATCAATAGGTCAAAGGTGATCAAGGATTACCATAAAAAATCTAAATCTATAATATTTTAAATCTAAATATTTCATAAACTAAATAAATTTCACAAAAACTTCACATATTCGTAGACATAATTTTACATAAAAGTTATAGGACTTAAATATAATAGTAATATAATAACATTTCTATTATACATTTTAAAATTCTATATATATATAAATTTTTAATTATGGAAAATGTAGTCTAAATCTAATTATGGAAACACAGACACACTTAATAAATTCAGTTACGACTCGTTCACAAATTAATGAAAATATTTGTTTGAATAAAACATTTTCTATTTTGTCAACAAGTATTTATTATATTTATAAAAATATTTAAATTATCAACAATTATCAATTCATATGAAAAAGAATAAAATTTTTGTTTTTTAATCACTTTCATTAAAAAACATTTTTGTATAGATTAGGTTACAGCTATTGTTGTTAAAATAGCAAATTATTATTTATTTTTGTCATGAATTGCTTTAGGCTTTTCATGAGTTTTCAAAATCAATTTCATATCCAAATCATAGTATCAAAAAGTGATACACAAATTGGAGTAAATGAGAAAATATTTCAAATTGTTTTATATAGAAAAAAACAATCATCTCATTCACGATCTATGAATTTCATGTTATATTATGGATTGTTTATAAAAATGTATCAATGATTTTAGTTAAATATTGTAGTAAACACATGACATATTTTGTTGATAACATAAAATTAGTATATATTTATGATATACAGGTATATAAATTTATAACACAATTTACATCACAAACAATTACTTATGAATACATTTCATAATAATAAACTTTACTTAAAATGATATTTTATTAATTTTTTATCACATATTGTTTTATAAATATTTTAGTCATAAACTGTATACTGGTATATTGCTTCTTATATATATATATATATATATAATTATAATTAAATACTGATATATATATATATATATATATATACTGTATATATATATCAGTATTTAAAAATATCATATTAATATATTTTTAAAAAGTATTTTTATTATTTATTCTTATTTGTAAAGTTTTATTCAGACTAAGCTTAATATATTTTAATCAAATATTTTGAATAAGACAAATTTGCTATTAAAAATTTTAAATAATAATTTTTTTCTAACTTTCTCAAATTACTTAAAATAAAATAAAGTTAATAAATGGTTTGAATCAATTTTATAACTAATATAAAAATTATATACTTAAATTTTTAAAAAAATATTTATTAATACAATAGTAATATTATATGTTGAGTATTATATCTTAGATTCATAATATTATTGTTATATAAATATATAATATATAAATTATATATGTTTTTACAATTTTGATACTATAATTCCATTTCATATACTGTATTATTATTGTTATTATTATATAAATTAATAAACTAAAATAATTGGCATAAAATAAAACATTATTGACAGTTAATCAATTTATGGATAATTTTATGATGACTATATTTTATTATATTGTTATATTATATTATAATATTAAGTTTCTTTAACAATAAATATTGAAGAAATGATTAATTCACAAATAATAAATATTATTTATAGTTTATTATAATAATTATTTTTTCCTTTAAATCAATATTATAATTAATAAATAAATAATAAAATTGTTATAAATAATATCCTATTATGGAATAAATGCTTTTTTTATTTATTTATATTCTGTCAAAACAAATCTTATAAATAAAATAAAACTATAATTTCAAAACTTACTATTTTGTTGATACTTATAAATAATTGTAATTTATGTAAATTAAATTAAAAATAATTAATTTTTATTAGTACATACCATAAATAGACATGCGTTGAAATATAAACTTTCTATCTCTCATTATAATGTGTTTTTATTTAATAAATAACTTAACATTAGTGAACATAAAATTTAAATTTTCAAAAACATATAAAACATACAACAAATTAAAAACTTATTATTATTCATTTTTTAAAATATTTAATTAATATAATTATAAATTGCAATAATGTTGCATAAATTTATATATATATACAGTATGTTTGTATAATTAGACTCCATTTATTGTTAATCTAAAATTTTTCATAAAGTTTATAATAATAAGATAACATGAAAGAAACATTGGATAAAAGTGAAAGTAATTGTGTGTTTGGGATATATTGTTATGAGAGTAGAGTCAAAGCAATAGTTATGTTTTTTCATCCCTTTTTTGTTTTATATTTTATTTTTTATATTCACACCGCTCTTGTTTATATCATATCATACTATGGGTCCTATGCTATGCTATGCTTTGGGTCAATTCAATTGCAATACACTGCTTGCATACTATAATTTCTATTATCTTATATACAATTATCTATTTGTATGCATGTCTTACCAGATAAGTCTTCTCTCTCTCTCTCTCTCTCTCTCTCTCTCTCTCTCTCTCTCTCTCTCTCTCTCTCTCTCTCTCTCTCTCTCTCTCTCTCTCTCTCTCTCACACACACACACACACACACACACACACAGCGCGTAAGTTATATAACATATAAACAAATACACAATGGTGAGCACGAAATTGCATTTTATAAAAAAATGATAAATTCAAACATAAAATAAATATATTATAATGTATTTGAATTGCATGTTTGATATGTTTGATACCAATACCATAAGAGAGAGAGAGAGAGAGAGAGAGAGAGAGAGAGAGAGAGAAACCTCTCTTACATGCCGTTCATTTGATGTCTGATCCCATTGCAAACCACTGTCTTTAGACACAGGCTTTTGGAGAGTTAATGTTGTCTGTAATCAATCAGCCGTCCAATTGAATGTCAGATATCTTGTTGTTTAAAATAAACACTTTTCATAAATACATTATAAACTGAATCCTCTTTTTTATATTGCATTGCATTAGAACTGCAATACTCTCTCTCTCTCTCTCTCTCTCTCTCTCTCTCTCTCACACACACACACACACACACACATCTTATACAATACATTTCATTCATTATAATAGTGTACAACAAATATGTGGAAAATTATTTTAAAATTATTTTTTATTAAATATAACAAATGATTTTCTTACTAATAATTTCTAATTTTTAAATGATTACTAAAATAAATTTTTTAATTTAAGAAAATAATTTACCAAAAAATATTGCATTTATGATTATTCCGGTTTTTGCTCTCATTATTTTGTATTATACCTAAAAAGTTATAAATATATATAAAATAAGAGAAAAGAGGATTTGAAAGTAAAAATGTATGAAAATCACGATTTTCAAGATGACTATTAAGATGTCAGTTATAATATTGTAAATTTAAAATAACGTACAAATTTTGACTGTAATATTTGAATTGCTTTGCAATATCCATAACTATTTTATTTATTATAATAAATTTTAAAATAATGCATTTTATTATAATAAATATCAACTCTATTCAAGATATTTACAATTTATATATTTTAAAATATTTAATACAATGTTTTAGTTTATCAATAAATCTAAATAACTCGGATAATAGTGATTCTTAAATCAAAATTCATTTATTTTTAATAATTTTATAAGAAATTTTGATTAAGATTTTTAAACATCAGTTCATTTTCCTGTTAAGTCTTTTTATTTGATTGTCATATTGTTATAAATACTGTATAATATGTTTATTAATATCTCTAATATTTTTTAACAAAAAACTTTTTCAACTTTGTGTTTAATCAATTGAATTTATTTAATAATAATTAAATTATTTTATTTAATACATTAGCAATTTTTCCTCCACTAGTTTTAACATTTAATATAATATCATTTGTATCCATGTTAATATTTACAATACAAATTGAAAAATTTGCAATTTGCAATACAAATTTACAATACAAAACAATTACAAATGTATTATACAATAGTATTTATCTACACTATACAGTGTAATTCAATATATAGTATAAACATTAAGTATTAAAAAACATTATTTTTAAAATCAAATATTAGTTAACTAATAATTTAGTTATCTTTAATATTTGTGTGTAATTCAAAAAACTGCATTTTAGTTTATTTTTATACAATATATGTCAATTTTAATATATTTATATTTAAATAAATTTTAACAATATTATAAACATTCATATAACAATATGATGCTAACGATAATAATAAAGTTAATTATTATAATTTATATTTTTAATTAGTGATCTATTCTTGCAGTCTTAAAGTTGTACCATAAAAATAACAACATTTAATATGATAATAGTTTATAAAAACATGATATATTATATAAATAAATTTTATTTATTATGTATAATATATAATGCATTGAAATTTCCTGACGTCTGTGAGCTATATATAAACATAATAGCGTTGTTAAAGAATTGATTAAATGTTAGTCTAAATAAAATTATTGATAATTTACTGATACATACAACTTATAAATATATACTTTTAATACATATTATATGATATCTATAATATAAATTGTTCTCAATTAAGTTAATATTAAAAAAACCAATTATGTTTGCGTCACAGATATCACATAATTTTATATTATATTTTAAATGAGAAGCTATTGAATATAAATATAGATAATTATATTTTTTTTAAATATCTTTTCATAAAACTTATATAATTATTTTTTTCATCATTAGATATTTATTTGTTTGGATTTACTATAAAATGCTTAACAATAACCGTCTATTTACTGTAATGTATACATTTCTATTATTAGATTTAAATTTCACAATAAATTTATTTATTTACTAAATAAAATAATTAATTAAAATAATAAAATTAGATTTTGAAAAATTTTGATTTACACATGATAAATTACTTATTTACTAATAATTTTATTTTAAAACCTATTTATTTGAATTTTATTTTGTCATCTTATATAATTAAAAAATATTTTTAGGTATTTTTTTGCAAAAATTTACTATTTATTATTTAATGTGTTTTTATTGGGAGAATAACATTTATATTTATTTTTTTAATTTAAATTTAACAATATTTTGTTTTAACTGAAATAATTGCATAAATAAGACATTGATTATCTATTGATATTTAAGCATTTTTTGAGTAACTATGTTATTGATAATAGACAGCAATTTACAAAATTAAGTACAAATCTTTGGGGATTAATATCAAACAATTTAATCAAATGACTTAAAACAAAGAAAAACTCTCCAAAATTTTACCATAAATTTTACGTTAATTATCTCTAATAGTTTTGAAATCAAATAAAAAATAAATAAATAAAGTTATACTGTAAATAAAATAAATAATTTGTATGTTCACCAAATTGATATACAAGTTAGTGTTTTTAATTATAATATATTTTTTATTTATTTTAATATAACTACATAACTATTTTAGATAATTATTGTATAATTTATAATAATTAAAACAAATGAAAAATGTATAATCTTTATAGAATTTGATATTTATTTTAATTATTAATATATAATTATAAATAAATATTGAATTATCATGGTTTATTATTAGTATGTATGACATTATTGGATAAATTACAGTATTTCTAAAAAGCTAGAAAAACATTACTTTATTAGTAGATCATTAATTGATATAAATAATAATAATAATAATAAACAATATATCATATTATTTGACAATTGAGTTAAAATAGGATTACATGTATTAGAGTTTTAAATATTTGTTTATCAAAAACATAGGGAATATTCTATTCATAAATAGTTTTTACTGAATATAGTATTAAATTTCATGTAAATGAGTGTTGTTTTTATAATCTCGTTGAAAATATTTACTTTTTTTGCTCACTTTGAACGTCACTTTGACGTCAAATTAAACATTAGGTAAGTCTTCATTAAAAAAGACATACAAAAAAACATCGGAAAACATATTGAAGACAAATAATAATACATTTAAAGGAATATTTTGAATGAAATGTGTAAATATATTTTTATTGGTTTAATATTACAATAACTGGTAAACTATTTACATTTATATACAATATTCTATAATTAATTTGTATTACACAGTAAACAGTAAATATAATTTTATATACAGTATTGTATTAATGTTTGTTAATAATAAAATCTATTTTCTTTATAATATTTGTAATTTGTTTTTAGTCATTTGTAAAATTTAATTCATATAGATACCAGATAATTTTTATTTTTAAAATTTACAATTACAAACAGGAATTATAAAATTTATAAAATATTAAGATTATTATGCAAAATAATATTTTTAAAAATTTAAGATATTTTTAAATTAGTCAAACATAAACAATAGTTATTTTTTTAAAAAAAATATTATGTTTTTTATACTGTATATAAAAAATATATATTTAATATAATATTTTTATTATTGTTTCATATGTTTAGATAAAATTCTAAATCATTATAAATGTTTGTCTCTATTTAAAGACTTCAAACTAAGTTATGAGAAATATTTAAATATTGTTCATTCATTACGTAAGTATTGCTTACGTTTATAAATAAACTTAAAAAACTAAACATAAGTACACTTTTAGTTAAAAGTGTTTTCTAAAAACTCAAATATAACACTAAAATGATTGGTATTTTTATTGTCAATATATTGTTTATTTTATATAATATGTATGAAACGATTTTTAATCATAAAAACTAAAAATTCTGAACTATATATATATAACACTTTTACATCAAATGTTTAAGTTTTACAAAAATAGAAAGTTTGCCAGAATTTCCAGTTAAACGTTATTTTAGTTTCTCTATAAATAACTAAATGTTAAAAACAAAAATAAAACTTATTGAAGTATTTAAATTTATTGAATATTTTGACTTTTAAATTAGTATCCATTAGATAATTTTAAAATATTTGTGTAATCGATTCAATTTTAAGTATAAATTTAACTAACATTTAATAAGAAAATAACAATATCTTTAATTATATATAATTAGTGGTATTTCCTAATAATATTGTAGTTTAATTTAATAAAGTTATTATTTAAAAAATGTTATTCTTATATCTATAAATAGTATATTAACATTAACAGTATTTGAGCAATTTATAAAATCGTAGGCGTTTTGTAAATATTATTGTATGAAAAACCATTATTACTTTGTTTAAATATATACAGTATATATATAATAAAATATTTTTTATACAACTATTAAATATAATAAACAACTTATTTGTAAACTACAACATGCTACTATTATTACAACTACTATTAACCATGCTAAATTAGTATATAATTGTCTATAATTTATCTTTAATTAATAAAAAAAATTGATTTTCTATATAATTTATGTATAAAAAGTTTAAATTAACATTAAATTCATAATTAATAATTAAACATCATGATAAATATATCAAGCTGTGATTACTAAATATAAATTTATTTTAAAAATGCACGCATTGTTTATTATGTTAATAAAAATTTAACAGATAGTTAATAATAATTATTGTAGATTTTAACAATTACTGGGTATCGCCACTTGCACTGTTAGGTATTGTAAAAAAAACTATTACTATTATCATTAATTGATTATTTATGGCAATACAAAACCTTATGTCAGATTAAATTTTTATAATAAATTTTATATTTAACTCTTTAGATTTGTATTATGCAATTTAAAATTTATACTACATTAAATAATTAAATAAATTTGTTATTATATTTAAATAATTATATTATTAAGGAATTTAATAATAATACTAATTAGTGTTATAGTGAATATATTATTTATTATGCTGTTATATTATTTAAATATTTATAATTTTTTAAAATTAACTCAATGAAAATGACTCATATTATATGGATTTATTTTTAATATATTTATATAATAAACTACTCTATAATGTTATATAAATTTAAATTTTGTTACATATTATTAATATAAATTAAATAATTCTTTAAAATATATATATATATTACTAATTTTATCACTGATTATAAATCTGATTGTACTATCACTATTATACCTTTAAATAATAATAATAATACTTTAATAATAAGTGTAAAAAGTTTCAATGTCTCAAAAGTCTCATTAATACTATCAAACATTCACAATATACAGTATATTCACAATAAATATATACGAAATCTTTAAAAGTATAAAAAATATAAATTGTATTAATAGTTAAAAATTAATTTACATATAATAATGTATATAATATTTATTACAAATACTATACTTTACATAGAAATACAATATAAATTATATTATATAATACTGTATATTAAAAGTGTAAAACAGGATCTTAGTCTTGCAAGATCTTGTTTTGGTCATATACAGGACAGGACAGGACAGGACAGGACAGGACAGGACAGGACAGGACAGGACAGGACAGGACAGGACAGGACAGGACAGGACAGGACAGGACAGGACAGGACAGGACAGGACAGGACAGGACAGGACAGGACAGGACAGGACAGGACAGGACAGGACAGGACAGGACAGGACAGGACAGGACAGGACAGGACAGGACAGGACAGGACAGGACAGGACAGGACAGGACAGGACAGGACAGGACAGGACAGGACAGGACAGGACAGGACAGGACAGGACAGGACAGGACAGGACAGGACAGGACAGGACAGGACAGGACAGGACAGGACAGGACAGGACAGGACAGGACAGGACAGGACAGGACAGGACAGGACAGGACAGGACAGGACAGGACAGGACAGGACAGGACAGGACGAGATTTTCGGCTCAACTTACACAACTACTGTCTATATTAATGTACATATTAATATGCAATATATTAAATGCATAGTAAAGTACAGTAAAACAAATATATTAATACATATAATGCCATCTTTTGTTACTTAAGTTATCTATTCTATATTAAAGGCTTTATCTAAAAAGCTTACAATTAATAAAAATCTATTAAAAAGTTCATAACTGAATAAAAAAAACTAAACTATTGTTTTTGTTTAAAAATTTAAAGTTTAGATTAATATTTATAATGAGTTAATGAGTTGTGTTAGTAATGAATTATAAATCTAAATATCAAATTAAAAATAAACTTTTACTCTGTTTTCAACTTAATATGTGATAAATTTCTTTAAAATATTTGTATAAAAGGAAAGATTCAAACACTTTTCAAAACATTTTATAAATTGATACCAATTGAGAAACAAGTGTCGAGTTTTTAATTTCGATTGATTTTTAAAAATAATTCATTAAATTTTTATATTTTATTTTATTTAATTCATTATAAACTTCAAAAATGTTGAGATATATCATCGCTATAATACTGGTTGGTATGACATTAGTGCCAAATATGATGTCAGTGCCGACGCAAAGTCCAGTTAGCAATGATTTGTATGAATTGTTTTCCCAACCGATTGAATCCAACACTACATTATCATCATTGGTGTCAACTATGGCTACACTCATAGAGACGAACCAATTGAGTTTAAACACTGATTTTTACCCAACACTTCACTCGGCACTTATGGCACCGTTTACTTTATTGGGTCGTCTTTTACAAGATTTTCTAAACTTTTATGAAAACAAGTCGTTTACACAACTGTTAACCATTGAATCGCTTCGGTCGACAATAGTATCGGCGCCACAACAACTCATCGCTTACTGGAAAAGACTGATAGACATGGAGTTAGAGTGTATTCACCGAACCATTTGTGATCTCTCGGCCTATCTGTTCCCTCTTTTGCCGCAATGGGTTAACCAATTGTCAGGCGTCTACTTCGGGACATTCAGCGCTGAAAACTCCTATTACAGAGCCGTTACCAATGGTATGCTTAACAGGAATTGCGTCCACTATTATGCCAACTGTTCACTATTAGCTTAATATAATAATAATAATAATATAATTGAATATATTTAATATTTAATATATAATTTTGCATATTTTGTAAAATATATTCATTTCAAATAAAATGATTCATTTTTGTTTTTAACTATTTTAAACTTATTTTTTTGCGATTTTTTTAATTTTTAATTTTATGTATAAAAAAGTCATTAGAAAAGTATTGCTGTGACTACCCTTTTGTATACACAAAACGTTTCATAACATTATTGACCACACAATTGGTGTGTCGTTGGGATATATAACGTTATATAAAAAAAAGTTCACATAATGTGTTGAGAATATATAATCAATATTTGTTACGATAGAGTCGGCATATTTTATCAAATCATTAAATACTTTATAAGCAATTGATGCAAAACTACTGAAAAAAACATAAAACCTATTACCGTATTCCTGTCCCGATGGCTACTATATATATATATATATACAGAAAAACAAAACGCAGAATATATTTTATATAATATACATAAAAAATATCTATTTTATAATTATAATTAAATAAACTTAGATAACTGATAAGTTACTAATAAATACAGATAGTTTCTTTTTTTGTTAATTTAATAGACCCAAACATGTAGCTGATTATATAATATACTGTATTTTTTATTTTGAGACGATTATCATTATAATGAATACAATCAAACTAATTGCACCTATCATTACGTGATTTTGTTGTTTTTTCTAAATTTTGTCCAACATTTAATCAAAATAATTAATAATATAATATATATGTATATCTGAATATTTAATAATTTTTAGAAACTTATTAACAATAATTTTAGATATAGTAAGTGTTATATTATCATATTTAACTAAAGTTAAACATAAATCTTTCTAAAATTTACATATTTTGCACACTGTGAATAAAAATAAGTAGTTATTCAATTAAATTAATATTTTAAAAAATATTTTGTTTTATTTTAAATATTTGATTAGTATATTTACAATAAACTACTGTATTAATTTGTATAATAACTTATTAGCGCTTCAATAAATTAACATTTATATTTTAATAATAGCATTAAAATAATGTATTACAAACTAATTAATAAAAATAAATAATATTATAATTTGATCATTTTTTCATGGTTTTTTACAATAATTTATAACATAAATGCAGTTATTTATTTGACATTTAGCTAAAATATGAAGACGACAATTGTAATAATTAATCAAATTAGGTCTAAATTTTATTTTTTTTTCTTTTAAAAAAATCATTATCTGTTTTAATAAAAAATATATAAATTATTAAAATTTGTGTTTTTTTATAAATAATAATCTATACTGTTATATTTAATTTAGAAATATATTATTATGAAATACATATATAAAAAAATTGATATAGTATTTTTGATAAGTATAGTATTTTGAAATAACATTTATCATAATATAATTTGTATAATACTATAATATATATATATTGTATTTTTTACATAATTTTTATAATTTAATGCATAAACTTAACTGTTTTGTAAATTAATTATAATAAAAGGTTTTTATATTAAAGTGTTATTCCATTTATAGTTTGAATAGTTTATTAAAGCGAATAAAACATGAGTTAATTATATAAAACCATAACTTTATATTAATATATAGTATTTGTATATTTATACTCTTTATACTATTTGATATATATCTGTATATGAAAAATGCAATTAAATTATATTTTGATTTATACCAACTAAAGCTATCATATATTATATCGTAATCATTGTATACTTTTTTTTTACTTATTTTGATTATAAAAATTATTACTTTGTTTGTCTTAAATAAAATTATACTTTTAAATTAATATTGTAATTAAAATAATATGTTATTTATTGAAAAATAATATATAAACAATATTAATATATTAAAGTTTAGTCTTAATTAACTTTTATATATCTAAATATATTATAAATTTTAAAACATAAAATGATTATTAAAAAATAAGATTAAAACAATATGAATTACAATATAAATATAAATATTTGTTTTTGATATTTATGAGAAATAATTAATAATTAATTAATTTTTTGTTGTAGTTATTTTTACATATTTTACTAATATTTTATAAATGTTTGACGTTAATGCTAAATATTAATAGATACAGAATATTATTTGATAATCTCAATTCAATTTTATATTATTTATTTTTTGTATGTATTTTTTCAACTACGCTTTAGTAATTAATAAAATTTTATTAATATGTAACGTTTAAATTGTATTTAGATATTAAATCTATTAAATTATTGGTTGTCTATATTTTATACAAAATATTGTTAATATTATTAAATTTTAAAGTTACACAAAATTACATGACATTTTAATAATTTCAATGTAAACTTATATATGATTAATAATCTTTATGTATAGTTTTCTATATACATGAAAATGGTTTTGATATTTACATTTTTTTCTGGTGATTATAAAGTAATAATTTTAAATATATATATAATTTATTAAAAGTCATTGATGTGTCCGTAAACTGTATTGATATATGAAATGAAAGACAACGAGAGTATAGGGCGTTGTATTTAATATATACAATACTACTATACTTTTTCTAACATGAGTTCAAATATATTTTACTTACTTTTTCTTTACATAAAACAATAATTTTTTTATATAATATATAATGTTTCGCTAATACATATACATTATAAATAGATATATACAGTATTTTTTTAATCCATAAGTTAGCTATTCGTGTCACACCCGCTACTAATGTGCCGGTGCTTTCTAACTATTGTGTCTAATGTTGAGATGAACAAAATATTTTTAGTATCTAAAAAAATTTAACAGAATCTAACTAAAAAAGATGTCATACTCTAGTATATGTAAAAATCTAATGTCATAACTATAATTATTTTTAAATATTAATAAAAAGATTACTTTTAAAATTGATAGTTATGGTATTTCTAATTTCTACAAAAATGGTATCAATATAATATATATATACCGGTAAGGTATTAATAATAATAGTTAAAATTAATTTAAATACTGTATTATTTTATTTGTTAATCTTTTAATAAATTAGATGTCATTTTGTAATTCTTTATATTAAATATTAAATTATATTTATGATCAATATTTTTTCATCTTAAATTTTTAAAAATAAATTAATACTTTATTTAATATTTATAATAATAATTTTTATAATATAGTATTTATATAAATATTTTAATTTAATTTAATCTATTCCTTAGTAAGAATACTAAAAAAATGCAATTACTATGAATTTTTTGTGTGTATAATTTTGAGTGTTTTATCTTTTAGTCTTTTAGTGATTTAATATAACATTTAATAAAAAAAATAATTTAACTATAAATAAATCTATTAAAATATTTTGTTTTTATTTTACAGTATATAAAATTCCATAATTATTTAAATAGTAAATTAGTCAGTGTTGTAAAGTAATGTATTGATATAAAATTTATAATAAATTTAAACTATAATATTACATTTAGTATCACCTGCTCTCTCTCTCTCTCTCTCTCTCTCTCTCTCTCTCTCTCTTTCTTTCTCTATCTACCTATCTTTTACTCATTCACTCACTGTTATACCGATGCTATTGAATGTACCACAGATTCAGTTAATATATCAAACCTATGGTTTGAAACAAAGGTATACTTAACCGATAAGTATTGACATTAATCTAATAGTTTATTCATGACATCAATAGTTTTATCGCACAAAATAATACATTTGAACAATATTTTTGTCACAATTTTCACTTTGTATGTCATTTACAGTAATATACAATTTTTATAATTTATTATTTTTGTTTCATTGTATTTTTAATTAATTAATAATGATATAAAAGTATAGATGTGTTTGTGACTGAGAGAGTTAATGAAAGAGTGAGTGAGTGAGTGAGTGAGTGAGTGAGTGAGTGAGTGAGTGAGTGAGTGAGAGAGAGAGAGAGAGAGAGAGGGAGAGAGAGAAAGAGAGAGAGAGAGAGTTTTAGATAAAATTAAAAACATAGATAATATTGTAGAGAAACTAATGATTATTAGGGATCCATCAAAACTAGTGTGCAATGAATGACCAATGCTTTTATGATATACACAGTATATCTGTAATATAACTAATAGTAATAATCACATAACTGATCGCATATCACGTATTTTGCAAACTCTATGCATGACTTGATATATAACTGCATTGAGAGTGCATTTAATTTCCTTTTGTAACCAAAATATTAGCCCAAAAACTACTTATCCGCTCAATGACTATGACTCCACCGCAACCATCACTAACCAACACCACAACCAAACTAATACTTCAATTGTTTATTGGCTTACGATTAGCTATATATTAATATTATATAATACATATCAAAAACTAATTTTAATGTCTGTCCTCTTAGTTATTATATTATGCCATTTTTGGTTACAATTTGAGTGCTTTGGTGTCCACCAAAATATTATTGCATATAATTAACTATTATTTTATGACTACGTGAGCTTATATATAATATATAAAACTATGTAAATTTATATTATATATTATTGCATTTTTATCATAATATCAGTATTTTTATATAAAGTATATTCATGTATAGGGCTGTGCTTATAATGTATGTGCGCTGTCTAACAAATATTCCGATTACTATTTGCAATACTTTTTATACAATATCTATACATAAAATAACAGTACATAACATTTACATACAAACAAAAATCAAACAAATCGTAGCATTTAAATAACAGATTTGTATTTGTTTGCATTTTGTTGACAACAATACTTAAAACAATACACAAATTTTACTCTCAATATAGCAAATCATACAAACAATATATATATATGTAATCTTATTTCTATATACACACAGTATTTTAGTTTACAAATATAAACTATCTTTTAGAGAAAAAACTTAAAATTGCTAAAACCTTTTTATTAGTTTTAATAATTAGTTATTTTTTGCATAAAGTTTGTTTGACACGAAATATAAATATTGAATATATTATATTGAAAAATGTATATAAAATATGATAATCACTAATATTCTATATATAGCTTTAAATAAATGATATATAAAACTAATATAAAATTATTTGAAGTAATTTTTTAAAATAAATTTCCAATGATTTGAATTATTTTTATATAAATGGAATATAAACTATTATATTATATGTACATTATATTTAGTATGTATTATACAACTAAAATATAATATTAGTTTATATATTAATATTCGATGTACATAACAAAGATGAGTAATCAATATATCATCAGAAAGAGAGAGAGAGAGAGAGAGAGAGAGAGAGAGAGAGAGAGAGAGAGACATTTAATGGGTACATTGTAAAGGTTAGCAAATTTTACTCAATACATCTATTGGTAACCATTTAAGTCACACCCAACTATATATTATTGAGTTTTATATCAAATATGAGCTCATATTTATATATATGTATATATATGTATGTATATAATAGTTAGTTATGTAGAGTTCACAGTCACTCACTCCTCACTTGTGTTTACTATAAGTTTTATGGTTTATATGAGATGTTAGTCAGTCTATCAATTGTTTCACTGATGAGATTTGTCTCACATCTCATCATTTTATATGTCATATGCTCTCCAAATGACAAACTTTAACCAAAAAAGTGTAGTCTTTTGAAAACAAATTTCTAAAAATAAAACTTTCTTTCAGTCGTAATACCAGATTTAAACTGAAGCACAGGTAATATTGAAAACTTTTTGACTTTTTATTGCATTATTTTTTAATTTCATTAATTTTATTATTTTACATTATTTTATCATTTATAAATTATTTATGAATTTAAAATATAAATTTCATTAATAATTGTATAATTAATTAAAATATTATTTAATTTATTAGCACCATATTTTTTAGTTTACTATGGGTTTCTTAATTTAATAATTAATTTATTGTTTTTGTGTAATTTAATTTTTTTAAATTTATTAATAAATTAATTTTTATAATATTTTTTAACTTAATACTCAATGATAATTTTAAATAAATTTATAGCATATTGTCGTATAATTTAATTTATATTTTATAAATAATATTTATCTGAATTTAAAAATACTATTATTTTTATTAGTTATGCCATATATTAAATATAATTATTTTTTCATAAAAATGTGTGAATATTTTTACAACTATGACTAAAATAATTTTTATTAAAAAATGTTAAATACGTGAAAAGTATTTATTGAAAGTTTTAATATATAATTTAAATCATTTCTACCATTTTACTTTTTATATAAATATTATATATAAAACAATACAATCATATAATTATTATAAATTAATTGATTTACAGAATTATAAATAATAGTATTTATAAAATTAATTATTTTCATAATATTATAATTCATACATAGAAACTATTTATTATAATATTATATCTGAAAAAATTTTGTAAAAATTACAATATATATGACATTATAATAAATACTAATTAAATCAAGAAAATATAAATAATTAATTTATATAATTCATGACTAACATTGATTTACAATATTTTTTTGTGGTTATAAATGATAGCAATATATAGACCTTTGGTATTTAACAATGGGTCAAATAATGATAATAATAAAAATCTATTAATGGCACGAATATTCATTAAAATATACTATTAATAAATATAAAGATCAATAATCAATTGGCGTGTCTTCAAAAAAAAACTAACCCAACAAACGGATAGTTAGATCCAGATTTATAGCCATTAAATTGTCAGTTCGTTGGCATTTCATTTTTAATGCTTTTATTTCCCATTTTTTTGTATTATATCATATTATTATTAATGTTTATCGTCTAAGAAAATTATATAAACAACATTACATTTTCATTTGATTAAATTAAGCGCAATTAGTCTACTATTATAACTCTATTATTAAATTATTTAAATTTATTAAAAATATCCTTTTACTATGTTGTATATACAGTATATATAGATATATTAGACAACTTATAAACATTACGTTTATTTAAACAATTTTAAACTTTTATTTAAATTATGTAAATCATTAAATTAGTAAATTTATACTATATTATACTTTAACATAAATTTCCATAAATTATTTAAAGTTAAGTTATAGTTACAGTTAACAGTATACATCAATTTAGGCAATCTATTGCATATTTTTATATTTAAAAATTTCATTTATAGAGAGTAATAATAATTTATATTAAAAATCTTATTATCAAAAGTGCATTTGGTATGCAAGGTATATATATTTGAAATATTTTTTTAATTTGATTTTTTTGAAACGATTTGTGTTGAATACCTTTCTCTTGTTGTCCACTGTAACCAATCAGACCAGTGGACAACAGGATAATGGCGTTCAGCGCCTATCGACCACTAATTTGATTAATTTAATTGATATATAATTTAATTTTTAATTGTTTATTGCAAATGATTTTATATCAACATATAAAAAATTAATAGCAATTGTAAAGACAGAACTAATTTTAATCAAAATTATGACCAAATCTGTCCCAATCATACTTATAGTCAAATTCGTCGATCAATTGACCAAATCTTGTCCTCCAAATCTCATAATTGGGTTCTTCTTTGAAATCTAAATGTTTGCATTCAAAAAGAAAATCTACAAAAACATTGGACGCGTTTTTAAACAAATGTTTCATTGGTGTCGTCTCTTTAATCTCTTGGACAGCTTTTTGTCTGGAAATGGTTTGTCTAACTTTGATGCCCTGCCAGGGAAGTGAACCTAAATGCAAATAAGCCATAATATAGGCCAACGATTCCATATCATCTCTACGGCTCTGTTCATGTCCTTTATTAGCATTGATTGAACAATACCTGAGTGTTCCCGTCATTCGTGCGGTAGTATTAAAGTCGATATGTTGTCCCGTTTGGTTGTCCTTATATGGTTTGGAAAGACCAAAATCAATGATAAATAATCTTTTTGAATGTATACCTGAGCCCAATAAGAAGTTCTCTGGTTTGATGTCTCTATGTATAAGTCCCATACTATGAATGGTTTTCATGATTTCAATCATCTGAAAGGCAATCATTTGGATAGTCTTTTGCGAAAACTTTTTATCACACAATTGAAACAATTTTTCCAAATTAGGTCCTAATAATTGCATAACAATTACATTACCCAACTGTGTTTGGCTACCGTACCAATAGATCGCTGGTATACATGAATTAATGGGTTTTAGATAATCCCTATAAATCGTGATTTCATGCAAAACTGATGATTTTGAATTTCCTGTCTTTGAATCCAATTTGATGGCCACTTTCTCACCGGTTGTCAAGTCCTCACCAGCATAGCAAATACCAAACCCTCCCTTTCCTATCGGTTCGCATATCTTATACTTATCACAAATTAATGATCCCGTTGTTAAGTTTCGTTCATCTGATCCCATTTCTTAAGCTATAAATTTGTCGTCTTTCCAAAAAAATTCAACTTTTTAAAATTAATTTAATTGTTGAATAACTTAATTGTGAAAATTTTTAAATTACCGCTACTATACAAATCTATATATAATTTACATTTAATATCATTTTAATAAAAAAAACAGTATGTTAACAAATTACAAAAAATAAAATAAAAACAAAATGCATTAATTTATTTATAAAAATATCATTTTAATGATTGATGTGAATAAAAATAAAACAAAAAAAAACTAAATTAATTTAACTATTATTAGGAAATCCAAACACTTTGACAGTTCCGGTGTCTCTTTGATACGAGTCTTTGTCATCGCAAGCAAAGGCTAACAAATAGCGTTTCGGATGAAAAGCCACCGTAAAAGTTGGCGCTTCGGTCTGTATTTCGGTAACCCGTTCTCCGGTCTCGACGTAACAAATATCAATAATAAGATCCTCTGAAGCCGAAGCTAACAGTTGTCCGTCGTAACTAAAACTTATGGTACGTGCGGGCCATTCAAGTCGGGACATCGTTCGCAAACATACTAAATGATTTGCGTCCCAAATGCTGACCATAGCGTCGGCCGAACCGACAGCAAAATATTTGCCAAACGAATCAAATTCAATACAAATACAAGTGGCCGGATGTGCGTTCAGTACCATTTGCGGCTGTAATGCGGGATACGACAGCACGTGGACGTGTCCCTGACCTGAGGTCAAGAAAAACAAGTCGTTGTCGTTGTTCCAACTGATTTCATTTACTTCAAATTTGAACTGTTGTTCCTTTACTGTCTTATGTGTTCGCGTGTCGATGAATGTCACCCAATCCTCTTTGTTGCCGACGGCAATCGTATGGCCATCCGGTGACCAACAGATATTAATATTTTCGCCTTTTGTCTGTACAGTCGTAATACATTTGGTACTTCGGGCGTCCCATAAACGCACAGTTCGGTCGAGCGAAGCGGTCGCCAATTGGTCGCCATTGTTCGGGTGCCAACACAGCTGATCCACACTATCTGAATGGCCTTTAAATGTGTGTTCTTTTGTTAGTTTGTCGCTGTTTTGTGTCTGTAATGCAAACAATGACACCGTTTTGTCAAAACTTCCCGAAGCCAGTCGTCGTCCGTCACAATTCCAGTCAACTGAATGTACTTTTGACGAGTGGGCCGACAAATCGCGGACGCGGTTATTGGCCGACAAATGTTTGCGGACTGACTCTACATATTGACACATCTTCGCTAAATTACTTCTTCCAATGTTCTTCACTAAAAACTTGTGACCCAAACCTCTGTTGAAAATAACAACCAAATGTTGGATCAGTTGAAGTGATGGTTAAAAAAACAGATTCAAAAACTATAGATAAAGTAAATGATATGATATTTCAATCAACCAATCAATGCAAACATGTTTTTCCCATTCAATGATTGTTTTAGTTTTATTAATATTAACACTAATATAATGTTAACACTAGTCGTCACTACAAACATAACTATTATTATAATAAAACAATTTATATATAGTCTTAACAAAAATAACATAACATTTTTAACAACTATTTTAAGTTCCCATTAATACAATGTTATTATTATTATAGCATAAATTGAATATTACATTACGTTTGAAATGTAAAACCCGTATGAAATTTAAATAAAACGTAACGTTATATTTGTATGGATTTTATATATTATAAATAGATTTTTAAATGAAAGCACTAATCATATGACGAATGAATTGAAAAAAAAAATATTTATTTATTTATTAATAATAGAAAAGAAATAATTGATTGAATGACTGACTGATTGTTTTATTACTCAATTGTTTGGATCAATTGACAAGTGATTGAGTGGACAAACCATTTAATATTATTATCGACGACAAGACATACTCAGTGACCATACATTATGGCCGATGCAGTCATGAATGTTGAGAAAGATGTGGACAAAGTAGTGATGAAATTCCAAGAAATCAGAAATCATACGGAAAACACTTTGGATGATCTGATCCAACAGATCCAGAGCTATCAAAGAGATCTAATGCTACTGAGCTGTAAGTATTTATTTATTGAAATGTTTTCAAATAACTCTGTTTGACAAATGTTTAAACATTAGGACACATATGAATTGATTTAATTATTATCAATCATTTGATTTGAAAACACTATATATTTATTAAATGTTTTGTTTGTTTGTGTCTTTAAAGCGCCGACTAATGAGTTGACGGAAATTCAATGCGATTTACTGTACGATAATGTTATTAAAAAGACCCGAAACACTATCAGTCAGTTTTCCAGTGAGCACCGGGACATTCACGCATCGGTATCACGAATTGGTAAAGTAATTGACAAGAATTTTGTTTACGATTACTCGTCGGTCAATAACGAAGCGGTCTTCGAGAACCCGGCGAACGTAAACATCTTGAATCAGGTTATTGTCGAACACTTTCTCAGACAAGGAATGCTGGAAATTGCCGAACAGTTGACAAAAGAGGCCAAACTTGATATACCGGACAATAAAAAGAAACCGTTTACCGAATTGAATAACATATTGGACGCATTGAAGTGCCATAATCTTGAGCCGGCACTGGAGTGGGCGATCGCACATCGGGAACAACTAAGACAACAAAATAGTAATACAAATCTTGAGTTCAAACTCCATAGATTGCAATTTATTGAGCTATTGAAGGGAGGCGTTGAAAATCAGATGAAATTGATTTCATATGCGCGACAGTATTTTCAGCCGTTGGCTGACAAACACGAGAAAGAAATCCAAGCACTTATGGGTAGTCTTCTCTATCTGAGGACAGGACTCCAGAATTCTCCGTACAGTTATCTATTAGACTGTCTCTCATGGAATGAAATTTGTGATATATTTACGAGAGATGCCTGCGCTCTATTAGGTCTGAGCGTTGAAAGTCCGCTAACAGTCACCATAAATGCAGGTTGTATTGCATTACCAGCGTTGCTGAATATCAAGCATGTGATGCAACAAAGGCAAGTGACCAATGTTTGGAATACTAGAGATGAGTTGCCCATCGAGATCGACCTGAGCCGCAAATGTCACTTTCATTCAGTATTTGCCTGTCCTATACTAAGACAACAGAGCACTGAAAACAATCCTCCAATGCGTTTGGTGTGCGGACACGTCATATCTCGGGACGCACTCAACAAACTGTCTAACGGCACAAAACTCAAGTGTCCGTACTGTCCAATGGAACAGAACCCCAACGACGCCCGACTCATACACTTTTGAACAAATGCTTGCAAAACACTTTATTTCTCGTTTTTAATTATTTTATTAACATATTATGTATTAAAAAAATATATCTATATATATATCTCAGGACTTTAGTATAAATTTAATAAATTTGACTTTTGTATGATAATTATGATTACTGGTAAGCGTTATATAAAGCATAAAATTATGAAACTATGAAAATTATAATATAAAAATGCTGTTACTGTATAACAATTATTTTGATGTGAAATCATAGACCTATTAAATTATCGGTCAAAATAAAATAATCATTTATTATCTATTCTATCCCAACCCCCATATTCCTCCTAATTGTAAAAATATTTAAATACATTAAATAAATTCAAATGTACAGTAATATAATACGATATTTTCACAAATAATTTTACAATTTATTTAATTGTCATTTTGAAAATTTGATACAAACACATCATTTTCTGCAAATTTTTTGTTTAAATAATTAGCGAAAGTGCACAATATATTTGTTTTACAAATTATAAAATGAATTGGAGTATAAATTAAATAGATTTTTGTTTTTGTAATTACCGTAAGGCTTATCAAAAATTCAAATGATTTAATGAAAGTATGAATTTGAATGTCATTAATGATCATTAGTTAGAATTTCATGAAATAATTTCTAAACAATATCTAATTTTATATAATAAAAAAAACTGTCAAAATTTAATTATGTTTTAGTAAGGAATGCTTTTTTATTCTGCTTTCCATAATTTGTTGATTAAATTAATGACCAAAAAAAATGTAGACAAATAATTTTATCAAACAATTTAAGTCAAACTTGAAATTGTTTGGATTGAAGTTTAGTGATAATAAACTCTAACTGTCTTTTAGCTTCACATTGGGGAAAGTTATCCATATTATAATATGTAGATGCAATTCGGACCAACCTTTAAATTATTAAAAATAATAGTAATATATAAATTGAAAGATAGTTTTATAAATCAAATCAGAAAAAAATAATACAAACCATTCGGGTTTGATGTCAGTTACTGTTCTAATATAATTTTTTGTGGTCAACACAAACTCGTTATATATAACCCATTCTGGTTTATGGTCCAAACACGAGGACGGGTGTAATTGGACGATCTGATTGTCCTTAACCGTCAAATAGTGACCCGTTCTCTCTAAATGTGCGACCTGTTTGAATACATTAAGATAACAAAAATGTTATTTTAATATTCATTTAAAATTATAAATATTTTTTTTAATAGTATTTTTAAGAGATGTCATACTTGCATAAAATAACCAGAAATGAGTGCTTTTCTAATATTAATGTAATATTCTCTGGAAGTAAAGTCTGTTGAAATTCGTTTCAAATTAAATCGATCCATAATTCTGGACAACTGTTGTCTAACATTATCAGCACTTTTGAGTGAACGGAAGTTTATAAAGTTTTCATAACACCAATTGGGGTCGTCATGATCTGGTAAATGTGCAAATCATTCAAATAATTTAGTAAATCAATCAATAAATTAATTAAATAATTACATACTTTGTTTGAATGCATGGTAAACATTCAATAGAGTCAAGTGGTCGCCATCGATGTGCGCGAATCGCATCTTTGCGTCGTCCGCAGCCTTCTTCTGTTCGTTGGGTCGAACAAAGCATTGAGGAACTGGATGTCAAAGAATATGTGAGTAATACAGTATATTGTATAAATACTGAATAAAAAACTGATAAACACACATACCTGACAGCATAGCAGCGATGGATAATATCTCATTAGAACAGTTGTATTCACAAGAAGCGGTCAACATTTTAGACAACTGCGGATCCAATGGAAACTCAGCCATAATTGAGCCCAAGTCTGTCATCTCTCCTTCGTCGTCGAGTGCATTCAAATAGTTCAACAGTTCCAGTGCTCTCATCAATGTTTCGGGTGCTTTCAAAAGAAAAAACAAAATTAGTAATCAAAACTACAGTATATTATCTAAAAATAGTATGTATAATACCCGGTGGGTCCATAAAATCAAAGTGAACCAAATCATGAATTCCCAACTTTTTAAGTTGAAGAACAACCATTCCTAAGTTGGACCGCAATATTTCCGGATAAGTGTTTTCCTGCATTTCAGTCTTAAATGCCTTTTCAGTATACAGTCTAAAACATTTTCCCGGACGAGTACGACCCGCACGACCTGCTCTTTGTTGAGCCGATGCTTTCGAAATGGGAGAGACAAGCAATGATTCGACACGAATACGTGGATTATAGACTTTTTGTTTAGCAAATCCAGGATCAATAACATAAACCACACCATCGATTGTCAATGAAGTTTCAGCTATGTTTGTCGATACGACTACTTTTCTTCCAATAGCACCGTTCGCTTTCTTAGGAGGTGCCGCTTCAAAGATACGTTGTTGAAGATTCGGAGGTAATGTTGAATACAATGGTATACATTTGAGTTCACCGACATCTGAACCTAAATTGTCGATTTCACGTTTAATACGTTTACACGACTCTTCAATTTCCTGTTAATAAAAAAACATTATTTCGTTATTATTATTAAGTTATTATAAAAAATTAATGTTTGCAATGTTTGGTAGTAATATAATTACATTAATTAAGATTAAATACATAAGATTTACATTGAAAATCATTGCATTGTTAATATGTGCTCAATGAACACCATAATACCAATCATAATGGTATCATGACTTCAATTAAGCCATTTATAACAAGATTTACAATTTTATTCCCAAAAACTATACCTCTTGTCCCGTAAGAAATAGAAGGACATCCCCTTCGATTTCTTCACAGATATGAATTTGTACGACTGTCCGGATGGCAGCTTCCAAATAGTCCTTTTCGGGTTCGGGAGTATAAAAAATCTCAACGGCATGTGTCCGTCCGGGAACATTCATTAGTGGCGCGTCATCGAAGTATTGTTGAAACTTTCCGGCGTCGAGAGTGGCAGACATGATAACTATCTTAAGATCAGAACGTTTGGTTACCACTTGTTTGAGTACACCCATCAAGATATCTGTGGAAAGTGTCCTTTCGTGGGCCTCATCAAGAAGTATAATACTATAAGCCTCGAGAAGCGGATCAGACATAGCTTCACGCAAAAGCATACCATCTGTACAGTACTTAAGTATTGTTTTAGGACCCGAACAGTCTTCAAAACGTATACTATAACCAACTTCTTGGCCGAGAACTACATCCATCTCTTCAGCGACACGCGTGGCCACAGACATAGCGGCCACTCTTCGGGGTTGAGTACAGGCAACACCTATTTTGATGCATTTGTTACGGCAATACTCGACACACCACTGGGGTATTTGTGTAGTTTTGCCGGACCCGGTCTCGCCCACCAATACTATGATCTTATGGTTGTCCATCAAATCATTAAACTGTTCTTTATATTCCCAAACTGGTAATTGAATGCGTTTGCGGAACAGTTCGTAATATCGCTGAGAGAATGGCTGTCCGGTGCACGCGTTGATACCCGCGCTAGTCGTTGACTTTGCCGCCGATTTTGCATCTTTAAGAAGTGAATCGATGTCCGCATTGGATGAATGACCATCTGATCGACTGTTAATTTAATACAAAACAAAGAAGTGGTCAAAAATTATTGTCAATTGATAATCATATTCGGGTTTTTAATTAATTTTCAAAATATACAGACTTTTTCTTGGAGTTGGAATCATTCAAATCAATTCTTCGTTTAGACATCACTGGTGTCTTCAGAGAGATGAGTGCTTCGGCCAACTAATTGATTCAAATGGTTGTCCTAATGGACAGCACCTGACAGTCAAACGATGCGATTAATGTCTTCAATGGACTAAACAATGGATTAATTATTAGATAAAAACATAACATTTGTGTTAAAAGTGAGACCAAAATCAATGTCCGCTTTACGTATAGACCGCTCACAGCTCTATATATAACAAATTTGTTGAGAAAGCGCTGAGAAATGCTTTCTATATTTACAATACAATCAGTGTTTTTACAACAATACACACTAGTGGTATCAACCAATCACACATGTGGTATCAATGTAAAGGTAGTAATGACATCATAAGTAAATTAATGCACAAATGTTATATAGTATTAATAGTGCTTTTAGCAATTAATACAAAATATAATATGCAGTGTTACCAAATAAAAAAAATAACAACCCAAATTTTAAAAATTAAAAATATAAACTTAAAAATTATGTTGCTTCAATTTAATTAGGAAATAAATATATATAAATAAATATTAATAATAATTTAATAATAATTTAATAATAATTTAATAATAAATAATAATTTAATAATAAATAATAATTTAATAATAATTTAATAATAATATATAACATATTTATACAAAATTAATTAAAAAAATTTTTATAATATTTAATTATTAATTTAATTATTTATTTTATTTAATCAAATAAAACCAAAATACCTGTCTTGGATGGCAGTTAGATAATATTAGGTTCGAAGAGCGCAAACCGGTACTTAAAATGTCGCAAAGTGATGATAGCCCAGACCTCCCTGAGTCACACCATACTACTTACATACATATCCCTCTACCGCAATTGAGATTTTCGACAAGTTCAAAAATCGAAATTTTTTAATTCACGTTATTTATGCATATGATACATGATTTCAATGTATTTTTAATACTAATGATATATCTGAAAACAAAATATTAATGTCATTTAGTATTCGAAATATTCTACATTAAAATCGTAATTATTTAATGCGTTATTTATGCATTTGATAAATTATTTCACTGTATTTTTAAAAAATGATTTTTATACTCGTATAAACTGTTTTATTTTTTATTATCTTAATATCAAATATTTTAAAATTGTAATTATAATAAAAATAATGAAAATAATAAAATAATTAATTAAAGTAAAATAATTATCAAATATAAAAATAATACAATGTTAATTTCTATAAAGTAGTTTAATTATATAAATACTAAATACTAATTACTTTATTGAAATTAACTGTATTATTTCTATATTTGATAATTATTTCACTTTAATTAATTATTGTATTATTTTCATTATTTTTATTATAATTATAATTAATGTAGAATATTTCGAATACTAAATGACTTATTGATATTTTGTTTTCAGATATATTATTAGTATTAAAAATACATTGAAATCACGTATCATATGCATAAATAACGTGAATTAAAAAATTTCGATTTTCCAACTTTAAAGTTGAATATCTAAAACTGCGGTAGAGGGATATGTATGTAAGTGGTATGGTATGACTCTGGTAGGTCTGAGCTATCATACATTGCGGAATTTTCATTACCGGTTTGTGTTCTTCGAACCCTTTGGATAACATGTTCTTTCATATTATTGAAACAGTTATGTCAATATAATTTATTGTCACTTTATAAGTCTGAGTAAGTTTTCGTGAGTTTTTAATTGTTATTATAGTAATCTTAAAATCATCAAAAATTTATAATATATTGCTTACTAGATAATTACTAGTGTATTACTAAAGTATTATTTGGTCATTCTAGTTATTTCAATAATGACATCACTACTTTACCACTAGTGTGTATTCTACTAAAAACCCTGAATACAATGCATGCAATGTGTGTTCACTCAGTAGTAGAGATGTTGTACTACTCTATAGTAACAGTGTTTATGAGTGACCCATAAATACTGTATAACGCAATACATTCAGTCAATGAATGAATGAAAACAAAACATTGAATGCAATAAAAAAAGTGAAAGTCTTTGTCAATCAAACAAAACAAACAAACAGTGAAAACATCACCAAAAAGATCAACACAAAGACAATCGTTTAATGATTTAAAGACAACAATTAGATATCATATATCATCTAATGATCAGAAATGTGGTTAAAAGTACTTTTGATGACATCCTTTGTCTTGTTTATGCTTTTGTTGTCGCGATTGATGGAAATGACATTAAATGGCAATCAATTGATTTCGACGCAAATCTTTGTCAATACTATCGGTCTTAGTGTAAGACAACTCAAGTATTTGTTAGATATTAGAGGTGTTAGTTATGACGGAGTGTTGGAAAAGTCAGAACTGATCCAATTGGTAGATCAAAGTGGATCTGTTAGCGAACGACAACTAATGGACGCCGAGTATGATATTCAACAGCAAACGACTGCAGAGTTTGACAATAATGCAGACATCGGTAACAACAATGGCATGAATAGTGATGACACTCACACCAGGAATCAAATGTATGATATTGTGGCTAAAAGTGATCGACGATTCAGTTGTGGCGCTCATCTCTATGAAGAAGTTGAGGATACAAAAGATAGCGCTTGGATTCTGAATGTGATGGCCATCGATGGACACAATCGTATTGATAGTAAATTGTGGAAAAAAGTGGTCGACAAGTGTAATAAATATGGAATCAGAACCGCTATCTTTGACTGCGCTCTCGATCCCAAACTCTGTCAACGAAAGTCATGGAATACATCGCGACTGATATTAGCGCTTCCGCGGGAAGGACTTAAAACTAAAGAAGATGTACTTATGATTACCTATTTTATCGGACAAAATACCAAATTTCAACAGATTATTGATTGGATACATAAACAGTTGGTTACAAGAGTGACGTTCATCGAGTCTGAAGAAGAACTTGAAAACAAATGGTTGCAGTCATCGAGCAATTCATCAATGGATGTCTACAATGATATTAAAATGGTGTTCATCTCAAGTTTGAGTGCACCTCCTCTTATACTGTCGGCGTTGGCCATCAAGTTTAGTGGACGCATTAAATTTGGCTTTTTTAAGACATCTGCCAACAAAAAGAAATCGTTGGCCATTAAACTGGATAAACGTATTCCCAGTTATATAATTGTCTTATCCGACAGACATTACAATTATGGCCAAAAATCCGGAGAAAACCTAAAGTATTTAAGTATTGAACTAATGTTACGCACACTTAGACCCGAAACCAATGACGTGTTTCTATTGAGTCTTTTGCTAACAAACTTGAGTCTCGCTCTTCACTTGTTTTGGATGAAGTGTTCAAAATTGTGGAAACATTTAGTTTTCTGGTTTATATTAACTGTTAAATACAATTGTATACTATTTCTTATATGGTTAGCCATTCATACTTTGCTGGCTTGCGATACATTCCCAATGATAACACAATTGTGTACTTATGGACACCGATTCTGTCAATACTTATCGCTTACCGAAATGGCAACAATACTACGCTATGATATCCAATATAACTATAAGTTTCCATTTTTATTGATTTCTTTTATTACATTTGGTCTTCTATTGGCATTTATTCGCCGAAAACTAATAACGAGTGATGACAACGACGATCACCACTTATTCCACGATTGGACTCCTTGGGAGTCAACACTATTGACTTATATATTATTTCGACCAATAAGTATGACTTTATTCCGTTCACGAACTAACACATCCATTGATATTAATTTAGAAGAAGGTATGGAACTGCTTATTGAAAGACTAGCTGTTCCTAACTTATGGTTACAGACTGAGCTCATATCTAGCGATTACATTAAAGAATTGCCAATTTGGATACATCATAATCCTGTTGATGATTGCGATTTGTCGACCAATGAGACCAATGAAAGTGACAATAACTCGAGCTGTGATGACTTAGTGACGAATAGACAAAGTCGTATGCAATGCCAGACTTTGGTCACACAAATGTCATATCAAATGAACTCAAATCAATTGAATTCTAGTCAAATGTCCGGTAATTTTCATCACTCAGATGACTGCCATTGCATCGGGTCTTCCGACACAACAAAAGTAGCTTCAAATATACGATTGAAATCAAATAATGTTAACAGCAATGCCTGTCCTGCGAAGTGTCGTAAAGAAGTCGTTATAAGACACAGATCGCAGAAAAATGACGAAATATTGGCAAATAGTGATCATAACCTCAATAAATGTTTTATACCACAAGGTATGATCAAATGCAATGATTGTGCCATTTGTCTGGAAACATATCGCACAGGTATCTCCATATGTGGACTTCCATGCGGTCATAATTATCATCAAAATTGTATAATGCTTTGGTTATATAGAGACAATCATATTTGTCCGATCTGTCGGTGGCCAACATATAAACAAAAACCAAAACAAGAATAACATTTTTGATTTATTATTATTATTAACTTATAATTATATAATTATTAACCAGAATTTAAAATAATGTTATACTGTATTTTATGCAAAAATTGATAGTTTATTAACTGAATTTAAAATTCAATAAAAAATAAGCAAGGTAATCATTAGATTACTGTAAAAGTTATACATATTTTTTTAAAAAGTAGTTAACTCTAAAAGTTATCAAAAAGTTTTTTTTCAGAGATGAGATGAGATTATAAAATATCTTATTTAAAAAATTATTATTAATTATCGACTTTTTTACTTCAAAATTCAAGTTTACTAACTAATTATAAATATTATAAAAATTATATATAAAATAATAAAAATTAATAAATAATATAAAAAATTAATAAATAATATAAAAAATTAATAAATAATATAAAAATTATAAATATCTTTCAAAATGTTATTTTAAAAAATTGTTACCGGTATTATACAAATATTTATCTGTAAATAATATGTAATTTATGACTATTAATTAAAAAAAATGTAACTACTATTTATTAAGTGACTAATAAAAAGTTTTCATAGCAAGTAATTATTAAAATTAATTTTTGGAAAAATTGTGAAATACATGTATTGTATTTTTATCACTACTTTAATATAAGATAATATGAAAGATGAGATTTTTTGGTGAAAAAAGTTTAATTCTATGATAAATAAGTCAACAAAAAAAAAATAAATTATAAATACTGTATAATAGTTGATATTGAAAAACTTATGACATAAAATTACTTTTGTCATAAACATAATTTTAATGTTAATGTTAAGCATTAATTCAATTAATAATAAAGACAAGACAATGAATTTTGTTAAAATAATTATTATGATTTGCATGTGTGGCACATGTAGTGGAAATATTATAGACAATCGAAAAGATAAGTTTGTAATCAACGGTTCCCATCATTTGATTAGAAATACAACAAAGACTTTGGTGCCGCCGATCAATGAATTGGTGTCACAAACAAGTAGTGATCAGTCATTGTTGTCTACAGTAAGACATGCCTTAAATCCGGTCAATTGGTTGCGATATCTGTTTCAAAGTATACCAGAGTTTGGTTTTTGGTTATTATCCATACATACCGATGAATGCCGTTATCTGGCTGTTTGTGAGACATCAAAATTTATGGTCAATAATGTACCAAAAATGCTATCAAAATGGTTTAAAGGGATGTCTACTGAATTTTTAAGTAAAATTATCGGCGATACTACTTATATGGAGGCCTGGAGTCTGGGAATGATTGGATCACTTGAATGTCCAGTATTTTATAATTGTAATGAACATCCATTTGGAATGAGATTCAATATATTCGGGTTTTAATTATCTATTTTTATATATATTTTTAAATAATTGATTAAATTTTTTTTAATAATTAATATTTTGTATAACATTTAAATAATTGATATTTTGTCAATAAAATAATTTTTGTTGTTTATCATTTTATTTTATTTTTCATTTAAATAACATTAAAATAATGTGTAATATAAATTTACAACTTTTATATTAATAAAAATCAAATAGGTAAAATCGACAAATTGTTAACAATAAATTTGGATGTGATATGCAAAAAAAACCACTGGCTATTCAAATATATACCGTAAGTCACAAAAAAAATTTGAAATTGATAATTTTTACATTTTTGTGTTGTATTTATTAATTTTAAATGCAAAAAGTAGTATACATTATACCAATGATATAACCTAAAGTTCGTTTGAATACATTTGTATATTTATCATAAAATGATTCAATTAATGTTTATTATTTTTTGCACTGCAATTATAAATATATCTTTATTACAATAAACAAAATTATGACAAAATTTTTACATAAATATATCGATAGATAGAATTAGTTAAATTACATGTAATAATAATAATAATTTTACACAGTATTTTTTAATAATTTTTAGTAATTTTTAAAAATAAGTTTTATATAATTTTATTTTATTTTTTGTTTGTATTATGTTAACATTAGTATAGTTTTATTAAAATAGCCAATATAAATTACTACTGTATAAAACATTTTATTTTTAGATATATTTGAATACCTTTCTTTAATACAAAATTTAAAATTAATTTCAAACTCTACTCAATAATCAATGCTTAAAAGTGACATAAGTATCACTAATAGTTAAAATAAAAAATTATGATTATTGCAAATAATATATTAAAGTTTTTTGCTAAGTAATCGCATTTAAAATTTAAAAACATAGATACTTTATTTGTACTCACAAATTTTATTTTTTATAGTGTTTTTTACTTTGAATTTAAAAATAACATCTATTTATTTTAGCTATGATTACCAATTAATTTATTATAATTAAAAATTTATAATACTATATATGGTTTATATTTAATTTATATTTTACATTTGTATAAACCATATACGGTATTATAAATTATTGTAAATTAAATATGATATATATATTTGATATAATTTGTCTTGTTGTATTATTAATATCTATATTAAATTTTTTATTATGCTTAATAATTAATTAATTATCATTTAGTCTATAATTATATTAATTTATTCGATCAATATATCCACAAAAAAATAATAATAATATTGAGTACATTTAAAGTATTTTTGCAAAATATCTTTTAAGCATAAATGTATGAAACTGAATAAAGTTTTTGTTAATTTACTTGAGTTTAGCAAATATTTTTGACCAAACAATACAATGTAATATAAATAGCAAATTATAGTCCTATTATATATTCGCAAAATGTTTCCTATATTTGTATATTTATTGGAAGAGTGAGAAAAACAATACACTATTAACTGCGGATATCGGATATCCCTTTACATTACTATTGAATTGTTGGGTTCACTGAAATAGTAGAAAACCAGGAGTGCTGTCGACTTATATAATAACTTAATTTACTGTAAATATATTTACTTTTTTCAATAAACACAGGTTAGACCAAAATATAAAAAAAAAATATCTACTTATTTTTTAAATTAATTATTTTATTTGTAAAAAATAAATAAATAATAATAATAATATATTGTTTATTTTTGTTATAACTTTTTTTTCAACCAACCCCTCATAAGCCACCGACACGTTAATTATAAAAAATATATATTACTTTTATAGTATTTGATAAATTTAGTATTTTTTGTATTATTATTTTTAAAAAAAAATAATGTTGTTATTCAGCTACACTATAACATTTGAAATTATAAATTGTTTTATTATACAGCAAATAATTCATTTGAAATAAAATCTATAGTGAAATACTGTACTTTTATAGTGAATTTTAGAATTTTTATATATTAACAGTTATATAAACTTTTGTAATTATAATTAAAAATTAATTATTTTGTTAAACATCAAAGTAAAGTTCATAATATAGTATATAAATATATTATAATAATATATAATATAATTAATTTGAAAAATGTGTCGACTAGTGTTAGTGACGGGTGCGGCCGGTTATATCGGTTCCCATTGTGTTCTGAATTTATTATCAAATAACTATGAAGTGGTTGTTATTGACAATAGCAGTACATCTGCATTAATCAATGGCCAACAATTACCGGAAAGTTTGCGAAGAGTGGAACTGTTAGCCAATAATTGTGTGAAAGAATTTATTTTCGGTGATCTCTGCAACAGTGATGTCATTAATAAGATGTTTAAAAAATACCGATTCGATGCTGTCGTCCATTTGGCGGACCTCAAGAATATTACCGAATCTATTGAACAACCGTTAGATTATTATCGCAATAATATGATTTCAATTATCAATTTATTAGATGCTATGAAAAGGTTTGAAGTTTTTAATCTAATATTTGCTTCTTCTGCTGTTGTCTACGGAAAACCTAAATATTTGCCGTTAGATGAGTTGCACCCAACTGGCCAATCATTGACCAGCTCTTATGCCAAAAGTTTATATATGACAGAACAGATACTACAAGATTTATGTACAACTGATCCCAAGTGGACAGTTGTGTCATTGAGAATGTTTAATGTTGTCGGTGCTCATAACTCAGCTGATATCGGTGAACATACCACTGGTGTTCCTAAAAACCTAATGCCATACATCACACAAGTGGCTAATGAAGGTAGACCTGAGCTAAGAGTGTATGGAAGTGATTACGACACACCTGATGGCACCGGTATTAGAGATTATATACACGTTGAAGATGTTTGTGATTTAATACTAAAAGCCTTAAATAAAATAATTTCTGATAACTGGTCGCAATGGTATGCATTCAATGTGGCCAACGGTTCCGGACATTCAGTTCTTGAGGTTTGAATAATTGATAATTAGTATGTCTTTAATAGTTTAAGTAAAATTTAATACGACTTTATGTATTGACTTATTGTAGATCATAGATATTTTTGAGAAAAAGTTGGCACAAAAAATACCGTATGTTTTGGTAGACAGAAGACCGGGAGATATTGGCCATAGTTTAGCTGATATATCATTAAGTAAACAAATATTCAATTGGGAACCAAAACGAGATATTCATCTCATGTGTGAATCAGCTATGAATTGGCAAAAGAAACACATAAATGGTTTTGATTGCATCCATCAAAATGTTAATCAATAATATGAATGACTATTAATTAATTAATTAATTTTTTACTTAGATTTTAATCTAAAGTTTTTAAATACATTAAATTAAACTATAAAATAATTAAATAAACATCAGGTACAGTATATATTAAAATTAAATAATACTGTATTTTCTCTAAACAAATAGACAATTTTACAACCAAATGTTTTGTCATAAATTTTTTATTTGAGAGAAAATAAAAAAAAAATAATGTATTAATTTAGAAATTTATTTATATTATTGCAAAACAAACTTTTGTTTACTGTATATAACATGTAATGTGTGTGTAAATTATGTGGTGTGTATGTATAGTATGTATAATATGATAAATTATAAGAAATATAATTGTTATTAATTCCGCAAAATATTGGATGGATTGAGTATAGTATTTCATATAAATTTATTATAAAAATAATATTTTATTTCGAAGCAATTGTTTCCCAATTTGAAGATTATTTTCCAAAAAATTGCTAAAATAAAAAGTTATCGCTGAAAGAGAGAGAGAGAGACTAAAGTTTTTAGTTAGTAAACACAATGTTTATTACAAACTAAATGTATTCATTCTATCAATGATAATAAGTTATTGAGATATCAAGAATATTGTAAAGAATTTCATTCAATAATAATTAAATGCAAAACTAAAAATCTGAAGATTTGTGATAACTATTTATCATATTTGGAACAGAATCGGTATATGTAACCCATTTGTTGTTCAAGTTTTAAACGCTATTAAAATGACAATTTAACAAGTTTTACATACCAGCCCTCACCTCCCGTTCCTTCCCTCCACATACGCCACTTCCTAACCCTCTACACCCACCCCAACCTAACCTAACCTAACCTAAAGTAATTGATAGCATTTGTCATAAACTTAATGGTTATAACAACGCGCGTGAAATTTCAACAACAAATGGGTTACATATAACGAACTTTAGCCATTTATTGATAAAATATTTTTTATAACAAATTGTTTATTTTCATTATATTATTATCAGTTTTATTTCAAAATAATACATTAATATTCAATTAAATATTATATTTTATTTTTGTCAAACATTTATTATAATTAAATTGTAAAAAATATCTCGAGAAGTGATGTTCGAGACATTGACTCTATTGTTGTCTTCATATAAAAAGCAAAGTTTCGGTTGAATTGAAATCATTTCAATTTTTATTTCTTATTTCGTTTATCACAAAATTCAAATCAACTGAAAAAATGAAAACCATTGCTATCGATGTCGAGTCTGAAGAAAAGACACTTCCGTCTGGAGGTTCGGGAGGAGAGGTAGTAGAGGCCAGACGTCGCAGAAAGCATTCGGGAGGAGGAAAGAGAAGGCGTTCCCGATCCAGAAGAGGCCGATCGCGATCTGGTGGCCGAAAAGGTGGTCACCGTCGCAGACGAAGAAGAAGCCGAAAGAGTTGTGACGACGAGTAAAGAGAAAAGAAAGAAGAAGTGGAAGTGTGTCTCAGATTTCAATTGAAGATTCAATGAATTAAATTTTTGTCAAAATTCTTGTTTTTCTATTATTTATATTTCAAAATAAAACACTTTTTAAAATTGAATTATATTTCTATTTAATTTCATAACTAAATGATAACTAAAAAATTTATTCCTAATATTTGTCTTAAATTATCTTTTAAATGGTAACTGAAGACTGGTTTTGTCGTTAATTTCTTATAAAAAAAATCGTTAATTATATTTTATTAAAACCGTTAAAACATTTTGTAATTCAAATTTGAATTATTTGAAATTTTTTACTACAATTAAAGATTCAATAAAGTTATGAAATAATCGCGCGATAATTCTTTATATTTTAAATAAATCAAATATATATATAAATTTTAAATCATATAAAACTAATTACTTGGTTTAGACTTTTTTAAAAACATGATGAGAGGATCAATGCATAGATTCAACAAATATCTTCAAAGAGATGAAGCCATCAAACCTTTTGATCAAAAAGACTTAGATTGGAATTGCAATCATCTCTTCAGTCAATACAAAGATTCAACAAAACAACAGAATTTACAACAAATATCTGAAGACTATAAAGATGTTGAACACAATGATTGTCTCACTGATTGTGAACTAACGAGTGATGATATCACTTCACAGACATCATCCAACACTTCATCAGTCATTTCGGTCACTTCTGGTGATAGCAAAGACAAAGTTGTTTTCTCAAAAGATTCATTCTCTTCGTTGCCAAACAAGTCGTCTGAAGTGACTATTCAGACAACAGATATGTCTGTTATTTCAGTCAATACTACTCCGGATTTTTCAAATGGCAAGACATCAACAGACAAACCGTGTGACGTTACCCTTAGATCAAGACTTGTGATCAACAACTTCACTAATCAGTTGTTGTCACCAATTAAGCCGTCAGTTGTTTTTGTCAAAATGGAGTCAAATGAAGAAGAAGTCACAGATTCTTCTATCACTATCACTTCGTTTCATACAATTTCTGAAGAAGAAGTCAAAGAAGAATCTATTACTTCGTTTTCTAACATTTTTGAAGAAGAATTCAAAGAAGAATCTATCACTTCGTTTCCTACCATTTCTGAAGAAGAATTCAAAGAAGAATCTATTACTTCGTTTCCTATCATTTCTGAAGAAGAATTCAAAGAAGAATCTATTACTTCGTTTCCTACCATTTCTGACGACTTGCAGAATGATTTGCAAAAAAGCAAATCTGATTTTTCGACCCAATCAACAACTGATCTCTCATTTTATTCATTTTCATCACACAAAACAATCGCTTCTCCAATATATGACTCTGATTTCTGTAAGATATGTGAGAGTCCCGATGGCACTGGACTTCATATTACTGTCCGTCAAATTATGTTTTGAACTAAAATTTAGTTTATCGTTCAAATTATTATTCAAAATTTTCAATATATTCTGTAATAATATCAATACAGTACTGATATTAAATTTAAATTCAATTAAACTTTAAAAAGTAATAATAATCAGTAAACTTTATGTTTATTGACATTAAATGTTATGTATTTTTAAAAATGATTTATAAATTATATATAATATTTGCTAAAAAACTGATTCCCAATATAATTATTTTGGATCCAAATATCGATATTGAGAGTGAGTTAGACTTAGGATAAGTTAAAGTTAAATATTCATTAAACCATCCATTTCTGGCAAATACAGACGATTCTTATATTAGTGATCAGTCTATCTGTTAATACGAGTAATTAATTGAAATATTGATACAAATTTTAATGCAATTGTACGTATAATATAATTTTCATTACATATTAAATGTAATTTTTTTGAATTTAATATATTGAATACAATTTCAATGATATTGATAAGAAAGTGTTGTTTTAGTCTTCATTATTTTTATAAGTTTAGTTAATTAGTTTACTTTTTAAGTAAAAATAAATGAAACTAATAATAAATAATAATAATTCACGATTTACAACAAATAATTAAATTTAAAAAAAATTAGTATAAATAAGTTTGAGTTTGATTTTCAAACGTTTTTCGATTCAAAAGTCCAAAATTGAAATTAGATCTTCAAAATTGTTAACAAAATCAGTGAACAAACAAAATGAGTTTCAACACTAAAAGTATTGCTGACGAAGCCATTGAACCATTGGATCAAAATGAGATCGATTGGGGCAATGATGTCAATGTCATGAAATTGTATCAAAAGACTTGCTCGCAAAAGACATCAGTTTCGGTTGGATCAGTCAAAAGCGATGACTTGTATTCACAAACGGTTACTACAGTTCCCGGACAGTCCTCGCAAATGGACAGTCAGTTCCTAGGAATGAATTCAATGGACACTGAAACAAGTGGTGGACTGTTGTCAAAATCGTTGACAACTTCGGTCATATCGGCTCCTTCGACATCAAATGAAGAAAGGATTACTTCGATGTCTTTATCAAAGAATGCATTCTCGGCTTTGCCTTCAGATTCTGTTGAAGAAACAAAGATTGGAACCAATTCTTCGACCGAAACTTCGGTGATATCCGAGCTTTCGGATGATTTGAGCACTTCATCTGAACAGCCAGAATGCGAAGTCACAGTCCGATCAAAGTTCAAGTGATCCCAAATTCTTGTGGTCTTTAAGTAGTTGAGTCTGAATATCAAACAACAACAAAAATAGTTGAATATCAATGAAATAAATTTGAGATTTGAAATTGTTTTCACTATCAAAATCAAACTCTTTAAACATCAAAATCTTTTTTTTGTGTTGTTTTGATGAAACTGATAAATATTAATTAAATACAAATTCAAATAAATTATTAATATTTTATTTTAGTTTATTATTAATATTTTTTTTAATTTATTAATCAAAACTTATGCAAACATAACATAACAGAGCAAATAATAAGTTATATAAAACTGTAGATAATATCGACAAACTCGAGATTTTGTATAATAGCTGTTGTGTTAAACAATAAGAGTATTGAGAAAAAAGATTTTAATTTTATTTTTATTTTACATTTAAATCAATCAAATCGTTAAACGAAATAAATTAATATTTAAAAGAAAACAAAACTGAAGAAATCGCTACTTCTTTATGGAGAGATTACGTAATTTCATTGATAAAACCAAAAGAAAGTTTCAAAAGAATGGTCGACAGAAATCCAAGACTAAAACTAAAACCAAATTCGATGAAAATCAAAGAAAAAGTGGTAAAAAAAGTTTGATTGATATTAATAAAGAAGTAATGATTGGCAAACAGTTGGCATCCAATAAGTTAGTGAAGCCATCGGTCGAAAAATGTGAAAAGTCTTGTGAAGTCAAGTCATTGAAACAGGAGATTAATAAACAGATTGAATTGGTTGGCAATTATTTCAAGAAGAGTACTCACAAATCAACGGATAAATCAAAAAGTTTACCGATTGTTGACATCGATGACAATAACAATAACATCGAAGAAATTGAAGTACTCAGTGATGAAAGACACAAATCAAATGATGAGAAAAACAGTTATCATTTGAGTTCGCAATCAATTGAATTCAAAGTTCACAAAAGTCCTGAATATTATCTGAAATGTGGTAATCAATTGTACACAACGAGTCCAAAATCTTCATATGAAGAGTTAGTATCAGAGGTCAAAAGTACATCATTTGATTCTCACATCTTGAAGACTGTCGACAATTTTGGTGATTCTTTGAGTACAAGTGATTATATTTTACAATACAACGAATTTAAGTCCAATCATTTAAATGATAATCAGAAATCTGATGGTCAGATCTCAATTAAAGATATCGACATCAAGAGTGCCAAATGTATACTCTGCTGGAAATTGGTTTTCAAAGATATTCAGATAACCAATTGTAGTCATATATATTGTAGTAATTGTCTCAACAAATGGCTTAAGTTTAGTCAACACTGTCCTAAATGTCGTTCATTTATCACTTGTTTTGCACATTCATTGCAAATTGGATCCAATCATAGGATTGCTATTTATTCAGCTGATGACTACAAAGTAACTCAAATCTCAAGAAATGATGCCAATTATGTCGATTCGTTGTGCGCCTCATACTTATGGCATACCTATTGTTACAATCGCGAAGACTCGCAATTCTTGGACAATATTATTGGATCACTCACTTCAAAGGTCTCACAATTGGAGTCAGAATTCTTGCACTGCGAAGACATCAACAAAAAAGCCATCATTAGGTATGCAATCGATGATCACATGAATCGATTGGATGACTGGAGACAAATGAAGATGAAATCAGATGAAAGTCTTAATTATATCTCTGGCGAAACAAAACCTCAAATGATGTCATTTTGGAAACAAATGATTTCCACTAGAAATCAATCGGTTTTGTAAAAAACAAAATTTTATCAATAAATTAAATTATATCACATATTCCACAAAATGATAAAATTTTAATACAGTAATTATTATATCATTATCTTAATCAATTAAATATGTTTTGCCTATAATTTTTTGTTTTATTAAATAAAATAACAATTACAGGTAAATATTAGTATATATATCCAGATATAAAAATATAATTTACATGTTTAATAAAATACAATATCTTAACAAAAACCAAAATTATTGTTAAAATCACAAATGGATTGCTAAACCATTTGGTTTGTTTGGATCAAAATGTGAATATTTAAGTAAATGCTCTTTTAATAAAACATTTTTCGAGTTATGAATCGATCTAATTAGTCGATCAAATATCATATTTTCAGGTTTTTTCATTATTTTATCAGTGATTGTTTGCCTAAAAAGATTATGATTTAAATGATGAATACAAATCAAGTATAATATTGGACTATCATTGGGTTGAAGTGCACCACAAAGTAGTGCTTTCATATAGGACTCCAATGTTTGCGAATCGGATTCAATTGGTGTCAGAAAGTTGTCGATCGGAATCGATATCTAAAACAATATAATTAATTTATACCAAATTATATATAAATTTTTAAATAAAAGTTTATTTCAAACCTCATTGAATGAAATCTTTATTATTCTAAGAGTTGTTAAATATTCTGTAAATAGTTTAGTCCTGAATAGTGAACTACATTTTGTTTGACAAAATACAAGCAAATAATTGATAAATAATTTGTTGCCATAAGATGTTGATTCAAATTGATCCATAAAACGAACAAAACTATTGACAAATTATTTAATTAAAAATATTAAATATATTAATTGGTAAAAACTACGGTATAATACATACAAATCACCACAGGTTTCATAATATGGAACCCTATCTTGGATTTGACAATTGATTCCATCTGATAATAATATCTTCAAAATACCAAACATTAACTTTTGTATCGTTTCATCAAAAAACATTTCTTCTGATGTCAAAAATACGGATGAAATAAAACAAAATAAGACAGAAGTGGTAGAAATCATTTGTTTGTAATAATTATTATGTCGTTTAATAACTAATGACACAAACGTTAGGCAATCAGTCATCTCAAGAATTGTGAAACTTTTGTTTTGAACTGATTTCAAAAGTGGATCAAATAGCCAGTGAAGACAATCAAACTTTGAGTTTTTAATATATAATAACTTAATTGAATCCATTTTATTCAAATTTAAATTAAATTTATCTGTAAGACTCAATTGTGACATATTATCAGTTATTGACAATAAATGAAGTTCTTTGTTAAATATGACACAATTTAACAAATTTTGTTTAAATCTTTCACTCTTTATAAATGGTAACATCAGTATTGAACTGTTTATATACATATTTATGTCTTGATTGATCACCGATGCATTGGATCCAATGAGTCCACACATTTCAGACAATGCATTCAATTCATAACAATCGAAAATTGTAAGCAATGTTTCAAAATTAAGATTATTAATGGTTTTACTTATATAATCATCAATGATATATAACTCATTGGCTAATTTAATATTAGTCGATGTTTTGATTATTTGAATAAATGCCAAATATATACAAATAGGTGATTCATTGTTCAAAATGGGAACTGTATCTAAAGTTTGATTATAGACTGATCCATATGATGGTAGGTTTGATGAATCTCTTTTTCTTCCGCAAGACTGTGCATTTAGTTTAATCAAATTTGAATTATCAATCAATAAATTTAATAATTTGTTTTGAAAAGTTTTAGATTCAAGTATTTGTAAAATAATTGTTTGCAATAATTGTATTTCATATTTGGATATCAATAGGTATTCAATGACAGATAACAGACATAGATTTGCATCAAAATTGGGAACAATAACTGTATTTTTGATAAGAGTTAACCATTTCATTGCTGTCATTAAAATTAATTCATTAAATGCTTTAAATTCACGATTTTGATGAACACACGTCTTAATTGCAAAAACAAGTGTTGATGCGTATTGAAGATCAAAGTTATTTTGATGACTAATCAGATCCAGTGTCGAACAGTACTGAAGTTGTCTAATAATAATTGGAAACATTTGCCAAAAATCATTTACACATAAATTTTGTGACATCAAAGTAATCCAAAGTCGAAGCGATTCAATGGACACCTCAAGAATCTCACGACTGTTCAGACAATTATCGGGATTTAATGTTAAATAAACTTTTAACGATTCAATTAGTTGTGGAAATGTATTCACTAATGTATTGACAATTACTGTATGATTGTCATCACTGGTCAAAACACGTATTAATTTAATGGCCTTTGCATTTGGTTTATCATCAGTGGTATTCGTCAACGACATGACTGTTACTGGCATTAAATGTTGGATACTTTCAAAAAGATAGGGACAGTTCATCATATCATGTCTTAATTCAGATGAATGTCTAGCGATTCGTATTAATATATCCAACAAATCATTGATTGCTTTCAAATCCAATTGAGTTTTCATAATCTCTAACAAATATCTGATCCTCTGAAGCAAAGATGTTCTCTTTACTAAACAGTAAATTATATCCAATTTCAACAGCTCTTCATCACTTAACTCTTGTATTTTTGTTGAATCATACGATGGCTTAAGATTGTCGACATTATTGTCATGTTTAAGACATTGCGTGAATAGCGTAAAACCTCTGTCGAGGAACAGTTCATCGACTTGTGTATTGCATAACATAGCGTGCAATGCGCTGATGGCTACTCTCCAGACACTACCAGTGTTGTCATCGAGACAGAGACGAGTGACCAAAACAAGTGCCGAATTTTGCATCAATTGTTTGTTAAGACTTTCATCAAAACACTCATCATATAAGCCATTATAGGCTTTGGTTAACAATTTAGATAATACTTGAAGACCTAACACTTTTTGTGAACTAAACGTACTCTGAATTAAAGTATATAACTCTTGTATCGTATATCCAGCACTCGATTCATCCAATTGGTGATGAAATAGACCCGAATGGACATCAATATCGGACACACTTTTGTCAATTAGGTTTCCCTCGAAATCAAATCTGGCGTTAAATGTCTTTTCTGTAGAACTTATCACTTGTTTTGCATCATTAATCATACAATTGGTTTCTTTGATATTTCCAATCCACGACATCTTCTTAGGTTCGATGACATCCATGTGAAGCCATTTATTTTCCTCTACATCTGTCGGCTTAATTGGTAAATCATTTTCATCAATAGTATCATTCATCTCGATATCATTTGCCGTTTCATCAATAGTTTGTTTTTCTTCATTTTTCTTAAATTTATTCGTTAAATAGTTAATTGATTTTTCACTTAACTTTGTAATCAAATCTCTTCGCATTTCTTCAATCTCTTTTGAGTCCAATTTATTAATCATTAGTTCATTTTCTTGACGAATGTTATGGATATCATTCTTCCAGTTGTCTGAACCCAAACCAACGCCTGTAACCACACTTTTAGTTGATTTTATGTGTCCAACAATTGTCTTATTGTCTGTTAACTCAACATTGATATTGTCTTTTGAATTACTGCCAAACCGTTTGGCCATTTGCTGTGCAAACAAACTTTTGCCGCTTTTCGGCACTAAATTTCTATCTCTTATCTGTGCTTTCGGGAAACCAATTGACACATCTGTACGGGTCGTATCACTACTACTACTACTACTACTACTACTACTTGTAATAAACTGTTGCCAATTATCGACATTTCTTTCGACAATTGATGTGACAATCTTTGTCGGGATGTCGTGATTGTCTGCAATCGCATCCTTATCGTCGTTGTCTATGTCGTCAATCACTTCATTATCACACAAATGGGTGTCATTTTCATCAGTCTTTTGTAATTTATTTGCTTTGAGAAACTCTTGCTGTTGTTTCAGTATATCTTCAATTGTTTCACTGGTTTTCGGTCTCTTTAATGATGAAGACATTGCTTTTCATTAAATGATTGACAGATCACTTAAAAAACGTAAACACAATGTATTATAAACTTATAATAAACACATGTTTTCAATGTTTACTGCATTTAAATAACAAACATTTAAAACAATGTTTTTTTAAATGCATTCAATAGATAGCGCTATACATTAGTTACAATTTGTAATTTATAATCTATTCAATACTTTTTTTAAAAAAAATATTTTGTATTATAGGTATTGATAATTGATTCACACATTTATTGGGCAATTATTATATGCATTAGGGTCTCAATTATAGCGCTCTCACCTGTAGTTAGGTATTGATTATAATTATTTATAAATTATCACATAATAAAAAACAATAAAAATTGTTGAACAAATTACATCATGTAATTTACATGACATATGTTTTAAAACTAACATAATATTACTTTTTTTAAGACATGAAAACTAATTTTCAATACATGTATATATTTTTACTTTTTTAGTAAATTATAGAGTAATAAATTTATAGCAGCTGATTAAAAAAAAATTGTTACAATACAGTATATAAATATAATAATTAGTATATATATATGTTCATTAGCCAATTTAATTGACCAATATTATCAACTTAAATATCATAAAATTATATTACAGTTTAATAAAAACAATTTTGATAATGTTATAACTATCTATATTTTAAATAATTAAGATAATAAGATATATTAGTAAATTAATTAAAAAAAAACTTTTAGATTAATAACCAATTTGTAATTATTGTATTTACTGTATACAATATTATTATATTTTAGGACAAACAGTTAGTTACTGGAAATTGATGAAAATTACTATTATGATTTATTACCTAATTTTTTGGACATAGTTAAATATGTATTAAATTAATAGATATAAAAGTTTATATAAATTTTTTATATGAAATATTTTCAGTCACTATATTAATTATTTGAAAAGTCTAAACTAAATTTGATAATATTGATACGTTGAGGATATTTGGTAAAATTAATTTACTAATTATAAAAAAAATAATAAAATCAGACAATATGTAATTGTTATAAATATTGGTTGTATAGTTAGACTACAATTATGTTGAATAATATGTTTAATCCATTGAATGTGTTTGAAAACTGGTGTCCAATATATAGCAATCGCTTGACTGGTGTTTGTGCCAAATGAAGCACCACTTGCTATACCAATAAGTATTGCTTTAACTCTTTGATTGTCTATAGTCTCGTATAGGACTAAACCGGCACCGGAGTCACCCTTTGAAATAAAATTGTTAACTATTGAATTGAGAGACAAACTTTAACACTACACTACACTTACATAACAAATTGTAGTCACATTTTGTGGCCACCGATCAAGTCGGGCGCATAACATATTGAACCGACACTTACTTATGGCTTCAATTGAAAATTGTTGTCTTTGTAATACTCTTTTATATTTATGATTATAATTATTACTAAAACATTTTGCTGAACCCCAGCCATACATTGAAGCTAATTCATGATTAATATGTTCAACAGTGGTATTAGTGGGCAAACAAACCATATTTATTATATCATTAGTATTAAAGTTAATATGACCCACAAATATGTCGAAATTTATATCTTGTGTCAACTCATAAATAGCAATATCGTAAACACATAATAATTTGTTTGAATTGCATTTATTACTATAAAACGGGTGAATATAGATATTATTGACTGCAATGGTGTGTCCAGGCTTTCCATTGCCAATGTCACCAATTATTACATTTATATCTGATTTCACTCTCTCATTAAATCTAAACAAATGAAAACATTTAATTAAATTGTATACTATAATTATACTACTGTTACAGTACATTAAACATTTACTAGCCATACATAGACATAGTCAGTCAAACATACCTGTGCCGAGTACAATGGGCAGCTGTGAGCACCCATTTGCTTCCAATAATACTACCGGTACAGCGTTTATAAACTTCAAGTGAAGTATTATGAGTAGTTTGCGGGTAAATATGATAATTAATATGAACTGACCATGGTGACATTGGTGACATTGATGATACTAGATTTGATACACCATTTTTCGCCGTTAATACCATTTTATCCCTAATAAGCCACTTATTAGAGATCCCACAGTATTGTTGTAGTATTTCAGTATTATTATCATAAAATTTTACTGAAATATTATTAATAGATTTGAAATTTAAAACTAAATATACTATTATTATCAGTATTTTAATCATTGAGTAGATTTTTGTTTGTTTGATATTTGTTATGAATATTTGAATATATTTTACACATTATATATTTGTTATAACAAATTAAAATTTTTGTCAACAATCAACTGAGTTATTAATTAACAATTATTAATATAATAAAGAAAATTAATAAAATAATCATTTTTTATTTTTCAATTTCCTATTTTTATTAATTTTCTTAATTTAATTTATAAAAAAATTATCAGACAAAAAAAATACTAAAATTTTTAATAGAATTTAATTAAATTATATATACAGTTTATTTCAATTTAATAATAATAATAATAATAATATTTGAAATTTATTATTTAAAAATTAGAAAGCAATGCATTGTAAGTAATGCATTATATTGTAAATAATATTTTATCTCTCAAAATTTTAGTCTTAAATTTTAATAAAATGTAATTTATATTCATAACTTAATATATTAGATTTTTAGATACAAGATATTGTAATTATGATATTATTATAATATTATTTATGTTGTGTATGTTAGGGTCAATACATTTAAAGAATTGTATAAAAATATGTTTTAAAATGATTGACCGGAAAAATGATGCCAACGACCAATCAAATGGATAAATGACTAAAATCTCTCTCTCTCTCTCTCTCTCTCTCTCTCTCTCTCTCTCTCTTCAACTCTCTTTGTGTCTCTTTTTATGAGCCATTCACTCACTTTCAATATACTGGTGCACTGGTACACCTCAGCTCCACAACACAAACACATTAGAAATCGGTAAAAATAAAGTACATGATAGCACTGGGAGGTCTAACGTTTGATTCATATGCCATGTCATATAATGGCAAATGAAATGTTTACGAGATATAACATTGTGTTTAAGTGAACCATAGATTTCATATATACAGTCATCGGTTAGCACTGGCTTATGGAGAGAAAGAGAGAGAGAGAGAGAGCTTTCAATACCAGTAGGGATTATATTGAGGGAAGAGATAGACATTCATCTATAGTATGGGTTATAATTATATTTGATATTGTTTTAGACGAATATTAGATAATAAAATTATAAACGTTTTTATTGTTTTTATTAACTTATATTTTTGACATTTAAATGTTAATAGCATTCAAATAAAACAATTAAGTTATATTGAATGTTGAATGAAATCACGAATTAGTCTTAAATAATTAATTAATTATTTTAAATGAATAAATTAAATAAAAAATATTTTATAGTTATATTTATTAATTTATTAACATTTAATCATTTATACACTATGTTAATTGATTAATATTTTTTATATAATATCATTTATAAAATATAATGTATTATTAATAGTCTATTATATAATTAATATTTAAAAAATACATTATATTTTCTATTCAGTTAATTAATTTTAACATTTTTTAATTTTTCTTTAAGTATTATATATACTGTATATAGAAATTCTATATAAAAATATACAGTAACCTTATATGACAAATATAACAAATAGTTTAATGATGTAGTTTTGTTGATGTAATATTTTTTTAGGTAAAAAACATAACCAATAAAATAAATATAATATCGTTGTTAAGTATTGGTATTGTTATAAAATAAAAGATGTATTGTTTGTCAAATATAAATTGATATAAAATATATACTGTACTTTATATACTGTACTTTATTATTTATATATACTGTACAACACTATATATATATATACTGTAAATATACTTATCATAAAATTAATATTTGTCTAAATACACGATAAGCCAATTCACAAATATATCTATAATATTTATATATATAATATAACCAGTGATTACATTAGTTGTAACGAAAGCTACATTTTCTTTTAATATTGTGCTCTCAATGCGCTCTCAATTAAATTATTTCATATATTTGGTCCAACAAGAAGTTAGTGATAATTATATATACTGTATATACAGTATATATAGACTATACTCAATAGTATTGTATAGCAAACGATGTGTGTGTGTGTGTGTCTCGTCAACTGTCGCACCAATGGTACTGTAGGTCTGTATTGATAACAATGGAAATATGGGAGAGAAGTAGTCCATTGATATCGGCAGCAGAGGACACGACTTCACCAAATAAAACATACATTAATATACAGTACGGCTGTATATAGCACTGGCACTGTTCGTACTGTTCTCTTATTTTATCTCTAAAGTACTGTATATGACTCGTGTGTATAATTGGTAGTATATGTAAGCGTAGGGATAAAATACTAGTCAAGTAGTAATGTACTAACAAAACATTTAAATACTATTGAATAGTTATAATTTTTTTGTCTATTAATAGATCAAATTTATTATTCAAATAATTTTTTCAAATCTAATTATAATTAAAGCATAAAAATTACAATTAGTGTTTTTTGTTAAGAATAATTTCTATATATTAAAATAAAATTTTTAAAACAATAATACATAATTTTGAAGTTATTATAATACCAGTATAATTAATAGTGTAATAATATTAGCGTTGACGTATAAATTAAATCAGTTTTATTTTTTTACAAATCAATTATAATTTTTATGATAATAATTGATAAGTAAATTATTTCAAATTTAAATAATGATTTGTATCAATAATTAAATTGATTGTCCTATATATATGTGAAGCAAATAGTTATATATCTGCGTTTACATTCTCTAATAATAAGGATCCAATTCACGGCTTTTAAGCGAATCACTTGAAGGGAGGGGACATATACTTTGTGAGGGGAAACTTGTGTTTGGCTTATATACCAAACAAAAAGCTTATTATTAGACAAACATTTGGAAATTATTTTTTTTATCGACAAACTATTGAATTAAAAAAGTTATTATCAAACAAAACTAATTGCAGTAAAAAAGCTGTGGTTTTTGTTGTTGTAATAATATATACAGTGTTGTGTCAGTCAGTCATGTACTGTACAGTATATACTGTACTTAGATATCGTAATATTGATCTATGAATTAAACACATCATATTTGATATATAAATACACTTTATTATACTATATATGATATCACACAGTATATAGTTTATATAATTTATACTGTAGTATATCAGTGCCTCAATAGAGACACATTAAATGAGGGACCATTAAGACAAATAACTGGCTAATAGTGTACATTACAATCATAGACAATAAAATTGTTTGCATTAGAAGCACAAGTAGTCTAAGTCATGCAAATGGATGTTCAATATATTTGAATAAACTTATAAAATGATATTTTGTTATATTATAATTTGAACAAAAAAAAAAGAGAGAAGATATTTTATATTCAATGCAATGAAATTTGATAGAGACTTAAACAAATAAAAAAGATAAAAGAATATTATAGTAAATAAGTTTATAATATTTTGAATTCACTAAAAATTGCATTTATTTGAATACATTTGATTGCATTACACATTCAATTAGAGCACTGGTATGCGTGGCGTAGACACAGACACACACACACACACACACACACACAACATAATACAATACGCATAACATAAAATTAATACAAGAAAGCATTTTACGTAATAGTTAGCCCTATTGTAGCACAAAAATGTTGATTTTGTTAAGACAGTCATATCTAAGTATGCATTTGTGTGTATTTATAAAATATGATAATAATAAATAAGAGAAATATATTTTATGACACCCTTTAATTAAATCCACCCGTTTTTCTTATATCATTTAATGTGTATTCACTATATTTACTGAATATAAAATGTTTAACATATTGTATTGTATTATATTGCATAAAATATTATATTACAGTGTATTGCATAGATATTATACATATTATGATAGTATAGCCTATTATTTTTAAATCCAATATAAAAATTATAGTAAGCATTATAACAAAATAAAAATGGAATATTCTATTAATAATAACAATAAAAATTTCAAAAAATAAAATACACAAATAATATACAAAAAATGTATTAGTTTTTTAAAAATAACACACTTAATAAAAACATGTTTGTTCATAAAATGTTCAAAATTAGGATTAATTTTAAATGTTTTTTTTTGTGTTATAAACAGAAAATTTAATTTTATTATAGAAATAATTAAGTATAATATACATATACATTATAGAGTTTATTGTAAAAAAATAAATGATTATAAATTGTGTGTATAATAATAATAATAATAATAATATAAATTGAATTTTTTATTTATTTATTTGATAATATTTTCAACAATAAATCCCACGCATAAGTCACACCATATTTTTCAGCATTTATTAGTAACTGTAAAATCCAATAGTATTTCTATATTATTCTATACTATTCTATACTACTCTATGACATACCATTCCATATGATAAGTATATACAATATCTTTTGTCAACAATAACATAGTGTACTGTTTGTAACTACAGTCGTATACATCTGTATAGTTAAAGACAGCAATCACTGCTGAGTGTACTATTGGGTAGCAATGGTATGTCTTTTTTTTGAATAATGGTGGGCACAGGGATACGTCACTGATTAATAGACAGATTGCTCGGGAAGGGAGATCTCCTATCATGTATTAGTTCAACAAAAATATAGTCAAAATAAATACCTAAAAGCAATCACTAGTAGTGAAGGTTCATATGTTACAAATTCTTGTTATTAAGATATACATACAATTTATATATGATATATCATATTTATAAATATATATAATATTATATGATATATATACACACATAATATATATATATTAATATATACATTGTCTATATGTAATATATTGTATAACGAAAAAAAGACAGACAAATAAAAGGCCACACAATATGTTATGATTGGAAAAATATCATTAATATTAATGTGTTGACCAAAATTATGTTAATATAAAACTTATTTTAAATTAAATATGAGATCTACTCATTAATTTATTTTAAATTTCATAAACATGTTATTAATATATTATGCTATTAGCATATTAGTTGATATATACAAAATAAATTATATATGAGTTATTTTTATATCATTGTATAAAATTTTCATTAATATTTATATTTATTATTATGTATACAGTAAGATATTGTTTACTATTTTATTTATTATTAAGAAATATATTGAATTTTTTTAATAATTGAATTTTACTTATTGTTGTTGATAAATGTTTTTACAAAATTATTGTTTGAAATTAAATAAATAAACCAATTTTTATTTGCTTAAGATTTAGTTAGTAATAAATATTTAATAATAATAATTTGTGCTTATTAATTATTTTATAAAATTTAACTTATCATTTATATTATGCACTGTATTTCAACAACAAAAATAATTAACCATAAATTAAATTCACATTTCAAAATTAGAAACAAGTTCTTATATTAAAAAATAAAATAAATTTATATTTCATAATTAATGAATATATTTAGTTAGTTTTTTTTGCAAATATAATAAATAAGTAAAACATTTCACTTTTATGGTGTGAAATATTATATAGACTCATATGTTTTCATAATAATAATGTTTTGTGATATAAAATATTTTTGTGCACATCTGCTTTGACTCTAATCTCTACACTACAGCTAACTATGTATTTAGTAGTACTATATATACAGTATATATATATATATATATATATATATATTTGCAGATATCGTTTATAAATATGTTTTGACAAAAAAAATATATTACAAATATAAGTAAAAAATTTTTCCGGAGAGATAACTGAAAAGGGAATGAGTGGGGATTATCTGATAAAATCTTATTATATGATAGGATATCACAAATAAAACACAAATAAACATTTACTCATTTCAATAAAAAATAATATTTAGTTATTAACGTCTAATGATATTATTATTATGATTGTTGTTCAAAATATCATTTTTAAGCACTAAAATACGATAATTTATTTGATATAAAATGCATTAAATTTATATATCAAATCTAAAAGTTATATTATATAATCTGTTAAATTATTAAATTTATTATAAAAATATTAAATTTAATAATTTTTATTTAATATTCAAAATAAATTGTGATACTGGTATTAAAAATTATATATTGTCTATTATAATAGTAATTTATAAAATTACTGTATAAAAAATTAGAATTATAATTTCAAAATTTAATAATAAAAACAAATATATAAAAATAAATTAGTTATTGCTTTTTTGGCTATCAATATGAAGAATAACAATATTGTTAACCATTATATATATATATTGAATTTTTTACAGAAATTTTAAAGAAAAATTACAGTAGTTTTTAGATATATAGTTATATAGATATAGCGGCACTTTCACTACAGTGTTGAGTATAACAAGTCTGGTATTCATATTTAGATGTTGTTGTATATATGAAACACACACTTCAATACATTCAACACAGACTACAGTAATATTTTCACTCATTTTGATATACAGTACGAGTGAATGACTGAGTAAGAGAGTCAGGGATTGAAAGACGGGAAAGAAAGAGAGAGAGAGAGAGAGAGAGAGAGAGAGAGAGAGAGAGAGAGAGAGAGAGAGAGAGAGAGAGAGAGAGAAGAGAGAGAAAGAGAGAGAAAGAGAGAGAAAGAGAGAGAAAGAGAGAGAGAGAGAGAGAGAGAGAGAGAGAGAGAGAGAGAGAGAGAGAGAGAGAGAGAGAGAGAGAGAGAGAGAGAGAGAGAGAGAGAGAGAGAGAGAGAAAGAGAGAGAGAAGAGGGGAGAGAGACTTATAATAAGACTTTGTTGAGTGAATTTACAGTATTTTTAACTACATGTGCATAATATTAAATAAAATGTTAAAATCATTGAAAAAAATAACAAAAAGCGCTTCTTTATGTTTATCTACTTGTTTATTACAAATTAGTATTAATGTATTTTTCTAAATACAAATATTATTATTTTAAACAAGAGATTAAATAATTAATTTATTAATAATAATTATATTAATTTATGTTAAAATCAATTTTGTGTCTAATTTTGATAATTATTATTTTAAATTATATTAAATTACTTAAACTCCTATATGATAGCATCAAATATTATTTACCATATTTTCTAGAAAACATTTTAGTAGATTTTGAATTATATAATATAATTTATATTATTTTATAATATTATATTAAATAAAATAAATGCAATTTTATTTATACAATACTTCTATAATATATTGTCTATTATACAATACATAATTTGTCGAGTAATTGTATAATTATAAAAATTATGATTAAAATAATATCAATTTTATTTCACTATTTTTAATAATTATAATATTTTAAAATAATTATATATAAATTTAATTTGTAAACTTAAATTAATGCATTATTAAAAAATACTGTACAAGTACTAGAATATAATTTATATTATTAAATTAATTTTATTATACTACTGTTAATACATTAATAATAATAATAAATTTTTATTGACCCTCAAGCAATATCCTTGTGATTAACTTATCCTTAGAAAAACAAATATTTAAAAAAATATTAATTAATGATATATCATATATAATTGCATTTATAAATATTATTTTTATTAAATAAAAAATATATAAAATTATTTCTATTATTATTATTTAATATTACAGTAAACTTTATTACTTACAAAGTAAATAATATCAGTTTAGATAATTAATTGATTGAATTGTAATTGATGTACACTATAATTAATACAATACAATGTTATGCTACTGTACTCTACTATACTGTATAATATGCTGTAATCTACAGTACTTTATGATATTGTAGAGTATACTGTATATAGTAGTGGTTACTACAGTATAATATATATTAGTGTTATTGAATGTGAATAATAGCTTTAATAAAGTATATACAATATATATATATATATATGAATGTCCAACATTTTATAGCCTATTTAATGCTTGGCTCATACACTACCTGTACTGAACTGTATGTATACAAACACCGTAAAGCATATGTCATATATTATTAACACTAAAATTATGGTATTTATCTCTTCAGCAGAAGTGTAGATCCGGACTCAATAAAAAATAAAATTAACAAAATATTATATCATATATATATATATAAATTATGTGTATATTGTATATTGCTTTATATTTTAGTTTTTCATGTGATAGACATTATATATATATCTATTTCTATGATGGTATTCAGTAAATGTAAAGTAAATAAAATAAATCGAGTAAATGTTATTTTATTTTTCAAAATAAATCTATAGTAAAATGTTATTATTTGTTTGTTTATATTATTACAATTTATATATAATGTTTTAAATAGCACAAAATAATATTAAATGTTAGCACAAAAAATAGATTATATAATATACAGTATTATTACATATACCGGTAATAGTAATATTAATACAATTATTGTACAGTATGTGCATTACATTTAAACTACATTTTATATGTATATCAAAATAATATTGTTATATAATAGTTATTATCTTTAGTTTTAAAGTAAAATAAAAGTTTAAAATGAATATAATAATTTAAATAAATAATTTATTTAAAAATAATAAACTTACATACATAAATACATGCATAATAAATAATATAATACATTATAGTATTATATTTAACCTTAAAATATATATTTTTATTTTATTTAAAATTTTATTTTAGTATAAAAAACAATAAGAAAATAAAATATAAAATATATTTTTTCATTGCCCACATACAGTACGTACAATATATTGTAAATACTATATATTTACTATATATACAGACATACACTAAAAAACAGTCAGAAATTATTGATTATAAAAGACGTACGAATTGAAAGATTATATATATATTTATATATAAAGTTATATACGATATATATATAGAAAAATATCAAAACTCGTGAAAATGTCGTGTAATTTATTGCTTAACACAGATTTCGTATAAAAATCTAATCAATCAATAAAAACGTTGCGATAAAACAAAATGTTAGTCCTGTTAGCCCTCGCTATAGACATTTACTCACTTAACCCCAGCCTATGATATATAATATAAAAAAATATTAACAGACAAACACTTGATTTTAAAAACTTAAGATTTAAAATTATTTATTTTTATTTATTTTTATTTTTGTGTTTTTACTTTCATTGGCAAAAAAATATCAGACATTTATATTTATCGCTCTTACTTAATATATTAAATATTCATTAATATTAAAATTGTTACTGTATAATGCATTAAATTTAAATATAGCTAACTTAAATTATAAATTACATGTCTGAAATTACAGTGCTAACAAAATAAATTTTTTTTTTATAATAATATTTAATTTTAAATATTTACAATTATTATTATTAAAATAGGTAATTAAAATGTTTATTATAATTATCATTAAACATATGGGTAAACTAACATTCATCTGTATTGATTTTGTTAAAATCAAAATAATTTATATAAAATAATTAGTATAATGGTCATCAATATTGCTAATCAGTACAATATCTACTGTATATAAATTATATTAAGCATTTTCAACACATTATAAATTAAATCTATTTACATTCAGTAATCTTATATTGACCTACAATTAGAACCCCTATTTAAATCTATTATATATATTAAGAAAAATTTACTAAATTAAAACAATATTGATTTATTATTTTAATTTTCTAATGTAACAAAATATGATTGCAAAATTTCAATATGACTTATAATGTATTTTATTTATGTATTATTAATATTTTCAGAAAATTTAAATATTATCAAAAATAGTTTTGTACAGTATTGTTTTAAATTAATTAAATGCTATATACAATAAAAATATTATTATTTTTATATAAATGTTAAATAAATATATTATTAGTGTATATGATAAAATACAACATTTTATAATATATCTCAAACATTATATAATAACATTATAAATATAATTTATATATATAGTATAAACAATATGAATAATGCTATATATAATACTAAATATAGTAATAGAGTAATCATTTTAAAATATAGTGTAAATCATAAATTTATATACAATATAATTGTTTGTTTGACTCACAATAGTGCTTAACAATGTTTTCAACATTTTAATTAAAATGTTTTTGACAATTATAATGTTTGATAATAATTATATTTTACCACAATTTGAATATTTTATATATCAAACTACTTAACTAATTAAAATATAAAAATTTTTGTTGTTGAAAATACGCTTGTTTATTATTCTTTAAAAATTATATAAAACAAATGGATAATAATAATAATTATATAATTATATACAGTAATATATACTGTATAATGAATAACTTCCCTAATAACTAATTATAATGTCTCTATTGGATATTATATTTATATTATTTCAGTACAACCAGTAGATGTTAATAATAATATTTTTAATAATATTTACAGTAATAAGTAGTAAATTACAATACTAGAAAAATTATAGTAGATAAATGTCATATATTATTTTTTAAAAATATTATTTTACTATACTTTAGATTTTTACAATTATCTAAAGTTTTACTATTGAAACATTATGTTATAAATTAATAAACAAACAAAAAACTTAGTGATAAAAATCAATCTCAAAGTCATTGAATATTTATAAAAACAAAATTGTCGGCATATAATAATTTTTTATTTATAATATTATAACTTATATACCGTAGTATATGTGTACAGTGTTTGCTTATTTCAATTAATAATTTATGACAAATGGTGAACACATTGAATAAACATAATATCGTAATTTTGTTTCATTTATTTTGAGCACAATTTCCTTTTTATTTCTAAGTAATATCTTTGTTTATTTTACTAATAACATACAAAAACTATTATCAATATTAATCTAGTCGTCTATTTAATAAATAATAGCTTCAAATTACTACAAACTTTGTTGTAGTACACAGTTATTCAAAAATACTTAACTATGTTTTAGTTGTAATTATAGTTTTTTTAAATAATAAAAAATTATTAATTAATTAATTAACAAATCTTAATATAAATTAAACATTTGCTAATGACTTAATTAAAAGTTAATATAGCATTGATTTGGATCAGTATTTAAAAAACAAAATTGCTTTATAAAATACTTTTAAAAATCAATAAATAACATTAAAGTAAAAATTGCTAAAAATAGAATTTATATTACTTATTAAAAAATTTTTGTTTAAAATTATATATATACTGTATATCTAAAACAAAAAATGTCAGATATTATTTTAATTTAAAAACTACAATAATTAAAAAATAAAAATATGTGACTATAAAATCATTATCAATCGTGTTGTGGTCTATAAATAAAAATGTTTTTAAAAACATTCTCATATTATTATTATAAATAAGATTTTTATTATCCATTTTATTATTAGCTAATGTTGTTTTACAATATTATATTTGATATGTTGTCATACATGAAGCCAACAAACCTGTCTAACGATATATTTATTAAAGAAACAAAAAAACAAAAATATATACAAATGCAGTATATAGTAGTATAGTATATAATTTTATTGAAATAAAGAAATAAATAAAGAGAGAAAGAAAGAAAGAGAGAGAGAGAGAGAGAGAGAGAGAGAGAGAAGAAAGAAAGAGAGAGAGAGAGAGAGAGAAAGAAAGAAAGAGAGAGAGAGAGGAGTGATAGATCTGATTCAATGGTTATAACTTATGTAATAAATATATAAATATATGGTTAATATTTCTGAATTTTTTATATGCTATTCAAATAAAAATATATTAATAATATGATATAATAATAATACTGGTTTCACATAAAAGAAAATAGTTTAATATATTATAACATATAAAGAGTGTACATTTGTTATAATAACCACTAAATAATAGAAAATAAATTTTATTTTGTTAGTTAATAAAAATGATTAGTATTATAATAAAATATTCAATAATTTAAAAATTCAATAAAGTTTTAATAAATTAAAATTTATTTAATTGAAATATATTATATAAATAAATAGATAAAAAATAATTTAAATATAAATTTTGATTATATTATATATATGTTATATAAAAGCAATCTATTATATATTTTTATATACAGTATATATATATATATAGATTTTTCAATTTAATCTAAATATTTATGAGCAATATTTTGCGGTCAAAAGTTGTTGTGTCACTATTACTAACTACTTACTAGTAATACTGTAAATTTGGTTTATAAGTTATAGACTATAACTAACACAACAAAATAATATTACAGTATTTAATGTTAAAGATTTTAGTGTTATGTTAAACACAGACTCCGTGTTTCAATGTTTAACAGTTGACTGTGTATTCAAGTGACTGCCCTATGGTTTGCACTGTATTTTAAGCACTAATAGGATATAATATACCGTATATGTTGTGTGTATTGAATTAGTAGACGATATGAAACATAAGTCCACTGAAATGCGAGAGTAAGAGAGTCGTCATTGAAAGCCATATATATATATATATATATATATATATGCTATTTATACAAATAAATACATAGATATTCTCATTTTTACTATTATACACACATTTTTGTTATTATTTTACTTCGTTTGTCTATAATATCCGCTCTCTTTTTCTCTCTCTCTCTCTCTCTCTCTCTCTCTCTCTCTCTCTCTCTCTCTCTCTCTCTCTTTCCACTCTTTCCCTCCCCCTCTGCATTCATCCCTCCATTTATCTCTGTTTTGTGTTTAAAAAATAAGAGAAGAAAAACACATTACTATTATAAACTATTGTATAGTAATTTAGGTTTTGCAGTCATTTGCTTGTTTAGACGTCAACCCAAACAAAATAAATAAAAATACTGATATATTGACATGAATTACATGCAAATTAATTAATTGAAAATCATATACTTAACCTATTATATGGTATATGAGTATAGCAATAATAATATCGATATATTATTTTTACTGAATTAAATATTAATTTTTAAAACTTTATATTTATAAATAATAAACTAAAAATATTTAAAATATAAACACCTGTTTAAGATAAATAATAATAAAAATATAATATTATTATTCAAAATATAATAAATATAAAATATATTTATAATTTATTCATAAAGTACAATATTAAAATTATAAACATCTATGTCAATACAAATAATTAAGATTTAATTAATATTCTGTGTACTATATAATAAATATTTAAATAGTCTATGACTTAATTTTGTTGAATAGATTAACAATTTTAGATATTCAAAATATTTAAGTTTATTATTATTATTATTATTATTATTATTATTATTATTATTATTATTATTATTATTATTATTATTATTATTATTATTATTATTATTATTATTATTATTATTATTGTATAACATAAATATATATTGCAAAGAGTGGGAGAGTAAAGCTTAAGTGCAGTTTTAATAATAGTAAATAATTTAATCGATTAGAGTTTGCTTAGAGTTGCCACACAAGCAGTTAATGTCAATACTATATAAAATAATAACAAATTCGTCAAACAATTATTGTCTATCAAAAAAAAATTGTAACAAAGCTTTACTTTTTAAAAAAAGATTATTAATCGTTAAATCTTATATATATAAAAAATATATATTAAAAATTGTATAGAAGTAATAGTTTGTTAAAAATCTATATACATGTTTATTAGCCCTAAGCAGTTTTTTAAAAGTTAATATCAAATTTGTACAATTTATAGATTAATACTGTAAACAAGTTTTTATTAGATTTAGTACTTCAACACACAAACTAAAGTCTAAACATTTAATCTATATCTCTATCATTGTCATACAATATAAAGTGTATATTTAAATTATTAAAATAATAATAATTAATATTTAACAATATTTAAATGTGTTTAAAAATATCGCTTTATTTTATTATTTTAGTTTATTTGTTATAATCTTTGTGTTAACATTAATTAAATTATTAATTAGTTAAAACTTTAAATAGAAAATTTAATTATAATTTAATATTGGTTTTGCATTTAAAAATGATAAATATGATATAACAAATAATTGATAAAAATATTTTATAAATTATTTTAAATATATGATATGTATAATACATGATAATATATAATTAAATTACAATTTATTCATAACTATAAATTATTGATAACCTAAGGATATTACTAAAAATTAATAATATTTAAATCAAACTAATTGTATTAATCAATTTTATGAACAAATATAAATATAATATGTTTTTATTATAATTTTTATAGAGCTTTAAAATTTTATCAAACATAATATAATTTTAATTTTTATATCTAAATTTATATAATAAATAAAAAATATATATTTTAATTAGGATAATTAAATAATCAATTTTGTAATATTTAATGTTTTATTGTTTGCATGTGATTACAACAACAAAATTAATTTACTGTTTCCTCAAATTTTAACATAAAATTATAACATGAAATGCGAATATTGACTTAAAATTGTTTTTTAAAAAAATAAATACAGCATAAAAATGTTTGCCAAAATATTTGCAAAAAAATGAATATATAAAACACAAGTGTATGTCAAGATTTAAATTGAAATTTTGTGAATATATTGCAGATGTTTGCGATATTATTTCTTTATATTACTTTCGTATTATTTATATTATGATATTATGTCAGACATCGATCAAATTGGATGCCATCCAAACATATAAACAACTAAATAATATAAATATATAGTATATAATAATGTATGTCTTATATATATAATATAATATTATAGTATATTAATACACAAAATACAAATGTATTTAATATTAATACATAATAATATCAGGTGAGAGTTGAGATGAGTTAGTGTGTAAAACAAATTATATTTGGTATTTATATAAAATATTTATTATATATTTATTAATTTTATAATTTAATAATAAATAATAATACAGTCATGTAATAAATAAATATTGTATATCATAAATAAAATGTAATGCATGACATGCATTAAACCAATCGCTAAATGCCTGTATATATATGTTTTGTTTGTTAAAAGCAATAGTAAAAGTCTATCGATTTGTTATATCAATGGCTTTTACTATCATTTTAGTTGTTGTATAAAATTTATAAACACATTGACTAACCCATGAACTGGTATGAGTTAAATCTAGTATTTAAAAATTGAAGTTTTCTTAGTCGTCAACACATATATACACAGTCTATCATATTATGCCATATATGCCTATCTGTAGCTCATATACAGTATACACAATATGTATGGTCTATCAATCCTACAGTTCCCCTAAATTTCACAAAATTTCAATTCCTTTTTTCATTTTCTGTTTAAACTTTGTCTTGTGTTTAGCAAAATGTTTAAATCCCCTCAAAAAATAGTCGCTTTCCAGTGGATGCCTCCCCTTCCTCTTTGTTCACACAATACTATTACTACTACTATGACGTCTATACAACATAATCTCCCATACCTTTCAATATTCACTCACATATATTTTATACAATAATATTCAACTAATAGTACAGTACTATATACATGTATATATATATATATAATAATAAATATATAGTACTATATATAACATTTATTTTATATTCACAAAGCATTTACTATTATATAGTCAAATATTATAAATATATTACTCAACGAGTGATATTTTTACAAATATATATATATATATATATATAAAGTGATGGCATTAAATCAATATTTTATTTAGTTATTCATCACATTTCTAACAAACAATAAGCTTAGATATAATGGACTAATATATATATATATATAAAATATGTGTGTATATGCAAAATAAAGATACAAATAATGGAAATATTACATAAAAATATAAATAAATATAACGTTATATATATTAATAAAAATAAAATAAATATTTATTTGAATATATGACAATATAATTCAGTACATATTAGTAATATAATATAAAAAAATAAATAATTTATAATAATTAAATAATATTAAACAAAATGTTTTATTTATTTATAAATTTAAATTTGAATAAATAATGTATTTAAGAGCATTATATTTTTGATTATAATTTACTGAATCTACTGTATTTTACATAAAAGCAAATTAATTTTTAAATTAATAAAATAAATTAATAAATAAATGTTAAACAATAAATTATTTTATTTTTAATAGACAAACAATAATAACAAATTATTATATTATAATATTATCTTTTATTGCATGAAAATAGATAATAAAAATATATATATAATAATGTTTTCATACATATACAGTAAACATTGCCGCTTATAATATATAATTTAATACAATACTTATATAATAAAGCATATCATAATATATAAATTTATATTTCTAGCATATTTCTATATATTCACTTATATACTAAACAGTATATGTATATATATATACTGTACTTTATATATATATATATATATATATATGTGTGTGTGTGTTTGTGTGTGTGTGTATTGTACAATATATACTGTATGATAATGCATAATAATGATAATTTTATGTCTACTATATCTTACAATTTTTCTTAATATCTGTCTATCTATCTATCTGTCTGTTTATCTGTCAATAAATAATATGTTTTAAAAGAACTGGTGTTTCACTCATGTATTACAGTATATTATAGACTATATATATATACTGTATGTTTGAAACACACATCCATTAAATAATGGGACTCATTGTAAATACAGTACATTGTATTACCGTAAGAGTAAATATTGTAGAAAAATATGGCAAACGTTATACAGTATTATATATAAATATATATATAAATATATATATAAATATATATATAAATATATATATAAATATATATAGTATATTGAATCACAATTTCCATTTGTATTTATATTTAAAGCATTAAACTATAGTCAACATAAACTTAATTATTGCTGTTATAAAATTTTCTAAATTAATATTTTAATTAGTTTGTAATTAATTAATAATAATAATAAAACACATAATAATTAGCTTTATTATTATTATTATTATATATAGAGTATATTACACTAAAATAACTAATTAAAAACAATAGTGCTAACATTAAATTTTAATTGTTTATGTCGCTTAATTTAAAAAAAACTATTTTTATTATTTAAAAAAATATAAAACTAAAATTATCATACAATATTATAAAAATAATCGTTTAAGCAAATAATTTATATGAAAAAACAATATACTATCAACATTTTAAATATTAATTTGAAAAATCAAATAACAAGTTGACATTAATTTTCTATTAATTTATAAACTGTCAAATTTAATAGAGTCTAGAAAATATAATTAAATTTTTTTATCAAATAAAATAAATTAAAATCAAACCATTTATATTATATATATATATATATATATCTATAGCTTTATATTAATTGATATAAATTGCAAGTCAAGTGTCATTTGAATTATAAAATAAAATTATATATAATATAATATACAATATAAAGCGTTTTTTTAAACGCAATAACAAACTGAATATAAAAAAAGAGACACTAAAACACTACATAATATATAAACGACACAAAATGTGAACACAAATCAACCATATATTTGCTTCACAATCCCATTATGTTTACAACAACAACAAAAATTGTTATTTTAAAATCAAATTTTGAAACTCTCAGTATTGTATACTATTGTAAGTATTTTGTATTGTATATATTATTTGCAAATATTTACAAATATTTTTTTGGAATAATAAATAAATAAAAAATATTTTATAAAATAAAAATTTAAAAATTTAAATAATTAGCATACTAAAACTTTATATTTACATTAGATAATAATTACTATATTAGATAATAAATTATTGTTTTAATTATATAATTATTAATGATTAATACAAAATTTATAATAATAACAAACAAAAAGTATTAAATTTAAAAAAAATATTATATTACATTAAATTATTTGAATTGTAAATACTTTCAAATATAATTATTTAGTAGTTTTCAATATATAAAAAATATCTAATGTCTTTTTTGTTATTTTATTTATTTATATATTATGAAAGCTATTTCAATGTAATATTATACATATCGTATGTTTTGTCAAACAACCTCCACATTAATATAATGACTGTAATAGTCATCGCACATAAATTATATACAATACTAATCTAATAATACAATATATTATACAATAAATATAATAAAATATTTTTTTGTTGATATACGCATTATGTATATAATGTTGTGTAAAACATTTATATATTTATAAATATTAGTTGTTTTTAAGATTATTATGTAATATAATATATAAAATTGTAAATTTAATTAGTTATTAATTTTTAGCATAGAAAATTATTAGATAAGCAAATCAAAATTAATAAAAATAATGATAACAATTTTAAAAACAATTTAATACAAATAATTACTTTCTTTTTTGCTGTATAATAAATAAAGTATATAATAAATTTTAATATTAATTATAAATAAATTGCATGCATTATTTTCAAAATATGTCATTTAGTATACAATTATTATACTAAATAATATAAATACTGTATATGACATAAAATACAGTATAATATGAATAATACATATAAATTGTATTAAAACTGTTATATATTTTATTAGTGGCTTTTCGTTAAGTCCTTACTTTTATTGCTCTCTAACTTATTGGTTATAACTTCTCTATAATAAACTACTGAACTGTATTTATCCTCAATCCTAATGTATACTGAAATTACTGAATAATATTTAATATCAAACCGTTTTGAATAATTTACTGCTTTATCAGTGTAAATATATATATATATATATATAATATAATATAACTATTTAGATATTAGTCAAGTATGATATAAGCCATTTTGTGGCAATCATATTATAAAAATGTATTATGTTTTCAAAAAATGTACATGATTAGTACTCTATTTTGTATAATAAAAATAAATATATACATAAAGTCATAAATATTTTAATTTTAAATAATATTTCATTAAAAAAATGTTTATATATAAAATCTAATAAAATATGATATTATAACTACGGTAACTTTAATATGTTACATATTATTATTATAAGTTATTTTATTAATATTAGTTGTATAATTTCAATTGTATTTATGTTAACATTTTACTGTATGTTTGCAAGACATACATACTGTAGTAATATGAATAACATGTCTAATATATCAAATATCCACGAACTTAGAGATAGAGAGGAAAATGCGTGTATATATGTATGTGTATGTATGAGTGTGTGTGTGTGTGTGTGTGTGTGTGTGTGTGTGTGTGTGTATGAGTGTGTGTATTAGTGAGTGAGAGAGGAGAGGTTATTGCAGTGTAAAAGGATAAGGAGGGCAACGACAACAAAGTTGATGGCAAACCTCATATCCCCTCAACATTTGTTTGATGTCTATTCGCATATTTTTCTATATAAGCGTAACTAAACTTAACTAATCACATATATATTAAATATTATGGACACAATTTTTTTTGTCTAAATTTATATTTTAAAATAACACATAAATTGCTTAACGGACTATATGTTGTTTATATTATATTCATTATAATATTTTATATTATAATCTCTTTCGTTAAAAAAAAATTATGCAAACGATTAATATTTAATATACTGTATATTTAGCTATATATACAAACATTTATAATTTACTATAATTAACAACAAGAAAAAATCTAAATTTATTCATTTTTTTATTATTTCTTATTTATACGATTTTTATTACATGTGCTGCTGTTATAAAAAACATCCAAAATGTGATAATCGAAATAAAAAATTTCTTTAAAATTTAATCTCATATGACATATCAAAGACTCATATTTTATTGATTGCATCTTAAAGTCTCTCTCTCTCTCTCTCTCTCTGTATTTATTTATTTAATTTTAAAAAATTGTTTAAGTGCTAAATATGAAAGGCGTTTAACTTTTTTTTCGGGAAAAACATTTTATAAGTACTACTACTACTACTACTACTACTATACAGTATATTACTATATATATATCCTGATGTGTTAAATACGGATATATGTGTGGCTAATAACCTAATATTAACAATAAATAAATTATGTGTTGTTTTGTTCAACAATTTATATATCACATCCGATAAACAGATTTAAACCTAATTTCAAACAACAATCACAAGATTTTAATATGCGCTTCAATATGTAGTAATTTTATATATCATATTATATATTATATGCTATATATATATATATACTGTATATATATATATATATATATAGTATATATATATATTTAAGGTGTAAATAAAATATATGACAAAAGCTATTAATTATTTTTTTCTGTAAATAATTATTATATAAATATTAATCATTTGCTTAAATTTATTAAACAAAAAAATAAATTATTTATGACTTATGATTTAATAAATATAGTATAGTATATATACTATAGTAGTGATACTAAAAATTTAAAACAAACAACAAAAAAAGCACACAAGGCTTGTGACTCTCTGTTTGTCAAATTGACACTAATTTAATATAATACCAGAGCTACCAATATTACAATAGAGGGCACTGTTAGATGTTTAGTGGGGGACAGTCATGCAGTGTGTGTGTGTGTGTAGTGTTGAATGCAATGCAGTCCTACAACCAGTTTGTTGTATGCGTTCGCTCACAACGTATCGCAGCATTACTTTACAATCAAACTTGTGTTTCATTTACTGTAATATCGCTTTAATAATATTAATAATAAAATAATAATAATAATAATACTAATAACTACTGTGCTATCATTGGCTATAATAATATTTCGATAATAATAATATTTAATATCAATAAAACTGAATAAAACAATATTTAAAAAAAATTATTTATTAATATTAATAATATTTGTTATTAAATATTGGGAAAAAAATATTAATATTTGTTTTATTTTTTTTCTCTACAATATATACCAACAATTTTAGTGTAATTTTATTGATAATATTAATATTAAAATAATATATGATATAATAATAACAACAATAATAATAATAAATAAAATATTTGAAAAAACTTTATATGACATTAAAAAATAGTTTAAATAATAAAAATTTGTGTGGATTATTTGAAAGCAAACTGAGCATGATCATTTTGGGATTATATTATTATTATTATTATTACTATTGGACTATTGATAAATTGGACTAATAAAACTATATATAAATGATAAATGAACTTGATCAATATTGACATTTGTCTATTTTTTTAAATAAAAAAATTTGACAAAAATAGGAAAATATTATATATTGATAATTGAATTGACGGACAGGTATTAGTTAACTTTTATCTGTGGCAATGATACGTCCATCACTAGTGGGCGACCCGTGTGGACAACACGGAAACTATACCTTCTATAAGGCATTTCGGTATCAATTGAAAGGTGATTCTCGTATTAAAATCCTATCGTTGGGAGAGTTCTTCTTCTTGAGGATCAGTCCTCAAGACGATCCCTGTATTGGAGAACTACAGCTCCTATGGGATGACAGAAACAGTGATCAACTGTTGTCGTCCACTCGGCTCTACTTTTTGCCCGAACAGACACCTGAAGGACGACTGTCCACTCACGGAGAGGTATGTGTCTGTTATTATTACTCTATTACTGTATCATTAATTTGTAAACCCATTGCGCGCTTCAGCTTATATATCATATATAGTTTGTGTCAATATTTATGCCTCTATTTCACTGCTATATAAACTACAGTATAAATTTATATATAGCACAGTACAGTCTTGTATATACTATATATATATATATATATATATATATATATATATATATATATATATATATATATATATATATATATATATATATATATATAGCTATATTATATACAGTATATATTGTATGTATAAATATACATAAATAATATATAAATATATATATATATATATCGTATATATTCAGAATACTATATACAGTACAATGTATACAATACATGTATACTAAATATACTGCAAATATATAGATAACATATATATATACAATATTTATAGTAAGTTATACTGTATGTGGGTTTATATAGCATAATATGAGTGGTGAACGCTATCGTCCATATAATGTATAGTTTAGTGTAGTGTAAGCTATAATAATTGAATTGAATTAATGTACACCCTTTGTATTATCATATCACTCACGTTCAGTGCCTTATAGTTTAGTTATCAGTTATTATATAATTTATAAATAAAAATCATTTTATATTAATTATTAAAATACTATATAAATATAATTTATAAACATTGTGCAATTAAATATGTTGAAAAACAATTTTTTATTAGAAAAAAAATTTAATTTAAAACACATATGGTTTGTTGAGATGGTAGCTAATATATTGTATTAAAATAAATAATTCATTATATAATAATTTTAACTATTATAATAGATAAACATTTTTGATATAATAAAATCGATATTCAATATTCCAAAATAATAATTATAAAATGTTTATTTTTATAATTGTTTATTTTTTGAATTAAAAATATATTTATAATTTATTATTTTAAACTTATAAAATCTAAAAAAATAGTTAATAAAGCTTTTCTTAAAAAAACAAATATTTACACATTAGATGAGTTTATGTGCTATAATATCTATTTAAAGATTTCCTTGTAATGATATTATTATTATTATTAGTATATAATATAATGTAATATAATTTATTTTTTAGTGATGTTATATAAATAGTGACTTTTTCACAAATCCTTTGAGATAAATATAATATTATTTTACTCATATTTTATTTGATATTTTAGTCAATTTTTTCTATGTATTTTATTTCTATATGTTATTTTTATATACATTGTTTATATTTTATACATACAATAGTTTACACTACATTTTTATTTGAAAATATGCTTTTATTTAATGTAAACTTTTTTGTTGTTGTATTTCTATGACTATAAAACATAAAGATAGTGAGAAATAACAAAAAATACAGTTAAAAATAATAGTAAATTTATTTATTAAAATGAGAAAAATAAAGAAAAAATAAATTTATTACACAAAAACAATGAGACAAATAAAGGTTTAAAAATCAAACAAACAGTTAAACATTTTTATTGTGTCACTTAATTAATTAAGTTGTTTAAACTTTGGATATCTCACGGGAATAATATTTTTTAGATTTCCACGTTATATATAATATTATATATTTAGTATATATACTATATTTATATATATTTATTATATTATATACATATATATTAAGAACATATAATTTATTTTTAATGTATAATTTTGCCATAACGAAAATTAGTTCATACATATTTTTTTTATTATTAATAAATGAAACAAAATTAATAAATTAAATAATAATAATATAATAAAAAGTAATAATACTTTTATTTTATTCAGTAGTTGATATAATATCTTTATTGATATATATATATATATATTTATATTTATACAGTACTATAATTAATAGATAAATAAGCAATTTTAGTGATTAAATTAATTGGTAATTTTTTTTAATTTAAATATTTTGAAAATAAAAAAAAGCATTGATAATTTCTATGAAAAGCATCGCCTCATTATTAATGTTAACTTATAAAAAACAGTTCAGTATTTTATTTTATAGCTTTTAATAATATTAGACTCAAAATAATACACTTTTTATATTCATTTATATTATACGTTATATTTGATGATTCAATAAACTGAATATTTTATTTGATTATTATATAAATATAATAACTAAATGTTTGGCAAATTATTATTTACTATTTATTGCTTAACAAACTTATCATACTTTCGCTCAATTATATGAAATATATTTCTTAAGCATTAAACCACACAAATAATATATATATATATATATATATATATAATATAAGTAATACTTTAATATAGCACATGACTGCCAGTACTATACTATACTATACTGTATATAACATATCATAATAACCAATGTATTAGTCATCGAAACCTTCATTTGTTGATACGATATGCCGGACCTAACTATGCTGTGCAACGACTCATCAATTGATGTGACAAATGCTATGCTATTATTTTTGTTATAAGTATTTACGGCCAAAAAAACACAACAAACACAATAATGAAATTAATTTTTATTTGATCCTTAATTGAATTTTTTGTATTTATCTTTTTTTTTAATACATAGTATCTGATAAATTGCTTATTTTGATTGCGATTCTCTTACTATTAAAACAAATTATAATAATTACACAAACATGAGTTCAATAATATTTATTATTTATTAACTGACTTACAATATAATTTTTCTCATAAATTATTTAACATTTTCAATGTGACATTGTATTTTAATGCATGATATTTATTAAATATTAATTAGTTAATTATTGTTATTTATAATAATATTATAATAAGTTTGAATATGATATTTAGATAATAATTTTTGAATATTCATTATAATTAATTACATAATATATATATATATATAAAATATTACTTCAAATGTGTAATATCATACGGTATAATAAATATATATAATTAATTTATCAAATCATATATATTTAACTGAAATTATTTTTTATCTAAAAAAGTTTATATTGTATAAACACTTTTAACTGATAATTAAAATTATTGATTATTTGATGAGAAAAATATATATACATATGTTATATACATAATTACATATATATTTTTTTATTATTATTTAACTCTAAATGTTGAATATTTTTTACAATAATCCAATAAATTTAATTTACTAAAAATAAATAAAAGAGCATAGCTTTAGAAAAAATATAATAATAATAATATATTATCAGCAAAAATGTTTCAGTAAATGTTGTTTTTCTATCACTTGCTTTGAGGATTTCCTGACAAATAAATAATTATATTATTATTTTCAAATGTGTTTTATTTTATATATAAATAGTATTATGTATTATTGCTATGCATGAATAATGGGTACTGTTTTTTATATCATAAATTTTTTGTATGATTTCTATTTATTATGCGATTAATCAGTGAAAATAAATGCCAAACGTATAATATTATTATTATTATTTTATTGAATTACATTACGCTATATTTATAATATTTATTTATAAAATAATTTTTATTATCGTCAATATATTTATGACATAACAATAAAAATATGAAATATTATTGACACAAAAATAATCCAACAATATAATAATAATAATAGACTACTTATGATATATTATAATTTTCAATTATCAATTTATATTAATATATTTGTGATATATTATAATATTATTTAAGTGAATTGATTGTTTTATTTGTAATGAATTATCAAAATTAATTGCTTTTTTGTATTAAACATATGATAGTTAACAAAACAAAAAATAACTAATAATAAGTCAGTGTTTATATAGCGTGTCTATAGTAGCGTATTTATCAAATTATAATAACAATTGTATCAAAATATGTTATTACGTATGTATATTACAATATATATATATATATTATACGATATTTATAACATTTATAAATATGGAGGATACATTTATAATATTGATTAAAAAATATTAAAAAATAATATATATATAATATTAATATTAAACTTATTTTGTTTTTGTTGTTGACTTATTTGATTGTATATTTTGACGATTTTGAAGCCATTAACTGATAATTTAATATAACAATTGAATCACTTGAATGGACAACAATTTATTTATTATTTTTTTGTTAGTTTAATAACATGTCATTATACAGTATATTTTAGTGCATTTAACTATTTGCTGTTTTTATTGTTTTATGCATAATATACTATCTTTTATATATTTTTTCTTTAAAAATTTATATGTAAATATTATGTAGACATAAAAAAATATTATAGAGTAAAATGTATAGTTTATTATATATGAATATATAGGGAATTATATAGATATCTCTGTGATTTGTTAGGAAATTGTTTGAAATAAATGAAAAGAGTTGAACACAAATTGATTGATGTATTTATTACAGATAACAGACCAACGATTGCATTACTAGACATTATAGCAGTATAACAGACAAAAAATATATAACAAAGAATTTATGTAATGATTAACAGCACATATACTGTACTCTTATATACATACATATAATATTGTAGCCATATATACATTATATGTGTGTATATACGAGGAAAGGGAGGGCAAGTTAAGCTAAAAGGGAGCACTGGCAGTGCATTTGCGCTGATTTAACATTTATTATTATATTATATTATATAAACAACGTTAGTAGTCTTATTATTGTAAGAAATATATTTTATTATATACTGTATGTGCAGTATATTGATATATAAATTTATATATAGGAATATATATATATATATATATATCATAACAAATATATTTATACTGATAACAATTATTGAGAAATTTAGATAAAGAAATATTTAATTTTTAGTATACATTATATACTATTTATAATATTAAATATATAAGAAATAAATCTTATAATATATATATATATATATATATATATCTAGTTAATGGTTTATTACTAGTTTATATGGATAATAATAATAATAATAATAAAAAATAATAATAAATGGATTTGAATAATAATTTATAATAATTTAACGCAAAAATGGATATTTGGAGCACAAATTGGTTAAATAATAAATTTTTAACACAAACACCACACAAAATAGTATATTTTATAAAAAATAATTTTTATAGTTAATAAAAAATAATAATGTGCAGAAAATTAATAAATAACAACTTGAAAAAAATTTATCTAATTCATGTAAAATAAAAATTAAAAATAATATTTTTATAATCATTGGGTTTAACCACTAGTTTTTCATTAAGGAGTTGTATTGTTATTATGTTTTTTTTGTTGATATGAATGACTGAATGAGTTTGGGGTAAAAATATATACTAAGTTAGAGCATAAATAAAGTAATTTATTATTGAACACAACAACTACTACTACAACAACAATCAATATTTTGTATACAAAACGAGTGAAACAAATGAAATATTATTTCCTATCCTATTATTTCTGTGCCTTGTTTTATACATGTATATAGTTATTGCTAGCGATTGATGTATTATTTGATTTTAAAAATCTTATTATTCACATATAATATCATTAAATAACAGGTAATATTTAGTGTCATTGAAAAAATAAGCTAAATTCTAAAACAGGTTTATATTATTATTATTATTATTATTAATAACAAATGTTTTTGTTTTATATTTATTTATAAATTATAATACTGTATAGTATAGAGTGTTTAGTGATATACATGTATATTGAAGTTTATCGATAAAAGACTGCTATCATAATTGGTGTGTCCTTTTCAATAGTTTCAATAAAAACCAGATAGTATTTGAAGTTATAAATAATAGCTATATATACTGTATATACAGTACAGTAAAATGTATAAATTTGTTGGGTCAAGTTAAAATTGAGATAATTCAATCTTTAATTGATATTCCCATGATAAATAAAATTTTCAATTAAACATTATAACTGCCAGTATATATAAACAGTATACACTGTATATGATGCCTATATTAGCCTATTTCTAATGATTGGCAACATTACATTGTATTTATAACTTAAATTGGAAAGGGCTGTAAAAGCACTTATATATAATAATAATAATAATAAATTGTTTTCATAGCACTCCATATGTGCCATATTTTGTAGTTCAATATACTATTTATATCAGATTATTATTATTATTAGTATTGTTTTTTTCAACAAATTAATACTAAATAATAATAATAATATTATATTGCACAACAATAGATGTTTATTTAATTTGGTGAAATTTAAAAAAAATAAAGAAAATTAGTTAGAAAATAAAATATGACCGCAATTTTTATTTTCATTAGCTAAGTATATTAAAATAGCAAATATTATGGGAATAAAAGTATTTAAATATTTGTTGTTGTTGTTGCTGAATATGTATAATGAAAATTTAAATATTTTTTTTTACTAAAAACGATTAAATAATTTTTTTAATGAATATGTTGAAATTTACTATTACGTAATGTTTGATAACAATTTTATTGCAAAAAATTATGATAAGTCATTCATTTGTCTGACACATTATAAGAGTAATTAATTTAAGCACAAAGTAAATAATAGATAATTTATATCATATAACAGTATTTCATGTATATATATATATATATATATATATATATATATATATATATATATATATATATATATATATATATATATAGTAATAAAATATTTATTTTTAACTAATTATACAATACTACATATTGGATGAAACGATTGAATAATAAGTATTATTTAAATTAATTAAATTAAAATTAAATATATGATCGATAAGAAAAAAATTATTTATAGTTAATGATATTATCACAAAATGATTTATAATTAATAAATAATAAAACAATTCAATTTACTCAACATTTATTTTTGCTATAATATATACTATATTTTTATTATAGTTAAGCATACATTAATGCCAAAAATTTATATATGAGATCAGCAATAAAAAACAATTTACATTTATATATATAAAGAAAGTGAGAGATATTATAAGTTCACAGACAATTCATAACAATATATAATTTTAGTTTCAATTTTTGAGTCATTTTTTGATGTGAAAAAAATAAAAAGTAATTTATTTTTTTATACATATTAAATATATTATTGTGAAGTGTATATAAATAAAATAAAGTTTATAGTGAAGTGTATACAACAAGTACTACATATACACACAGTAGATATATTGTACACAAAATATTATTCACAAATACCACATACAGTATATTGAATAGTGAAATGTCTGGTTCTCTCTCTCTCTCTCTCTCTCTCTCTCTCTCTCTCTCTCTCTCTCTCTCTCTCTCTTTCTTTCTTTCTTTCCTCTCTTTCTTTAATTTTTCTACATTTCCAAAGTCTTGGTGTATATATGGGTGTATAATATAATGCTATATAGTTTATATATATAACAGTCACACACACTTACACACATACATACACACACTTACACTGGTAGGGACTGCAAGGCATACATAAATCAATTTAGTTTTTGTATTTGGTTTACAACGCGAATCCCAAACTTTTTTTTCTCTGCCAGTGTCTGAACCAAAACCATTGACGATGTTTTGCAGATGATGTCGATGTCTAAACACACGGGTTTTTATCCCTTTTATTATTGATATTGAAGTTCAATACAATTACTACCTCTTAGTTACTGATGATTTCTTGCTTATCTTTAAAGTAATAAAAGTCTATTACGATATGTTAACAATTTGTTTGATTACTATTATATATAGTATTAGAATGTAATTGAATTGAATAATATTAACAATGATAACTTAACTTTATATATTTTCTAATAAAAAATATATTATCTTTTTATATATTAATAATTTATTGTTAATAGTATCAAAGATTTATACAATTATATACAATATTTTATTTTTAAACTATAAAATAATGTTTTTTATCTCGACATTTATGTTATCGGTTATAAACTATATTATTATTATTATTGTATCCTTTGTTATAACAAATTACAAGTAAACCTAATTATGCAAAAAAATTTCCTCGTTATATACACACACATACATACAGAGATACAGTATATACAGTATATGTTGAATATATGCTCACTGGTTCTCCCGGTGCTGCTGGCGCTCAGTCAACGACTCCAATATATATATAAGTAATTTTTACTGAAAAGTCACACACAATTCAAATACTTTATTTCATAGTTTTATTTTCAAATTTCTTTCTCTCTCTTTCTCTCAAAATTTTTATCATTCATTCATTCATTGAATTTTAGTATATTTTAGCGATAAAACTTTTAGTTTGTATATTAAATAGTATTAAGGGATCATTTTATAGAGTGAATCGATGGGTCGACACAATAAAAATTTGAATAAATTGTTTTTTTCTCAATCCTCTCATTCATGACTCGGATATCAATTCATTTAATTTTCTGTACTCTCAATAGTATAATAACAGAGAGTTTGATGAAAATTATTTTTATTATTTTTTCTGTTTATATTGTATATGATATACTACACGATATTTAATGAGATTTTGTTTTTATTTTGCTATTATTGTATATAACAATAAAATTAATAATAATGTTTGGAAACTAATTATTTTAAAAATATTCTTATGATAATTAATTTTATAGATTTTATATATTAATAAATTCATTTTTACAATTTACTAAAATAGTTGTTTTGAAGATAAATTGTAATAATTTTGATATTAAATATAATTTAATTAATAAAAACAATAATAGTAAATTTTATTTAAAATTTTGAAAAAATTATTTATATTATATTAGTTGATATAAAATATATTCACTCATTTCCTGTCACATATTAATATTTTTGAAAATATGTTTTTTTATATTGAATTATATTTTGTACTACAATGTGTATACTTTTTACAATATATACCGTATATATATATATAGTTCAGATAAAGTACCCATACAAATGGTGAGAATATTTTTACTATTTTATATATATATATTATTGATATTATAATCAAAATTTAAATTAAAATATTCATATGTTAATAATTTGGTATTTAAAAAATTGATAAATATTCTCAAATATTAAAAAAATATTTTAAAAAATAATTTTATTAATAGTAATCCTCATATCTTTACACAAATATATTTATATATAATAATATACAGTATAAATTGCGTACATATAAAATGTTTATATGTTATGTATTTTTATATTTTAAAGACTAGGTTTACAAAAAAAAATTATTTACATTATATTTTGTGATAACATTTTTTGCAATGAAATGCCAGGAAATTGAAGTAAAAGGAAAATTGTTGGCGCTTTGAATGCATGACTGCATATAGTGATGGACCGATCGCTCTCACTCTCACTCACTCACTCACTCACCCACTCTATACTACAGTATATATCACTATAAAGTTAGGCTTTCAGTCATATACAGTATATTATATATTAGTTAATAATTTACATTTTTATGGGTTGTGTGACTTAATTTGATTGTATTAGCCATACGATACTTTTTAAAAATTAAAGCAAAAATATTATTTTTTAAACGACATTTAATTGGTATAATTATCTAACGTTGATAATGTTGTTAAATTATAATTACATTAAGTAAATATGTAATTATTTAAGTTTTTATCAAGTTGTTTTTTTGTATCATTTTAATTTTGAAAATTTGTTGAAAAAGACTGATATATATATATGTATTAATTCAAAATAAAAAAAAGTGGTTTAAATCGGTTAAATTGTTATAAAATATTTTTTTTATAGATTTATTATTTGCTGTTGCGATAAAAAATATTTAAAACAAATACGAAATAATAGAAACGTTTGAATGAATGATAACTTTGTGTGTCATTTATTGGGCGAAATCGATGCCATTTTCTATGAAAATATATTTGAAAAGTTAGATAAATAAAAAAAATCGTTCAAAAATATTCACATATATATATACATAATATATATATATATATTGACATAATATGATCTAAAATATGAAAAATAGTTTTCAATAAATACAGTACATATTATATAAATTTATATATAGTGTGTTGTGTGTACTTTATATATTTATTTTTTGAAAAAAATATTGCATAAATTCAATATTGTATTACTAAGTGTACAGTATATAAATATAATATACAATATATTGTATGTACTATAAATTTATATACTGTATATATATATATAATACAGTACTGTATGATATGAATCAAGTATTTTATTTATCTATTGACTTCTCTGACTAATCCTGTTTAAGCTATTTTCCTATTCATATTTTTTTGTGACTAAAATTAGACTTTATTTTCTAGTAATTTTCAATTGAAATACTTTATATTTATTTTTAATAAAATTGTATGGTATGTCAAAAAAAATTGTTTAATAGGACTAACAAGTAAAATAAGAAAATAAAATTATTTAGATAATAATTTTTATTTAGCAAAAAAAAAATATTATAAAACAATACAAACATAAAACATTTGTCACGTTTTTCGTTGTTAATCATTAAATAAATTATGTTATTTAAAAATAAATTTTTAGTTAATTAATTTTTATTTATTTTTATTAATGAATTTTATTATTAAACAAATGCAATAAAATCTGCTAAAAATTTTTCAACTTAAATTAAAAGTATTTAATAAATAAATAAATAAATAAAATAAGATTTGGTAGGTAAGTTGGTTTGGTTTGGTAGGTTAGATTGCATGATATCCACGTACGTGGAGGTCATGGCATTGAGCCCATCCTTAATCATCTACACACACACACACTGTATACACAATTACACAAACAGGCAGATGACTGTATATACTGTATATATATATATATATATATTCAAAATGAATTAATCACTCCATAAATTTGGTGAAATAAAATATAATTTGTTTTTCTTTCTGTCTTTAACTGTAGTAATAAAAATGTAATCGAGTTTTGCTGGCACTCAATATTATGTTTAAATAGGCGTTTACTTCATATTGTTTTGTTGTTTTTAGATATTGGTCTGTATGTGTATGTAAGTGTGTGTGTCTGTGTATATATATATATATATATATATATATATATATGTGTATGTATGTATGTGTGTGTGTGTGAAATTGTTTTCCTTCCGTTGACATCCGTTTATATAGTTATTCACTGAATTGAATGCAATTACTTTTTAATTAAGATATTTACTCATTAAAGTCATTACTGTACAAAACAGTATAGTTTTTTATATATAGACATATACTGTATACACATGTATTAAAATTTACTACAATTTTTTTAGAGCTACAACTTTGGATTTAGGATTATTGACTTAAATATATATATAAATTAACAAAAATAACTATTAAAGACAATACATTAGAGAGTGTTGATCACAATTATAGTAATGAATACATTGTATGTTTTTTTATTAGTTATTTTAATTATATTACAAAAAACTATTTAATAGATTAGATTTGACAACAATATAATTACAATGCAAGTATTGTATAAGATTATATTTTAATTTTGATTGCCTATAATAATAATATTTAGTGTTGTTTTAATATTATTGTTGTTATAGCTGTGATTAATTTGTTGTTTGCTTCCAATGAAAATAATACTGTTTTTTGAACCGTATTTCGTGTACTCATTAAATAAATAGAGAGAAAACAGTAAAACAGAGAAAAAGTTTCGGTCACTTCAAAAGCTATTACTTGAATGCCAGCTCTCTCTCTCTCTCTCTCTCTCTCTCTCTCTTTATATCACACACATACACACCTCACTCACTCACTCAATGGTTTAACTTTATCTGCAAACTAATCTGAAACACTAGAAAACCGGCCAAAAAGATTGAGTGTAAACTGTTTTTAGCTGAAAGAGAGAGAGAATCGGTAAAAATTGTTGAAATACCACATATAAAACACTTAAATGCCTTTTTGTTTGCAAAATGTGTTTATATTATACAAAAACTCTTTATTAGTTTGAAATATACCCCAATTATATTCAATAATTTTTTTATTTCTAATTATTTTAAATGATTTTTTACGATAATATAACTCTCATATATGTATAAAATAAAGTTTATTAATTGTATTTTTTTATTTGATTGTCCAAACAATAAATAAAATAAAAATGATAGTTAATATTTATTGTAATAAATATAACTGTCAATATGGATTTTCCTGTGAATTAAATGTCAATAATCATAAACACTAAATATTATTATTTATCAATAATATAATATACAGCACATATCTTCTCGCAATATTAGTTAATAATATTAATAATAATAATAATAATAAACATATAATTATGATAAAAGTGATTACTCTATATGTGATCACATGAATAGAGCTGATGATTATTATTACGGAGAGTTGCCGTAAAAGTCTAGAAAGCATACAAATTTTGGTTTGCCTTTTGTGTTAAAGTTTATTACTATTTGTTATGACTTTCATTAAGCACTTTCCTCTGCAATCTATATACAGTATATATTCCCTTAACTATATATATATATATATATATATATATATATATAAATATATATTCAATAAAAGTATTGGGAAGAAAGCATAGGACCCATAGTATTGCCATTTTATAATATATCACTACTAATACTACTACTACTACTACTAACACAATCAGACGCTCTACTCTACTATACAACAAAATACACTCAAAAATTTTGTTGTATTTTAAATATGTATTTATGTTTTTCATGGATATATTAGACAGAAATTTGAAAGAAAAAGACAGCCGAAGACGAGACAGGCGTTTGTTATGTTGAATGTTGTCTTCGCTTATATACTTTACACCAAATCTCTCTCTCTCTCTCTCTCTCTCTCTCTCTCTCTCTCTCTCTCTCTCTCTCTGAAAATTTTTCGCTATCTTTATATTCAAAACAAAGTATTGATTTTTGTAAACCTATTTTCTGGAGTCATAGACATCGAGAGGAGTGGAGGGGAAAGGGAGACGAGAGGCGAGAAAAATGAGGTTTTCTTAATCGCATAATTTATACATACATACCATATATATATACAGATATCTAATGCATACATATTGTTACTATGACTGACTGGTGGCCGACAGTCCTCACATGCGATACCAGTATATGTATAATGCGTTTTGTTATACAAAAATATTTTTGTCACACAATAAAAACTAGTACACAATGTCAATGAGTGTCGAAACAAAATGTTTTTTATTTTTGTTACATTTATTTTGTTGTTTATTTTAATAGCTTTTAAAACTTTTTAAGAACTTTATATTAAACCTGAATATTATATTAAGTAAATAAAATAATTATGAATATTTTAATTTAATATTTTTTTATTATTATTATAAAATAAAAAATAACAAAAATAAGTATTGTTTATGCAAAAAGTTATTATTTATAAATATTGTATAAATTTAGTTTATAATAATAAATGATAAATTTTATTTACTAAGAAAACTTGATTTAAAATAATAAGTATAAATAACAACTAATTATTAACTAAAATAATAGCACATATTTGTTGTTTTTATAATATTTATTGCATTTATAATACAAAACACCCAACTCTTTGAGGTCAACCCTAAATCTAGTAAACATTGAGAGATTAAACGCCAAAAATACCACAAAAGCGGATATTTATAAAAGATTTAAATTTTCAATGTTTAATAAATTAAGTTTATAATAAGTTAACTTTTTTTTAAAAATATATAATATTTTTAATATTTTATTAATTAGATTAATAAAAATAAAATATTTAATTGATTGATAATTTTTATAATGAAAGCGGAAATGAAATATTTTTTATTATTTTTACAATACATTCAATCAAATATGTATTCACAATATTTTATTATATTAAATGTAGTAATATATTGTATATACTGTATTTATATATAGAAATAAAGTATATATATATATATATATACTTTTTTATGTCATTTTTGTATAAACAGTAGTTAATAATAATAATGACAATAAAAAGACTTATTATATTATGACATTTGGTTGGGACTTGAAATGTATTTTTGTTATATAATGTATACAAAAATGGTTCGCTTGAAGGGAGAGGTAGACATTTCACAGCGACTGACAATAGTATCTGTCATTATAATAGGGATGTCATATATGCGATACACCAGACATGGGGTCAGGAACTAGGCTTAGAATTGAATAAAAAAATTATGAATTATTTTTAAGTCTATGTATATTATATAATTAATAAATAGAAAAAACAAATATTTATAATAATTGTGATATATTTTTAAATATACACATATATATTATACTGTAATTATAATATAATTGTTTTTAACATTGCTATTTATTTCTAATAAAATATTTACCATTTTTGTAATGATAAACATATAGCACAAGATTTATATTATATAAGAAAGTGTTTGACTAACAAACCAAAAAAAAAAATCAAATTTCAAAAGAAATATTGAGTGCGAAGGGAATGGAGGAGAGGGGACATCAACCCCTAAACCAGTCCTAAATAATATAAAGGGCCACAACTTATATACACTATAAACCCATAAGACTGAACTTGTATAACACAATAATCACAATAATAGACACATAACCTGAATGTATTACATAATATATATATATATTAATAACATATCAACTTATTTATTTTTCATTTTTACCAAAAAAATATTGAACAAATATTTTTTGTCAAAACTTATTTTTATTATTAATATTTTTTGTCAAAACTTATTTTTATTATTAATATTTTTTTAGTATTTTGAAGAATATTTTTATTAAATATAATTTAATGTCATTTAATTATTATACGACCAAAATTATAAATTGCATATTATTAATTTAAAAATTCAAATTTATTATGACATAAAACTGATAATTTATATTTCAACATTTATTTATACAGTATTTTTCAATTTAATATCATTTACGATTTCATAATATATATAAAACTTTTTTTTTAGTATTTTTATTAATATGATTTATGTCATAGATATTGGTTGAGAGTAGAGTAAAAAAGCAAAGTAACAATAAATGTGTGGAAATTTTATTTATGATATTTTCTAAATAATATATTATAGATATTTTATTATACTGTATATTTCAATTTAAAATAGTAGCTAAATTAGTGCAACTCAACATTATTTACTCATCAAAAGCTATATAACACTTATATAATATAGTATTTTTTAAAAAAATTTATGAAATTATTTTTTTCCTAAAACATGTTTTACTTGATTTTTTTTATTGTTTATCTTTGTTTTATAATAAAGAAAATTTATGAAAACAAAAATATAAACGGAATAAAATTAAATTTATATAATATTATGTTTATATTATATATATATATATGGTTTTAATTTAAGTTAACATACAAATTTAATCTGATTTAATCTGATTTTGAAATTCATAATTTTTATTTATTATGTGTTTATAAAAATTATTTTTGTTAAATTTTCTTTATATTATACATTTATATTATTTTTATGTACTGTATATTTGTGTTTATGTATGTATGCGCGCTATTATATAATTAGGGATAATAATTTTGAAACTGTTATTACTAAATATTGCATTCATAGAAGTTTATTATTATTTTATTGTTATAAAAATACTATATATTTATATATTATTTAGAAATCTATTATATGACTTATAATAATGTTACACTGTTTTATTTATATATATATATATATTTATAAAATGTTGAGACATATGAGTAAATTATTATTTTGAATTTGAGGCTAATTTTATTTGTTATTATGATTTTTTGCCAAAAGGAAGGATAAAATAATTATGTTTTTTATTGTAATATAAATTATTGAAATTATTATATTTATCAAATATATAAAGTTAAAACATATAAATAACTGATAAATTATATAACAATAAGAAAAGGAAAGATTTATATGTTTTTATATAATGGACTACACAATAGATTTAAAAAATAATATACGAGTTTTATTATTATTATTTTATTAAGTAATATTTAATATTGATAAAACAAATATCAAATTATTATATATTATTTTTAATTTATATGATAAAGTTGATTTGTCTTTATTTATGTGTTTATTTATTTTTTTATATTTATTTGACAAATAATATTATAGTATTGTTTGTTTGTTTGCGTTTAACAAATATATTATAATTTAATTAATTTAGTTTAAAATTTCTTAAGACAATTATAAAAAATATTATGTAATATGTATAACCAGATAGTCATTATCCGGTTTATGATTCATATCAAGTTATTATAGTTATAGTTAGTGTACATTAAAAGTCACGCATTTTACACTAATATCTGTTGTTTAACTCTTTTTTGCCTCCCTTTCCATTTGTTTATAATATAATCAACAAAAAAAAGTTTATTTTTAAAAATTTTTATTTCTTATATTATATAAGTCTTTGTGTTTCGTTTTGTTTCACACTCTATTCGCTTCTCATTTTTTGACTACAAAAAAGACATTTATTTCTACAAGTCTTAAGAGAGAGAGAGAGAGAGAGAGAGAGAGAGAGAGAGAGAAAGAGAGAGAGAGAGATTGCGAGGGAAAGGGACGACAGTACTGTGCCTTATGTTATACATAACACTGTATATAAAAACATTAGTGTATAAATATATTGGGATATGAAATCTCATATTATTTCCTGTAATCTGAAATCTATAGCAAATCTCAAATTGAAAATAAAGTTAAGAAAAAATAACTGAAAAATTTTGTGAAAAATAAAATGTTTTTCAATGGCTGCGGATGTTTGGCTTTTAAGTGTTAGCCATGTTTTGTGATAATTCACATCAGAAATAAAACAGTAAAGAAAATACTATTTTTATATAAATTTATATATAAAAAAATTGATATAAATATTAATGTATATCACACAACCCTAAAATACTGTATATTTAATGATAATAATAATTATTATCTATGATAATAATACAGTACTTAATAACTATATGTCAGATCTTTTTTAATATTCAGTAACAAAAAAAACATTAAACTCAAAATGTGATCATATTTTAAAAATATATCTATTTTTTATAAATATATATTTTTTCTTTAATTAATTTTTAAATAAAATGATAATTTAATATTAAATTTAGGCGACTTATTATTAATTTTATTTTTCGCGTAACGGAAATTATTATTTATTTATTTATTTTTAATTTATTTATATTTACAACAAAAAATACTATTGATTTATATCAAGCATTTTGTGTTTGAAATTTAATTGTCGCTTAAAAATTCTTAGTCTTTTTTTGTTGTAATATAAAACTAATTGAAAATATAGTGTTTTACAAAATGAATTAATTATGATTTTGACTGACTCTCCGTGGGCTTTATATTATTATATTATAGTAAAGTTTGTTGAGCACTACTACCACTAAAGCAATGGCATCTCGTTATTATGGCAATGGTCTCTCTCTCTCTCTCTCTCTCTCTCTATCACACAAACAGTATAATATGGTGTATGTGCTTACAATGCCTTACAGCCATATGTTATTTATATAACACATAATTTATTCAAAATAGTAGCAGAAAAACACATAAGCAATGAATGAGAGAAACATTTGCAGAAATTATTCATCGATACTATTCCTCTATAAATACATTTATATAACATATATATTTCATATTATATAATATATATATATATATATATATATATAGTCGTCTAATATGTTTATGTTAATGTCTCCATTTTATGTTTTATTTTTTCATACACTGTATATAAAACAACTATCATATAGTATTAATATAAAATTATTTTTTAATGCCAAAAAGCTAATAATTTTAAATATATGTATACAGTGTTTGCAGAGTTCAAAAGTACAGCAAAATTTTATTAGTAATATATTTATATATATATAAGTTGTCAGAAAATTATTATATTAAAAAACAAAATTTTTAGATTTGTTATACAATAATTATTATGTATTTAATCTATTATATTTTATAAATGAAAAACTACAATAGCGTTAATAATAATAATAATAAGCAAATATAAATAATTTTATTGTACATAAATAATTGACAAAACAAAATGTTTTAATTATATTGTTATAACTTATAAATATTAATTTAAATACATATAAATATTATTATTATATTTATGTCTCAAAACAGATTAGTCTCCGAAATATTTGTCTTTACTTTAGTGATAATAACATGAGATAAATATGTCGTTAGAAATAACGTCATTATAAGCTTATATATTATACATGTTGTTCACTAAATGAGTGTATTTTTTTATTATGAAAATCTACTTATTTATAGTTATTATTATTTTATTAAATGTATACATAATGTATATAAAGAGAAAAATTCAATAAAAATGTTTGAATTTTGGGAAAACACAAGAAATATCTTTTGATTGTGAGATAAATATTTTTTATATAAATGTTATTTTACGTTAATTTTTACGTTTATTGAATACTAATGAATTTGGTTATCAAATAATTGATTCAATAAATTTTTAAATAAGTATTTGTCGATTATTTATTTATTTTTATTTATTGAAAAAGCATTGATTATTACTATGAAATGTAGTTAAATAAAACCCAAAAGAGTGTTACTGTTTGTTCGTATGTTTATTATGTAAATATAAGAGACGTGTCTCTCAATTGTATTTAATAAGTGAGTGTAATCTCATAAATTGGGTCCGATTTAAGCATAACTTTAGCTCATATTATACAGTAGTCATATATACGGTAGACGTGTTGTATATCATCTCTCTCTCTCTCTCTCTCTCTCTCTCTCTCTCTCTCTCTCTCTCTCTCTTTCTCTCTTTCTGTGATTCATTTGTTCAGTAACTCATTCATTGAGGTTTTGACACAAAAATGGGTGAATATTATATTGAGAGAGAGGTTAGTGTGTGTTGTGTGTTAGAGAGAGCCATATGATTGCAATTGCGCTAAATTTATCATTTGATGAATACTTAAAATTGTCAGCATTTGGGTTCACATAAAATACACTTCAAAAGCCTAATCCGAAAAAATGTATAAATATATGATTAGAAATCAGAGGGAAACGGGGGTTATATTGTATATATGGATATATGGTATATAAAATAATAGGATATATTGTCGATATTGAAAGGCAAACACTTTCTTTCAGAGCACTGATAGTCACAAAAGTGAACGAACAGAGAGAGAGAGAGAGAGGACAGGGAGGAGAGTGAGGGCAAAGCAAATGCTTAGATTTTAAGCGATAGTCAAAGTGATAACAAAATGAATGAACACATAAAACGACTTATATTTTACTATATCTAACTTTCCCTCTCCTAACTCATAAATATTTGTTAGTACAGTATTATAAGCTTTCAAAATATCATAATTGAAATAATAATAATTTGTTTAGTGGTTTAAATAACATTTTTTAATATTAAATAAAATAATAAAAATAAGAAAAAAATTTATAAATTATAAATTTAACAAAACATATTGCTAAAAAATGTTATTTTATTATGAAATATCTTATTTATGTTAAGCACACATTTTTAGTTTTTTAGGGAGGGAAAGGTAGCCCAAAATATACTGTATATCTGGGAAATGGACTTTTTTTTATAAATAAAATGGCAAAAATTTATTTATGTTTAATAACCATACTATGTGCCAAACCCTGTGTTTTGTGTTGTAATTTTAACACACAAACACTCACACATACACACAACACACACACACGTAGAGCACCTGAAGGCTATCCGTTTATTTTTTCTCAATTCTCTCGCCTCTACTTCACATGACTTGTGAGGTAATTGTTGGCAATACTTGCTATTGAATTGTTAGAAAATTAGACGATAGTATAGATTAAAGAGGATATGAAAAGTTCAGTATTCACTTAATATGTTGTTTATTGTGAACATACATATTAGTCGTGCTATTCATTCATATTTTTATCTAAGTTTTTAAAAGTATATCTTATTAAACATTACTATATTTTTTTTTGCTAATATTATATTAGTAATATATCTAAAATATAATCTAATAATTTGTATTTAATTAGAATTTGATTGGTTTTTTGTTTTGCTTTTATTTGGATATTTTATTATAAATGTTTACTTGAATATTAAACATTATAAATACGAATATAAAATAGCTTTATTTAATTTAATTTTTATTTAATTTAATTTTTAATAAAGCAATATTTGCATATAAAATATAGTTGATTAAATACAATAAGTAAAATAAATATTTATTATTATTTTTTGTTTTAATATAAACGATATCTGATTAAAACAAATAAAGTGAAATGTATTTTTTAATTTAAAAAAAATGTTTTCAAATTTAGCACATAATTATTTATTAAATTATTTGAATAAATTGTGTATCACACAACTATTATCATTTACTGTTTATTATTATTATTATTAAAATTATTATTATTATTTTATCATTAATGTTACTTAAAGAATGACACAATTAATAGTGTAATAAATTAGGGGAAATATTTAAAGTTAATAAACTTAAAGTACATTTCAGTATTAAAACATAATTTTTCTCACTTGTTCTCTACTATAACAAAAACAAAATGAAAAATATAAAAATGTCATTTCATTTAATTTTTAAAATATATATATATCTTATTATTTGTTACAATAGTCACATAAAAAAGTAGGCCACAAATAGTTTTTTGTTGTTGTAATATAACGTATTTAATATTTTAAAATTTTTTGCTTTAAAACTATTTGATATATATATATATATATATATATAGTATATGTTTGAAAATATGATATTGTTTAATAATTTATTTTTGTTTTCTTCATATTATAACATTTAATATGTTTTTTGCACTTAATTTATTATTTAAAAAAAAATAATTTTCGTTATTTTCTCATAAAGACAAAAAAAATTAAATTATCGTTAATGCTATAGTTATTAGTATACAGTAATTAAATGTATAGTTTTTTATATATTATATATAATTAATATGTAATTTATTAATTAAGTATTATATGTATGAGATTTTAACGATAAATTTTTTGATAATGACAAATATCCCGTATTATAGTAGTATGAAAACGCATTTGATTAAAAATTATTGAGTTTCAAGTAAACAAATGTTTAAATATCATGACTTAAATTGTATAAAAAAATAAAGAAAATTATTATATTATTTTTTTTATTAACGTTAGGTTAGATTATAAGCGCATATAAAATGTTTGTAGTGCCATAAAACCTCAACAATAAAATATATTATAAATTTATATATATATTAAAATTAGAGATCATGATTGCGTGCAATTTCTCTAAAAAAGAAATTATATTACATTTATTACATACAATACAAACCACTGATATGCTAAGCTATAACCAGTATGTAATATACAGTATCTAATAATATAATGTTGTATACTGTATACTGTATTTATATATAACAGGCATATCTACTTCACATATGTAAACCCTGTATGTGGTATAAAATGTACACAAATTTTTATAAAAATGTTTGAGAAAGAGAGAGAGAGAGAGAGAGAGAGAGAGAGAGTATGAAAAGAAATATATGTATATATAAATAACTAAATAATATGTTTACGAGATGTGGAATTTCGATAAAAGCATTTCGTGTATTATAAATGTATTTATTTGAATGCAATTTTTATCATAGCATTAAAATTCATTTTATACACACAATATACAAGTGATTTGTTTGTGATTATATATATATATATATATTTATGTATTTTCAAAATATATTTCTGTATTTTAATTTAGTTAAAAAAAATAATTTAATATTATTTATGTATAATTTTATCAATAAATTAATTGTTTGTCAATTAATATCAAAATAAATAATTATTTGACACATTTTGTGGATTTTTTTGGTTATATTAAAATTATTTATTATTTATTTATTTATATATAGATCAAATTATCACTTGTTTCTAATTATATTTGTTTGCCAATTGTGTTTAAAGCACAAGTTAGGGGTAGGAGAGAGGGGATAGTAAGCAAAGATAAATATATTTTATGTAACTTTTTTTTGCCTCTTTATATTATACACTATATAGCATATATTAAAGAGACAGTATGTGTCTGTATATATATATACAGTATATACTGTACAATATATAGTGGTTCTCCACTAACAATAGAGTCCCATAAGAATTTATGATGTATTTTATTATTATTTTTCTTATTATACAATTTATATACAGTATATATATATATATATATATATAAATTTATATCAACTGTATTTTTTCTCTATTCTTTATTTTCCTATAGTCTATACTCGCCATATATTTTGGTATAATTTGTGTTTTCACTTTGTATTTAATATAAAAATTGTTTCAAAGCTATTTTACGACTAGTGTTATCAAAATAACTAAACAAAATAAAACATAATATAATGAAATATACAAAGAGAAACATTGGTTATAATATTGAATGTACCATGATGATTTTGTTATTATATTTATATATTGTTATAGTATATATATACTATATATTATTGGTAAACTAAACTGGTTATCGGTTGACTTGTTTTACCTAAAAACTAATATCTAACACAATTTCTAATATAACCTGCATTTTATGTTGTAATCAAAACTATATGTGATTTTTAATAGAGTATATATTTTACCACTTATTTCTCTAACAAAAACATAAACTGTTTTATTATTTTTGTTTTATTTATTATTTAACATACAGTAATAGAAGTATAAAAGTTTGATATTATTTAATGTAATTTTTGACACAATTTTCCGTTTGTCTTTCACTTACTTATTATATATATATTGTTAACAATAACTATTTTTTATAGATTTATATCTATATAATAAACGTTAAGAAATATATTAATATCTATAGATATTTTACACTAAACGTTGTGAAGGAAAAAGATTTTTCACGACATATCATACATTGATTTATTGATTTGTCTTTTTATTTTATTTTGTATATATATTGTATTATTTGATATAATTTTTATACACATGTTAGATGCTTATAAACACAATATTAACATAAAGTTAAGTATATATATATATATTATATAATTTATATATAATAAGTATATTTAAGTATATATGTATATATTAATATTTAATGTGCGAAATTTAATTAATATCGATTTTTTAGTTGTTGGTTAATATTAAAGAAATATAGTAAATAATATTTATATAATAATAATAAACAAATTTATAATTTAAAAAGCGATTTGACATAAAAAATGAAAATAACATAAATTACAATAATATTAATGACGACAATGTCGTTGGTGTGTAAACTATGCAAACAATTTACATTAGTATCTAATAATAGCGTTAAACCAATATATTCACTCTTCAATATAATATATTACATTTGTATACATTATATACCACATTAAATAAATCTATTAAAATATAAATACTTTTTTTAGTGTAAATGTATATAATATTTGAAAATAAATTGCTTTATAATATATACAATTTAAATATTAATATGTTATTATTTTTTATTTATTAGGTCGCTTACTAGTAGTGTTTATATATATTTAATTACATAGCAAATAATACAATCAATATAAATGAAAAATATTTTAATTTTATTAACACAGCATATAATTTATTAAAATAAATAAAAAAAATAAATATTGTGTACCCCCATACTAATCAAAATAGTGATTATACAGTAAATATCTAGTATTGAAAGAAACATTTAATGATAAGTATTAAATAAACATATAATTAATAATTATCTAAAATAATAAAATAAATGAACACAAAAGTGGTTTTATTTTATTTATGATTATATTATTATTATTATTATTATTATTATTACTTAAGCAACAAACTTAAAAACACATTATTCATTGTCTTGTGATTATTATTTTTTCTCTCTTTATAATAATATAATATAATTTCCACTTTTCAATACCATTTACTTGTATGTATAAAAAAAACATAGTATAAGGCCTATCAAAGGGAAGGCGTGATTGAAAATAATTAAATTGCATTAAAAACACATTTAGAAATCACGGGAAATATATCTGTAGTGTTAGTGTTTAAACACACGATATATAATCATATAAATTGTTAGTCAATAATAATAATATAATAATAAAAGAAATATTATTTTTTTCATATTATATAAATTAAATTTTGGCCAAACATTTCTTTAATATACTCTTTAAGTAAATGTCACTTTATGTTTGATAAGACAAAATTTATTATTATATCGCAAAGAAATTCATTAAATCATAGCCTAAACATGTTTTGTAAAATTAAAAAAAAATTGTGTAAATTATTGCCTTTCATTAGTTTTGCTAAAATGACGTTTGATTTCATGTATTTAATGCTCAACTAAATTATTTTATCACTTGTTAAAAATATAATATTTTTTTATATAGCAATTTAACAAAAATAAATTACAATATTTTTAAAACAATTTTATTGAATTAGTAATATAAAAATTATTAAATAAATAATGTTTATATAAATATTTTTAAAATATATATATATATATATTTTGAACATTTAATTTTTATTTATTAAAAATAATTAAAAAAATTATAATTATTATATTTTTATTTTGATATAACTTAAACATTATTTAATATATGTTAACAAATAAGTTATTTTTTGGCTTTGTTTCAAAAAAAGAAATATTGACTATAAATAAATATGTTTTAGGTTTTTGTCATTTTATGTGAAAATACTAAATATTATATTAAATATTTTGAGAGAAAACATTGGAAACTATGTAAACTAATAAAAAAAAACAAAAATAAAATATGATTTAATATTTAATAAAAAATTATGTATTTTTACAGTGATATCTATTAACTTTAATAGCTATTATGAAATTATATATACATTTTTATATTATCGTATATACAGTAATATATAATTAAAAATATATAAAATGCTGTTTAGTTTAGGTTTATTCATAGATATTATGAGAGAGAGAGAGAGAGAGAGAGAGAAAGAGAGAGAGAGAAAGAGAAGAAAAAGAGATACAGACATACAAGCAATGGAGTGGTAATTGCAATGGAAAGGGAGATATGGGGGATACGGCTCTGTTCACTGTATGTCAGGGGGAGAGGGATATTCTGTTTAGGATGAGACTGTGTTTTGGCTACCAGTCGACAAAAATTGCGAGATATTGTGAAATACATGTGCATTAAAGTGTATGGAGTGAGTGATAGGGAGGGTTTGCAATGCATTTGAGTTTTATTGATAACTACTGTGAATAATGTACACACTTATACGTTATGATGTTTTAGCGCATATTTTTACAAATAAAAACAATTGTGTTATATAACAATAATTTTGACTGTCTAAACGATCTAAATGATCCAGGCCATATTATACCATACCATACTATAATATGTTATGTTATGCCTCACTGTATGCTAATGTATGAGCATTGAAGCGCAAACGCATTTGCATTTTATTAATTATGTATTGTATTTATATATTTGTCAAATACTTTCAATTCAATACTGTTTGAAGTCCTAAATATAAATGCTAAAAATATTTATATATTAGGCTTTAGTATTATTATTTTTTTTTTATTTAAATTTTAGTAAAATTATTTTTCAATATTTTTTTATATACAGTATAAATATATGTTTACAAAATTTTCTAATATTTTTGTTTTATCTGATATTATAAAATAGATAACAATATGACTTATATATATATATATATATATATATATATATATATATATATAAACACAGTATATATAAATTCTGTGAATAAAATACAATTTAGAGATAAATAAGATACGAAAAGGAGAAACAATTTTTTTATACATATATTTCTTTAATGTTTTGCTTTATATTTTTCTGGTGAAACAAATTTTATTATTGTTTTTCTCAGTACTTCACTAAATGTATATTTCTTTATTCACCAGAAAAATCAATTCACACAACATTTCTATATATAAATAAAAAATATTCAAATATTCAATCTTTTTGTTGTTATATTTCACAAAAAAATACAAAGTTTAGTCTCTCAAAGGCAAGAGTTTACAAAAAAAAATATATTTATTTATTTATTTATTTATTTATTTATACAATAGTATATATAACTTATTATACTATGTTTAATGCCACTATATATATATTTTTTTTATTTGTTAATACTATACAATGATATCTAAATTTTTTGTCAAAAATTATCAATTGGTAAAATAAAAATAATTTTGTATTTACAATATATATGTAAAACACATTATAAATAAATTTTATTGCATTTATTGCTTCTCTATTTTATGTGGTTTTTCGTCATTTTTAGACAAACACTCATCCATTTCACTGCCATTACTATAGTATATATGGTATACACTGTATATCCATTTAGGGAGAGGGAGAGAGAGAGAGTATGAAGAGAGTCGTGAGCTTTGAGCTCTACATAAACACCCGGTGCTCTCTCTCCGCACAGTAATAGCTTAGGCTTTTTTATCTGTCTTTCCTTTATGTATACAATATATACAATACACAGACAAACCACACACACATACATAATATGAGAATAAATGATATTTTTTTCGATTACACACTAATTCTTGACTGTATTTGCTATAACTAACCTTCAGATTAAATTAATGGAAATATTTTTCACTTAAAATATTATCTCTTAATAAATATCATTATTATTATTATTATTGTAATATTTAAAAAAAATGTGAAAACATATTTTACAATAATTTTAAATATAAAATAACAAATTGCTTTTAACTTACTCTAAAATAGTTGACTAATGAAATACATTTTTATTTTTATTAGGATTTTGATTTTTTTCTTTCGTTGTTTTGTTTAAAATTTTTTTTATTGTGAAATAATATCTTTATATTGTTAATAAAACTATGATTTTATATGCCATTTTATTGTTGAACAGGTTTATAAATGTAATAATGATATTATAATAAAATAATATGGATAAAATTTCAATAAAAAATAATATTTAAAAAATAAAATTTTATTTAAAATTAATGAATATTTAAAAACATTGTGTTTTTTCCATTTTATACATTATTTAAGATAATAATAATAAATTATTAATAATAACATTATATAATATTTATATTATTAATTTTTAAAAATAATAATATTTAAATTAATGAGGAAAAATATTTAGATGTTTACAATTTGTTTAAAGATTTAAATTTGATACTTTATTATATAATTAAATTCAATACAAATTAACTGTTTATATATTATAAGAGATTTTTAAATATTAAATATGCTGTTCATTGAAAAATATAAAAGGGATAAAATGTATGTATGTTTGTATGTATTTGTGCTCTGAGTGTGTATTAGTGAGTGTTTGTGTTTAAATTTACTATAATTTAAATGCATTGAACATTCATTCAGTCACTCAACATGTCTTTGTCTGTATATTTAGGAAAGTTTACTATAGATTAGGCAAAACATTTAAATATGATTATCATTGGAGAGACAGTGAATAACAAATTATTTATATTATTGTTGTTTTGCTTTATATTCACTGAATCTCTCTCTCTCTCTCTCTCTCTCTCTCTCTCTCTCTCTCTCTCTYTCTCTCTCTTTCCTCTTCACTGAAGCCATAATTATATTTCAAGAGATATTATGACTGAGTGTTAGAGGCAGTCATTGTGAGACAAATAGAAAGTCGTTGAATGAAAACTAATATTTTGTTACAAAATACTAAATAACATTAAACTGTATTATATAATACTGTATATAATATTTTGAAAGTATGTTTCAAAAATAATGTAATACCAAACAGCAATATGTTAGCAGTCATACATATTTTAGGGTGTGATCTAATTAGACAAATATTTTATAATGTATTATTATTATTATTATTATTGATTTTTAACATATTTAAAATAGAATTTTATAATATAATTTAATATTAATTTTTTATAATATTTATAAAAATTGGCTATAATATTTATGAATATAACTAATAAATTATATTTAATACTAGTGTTATTAGTAATAACTTATTACTGTATATAAAATAAAAGATTTTGTTAGACAACTGGTTTTTAGCTAACTATGGATACACTCTACACACTGTTAACAGATAATTTATTACTTGAATGATAATTTAATTAAAAAATATAAAAACATATTTATCATAAAAAAATTTTGTTTGCATTTATTAATACTAATATAAGAAATTAACGGCAGAGAAATTTTTATAAATAATACACAAAATTTCTATTAAGATAACTACGAATGTTTGCAAATTATTTATAAATATTTTATTTAGTTTATTTGAATAATATTATACATTTTCAACATTTAGTCATTGAATTTTTATTTTATTTACACTTATTTTTTCCCGTTATATACATTATATACTGTATATACAAATTATTGAGTAATTAATATCAAATAATAAAACCGACTCTATTATCAAAACTAGTTTATAATTTAATAAAGATATTGAAAAGTTATATTTATTTTTACAATGTATATTATTGACTAACTGATTAAATTGCTGTTTGAACGTATTGAATAATTAACATATAAAATAAGTTTAATTAACAAATTCAATTTTAGTCACAAAAAACTATTTCAATATTTGTTTTTAAGTTTAGAAAATATTTTATTATAGAAAAAATAAATAAAAATAAAATTTTTATCTATATATAACAACTTAACAGTTGATCAAAACTGTGTAACAAAAGATATCGATTTTTTGTGGTATAAAATGAATTAATTTTCCGTCAATTTTCTTTAATTATTTTTTAGGATTTATAGGTTTTTATTTAAAAAAATGTTTTGTTGAATAAAGTTAGTGAATTGAATAATAATTTATATTTACATTAATATATAATATTTATATTTAAATTTTATAAAATTATTGTAAACTAATTTTAATTTTTTAAGTGCTATAATATTTATGTATATAAATATAACATCAATTTTAACATACATAACATATTTTTTCTAAATATTTGAGATGTTTACATTTATTAAAATAAAAATATTTTTGATATTAAAAAAATATAATTTTATATTATGACATTAAATAAAATAAAATTTACATTTTGTTGAAGAAAAAGTATTTTATTTGATAAAGCTAATATGTTATAGTTATTTATAAATAAACTATTATTATATATTTATTTTTTTCATGAATATAATATAATGTATATTCAATGGTTATATGAAATATTGAACGAGCTTTTTATGTGAACGACCCTATTATGATCTTATATATGCATTATATACAATATTATATACAATTTTATATACACACAGTTTATATATGATATTATATTTAACTATATATTAAATACTGTATATACAGTATATAGAGTCGGTCTCTATATTTATAGTGATATTTGTCAGCCAAGCAATTATGTTTGTGTTGCTTATGTTTGAATAATATTGAATTATGTTATTTTTATTTTGTTGTTATACAATTTATAGATATAAAGTATATATATATATATTAATTATATATTATTATCTCATTTATATTTAATATACAATATCACACTATTATCACTGGCAATTTGAGACATTTTTATATTTATAATTTTAAGTGATTAATTTTATTTATTTATTTTGTTATTTCTATAGTTCACATTCTCATTTTTATAATAATAATAATTTATTATAATATATAAGTTTATTGTAATAACTATTTGATCATTAATTTTTTACTTTTATATTGTTATATCAGACTTAGTTTATTATTATTATTCCTTATTCGTGATAATAATATAAAATTAATTGAAGTTTTTATTTTTATTTGTAGTTTCATTTAAATCTTTTTAAACAATATTTTTCAATTAATATTTTTTTGCTTGTTTAGTGTATCAGTAATGAATACGTAGTAATAAATTATAAACAAAAATATTTTTAGTACTTTATTATTATAAACAGTGTATATACTGTATACTATATATCGTATATATAAAATAAAATAACAAAACATTTGCCAAACACACAAATTTGTCGCATAACTGACTTTACGACATCTAAACTTTCTTTTTACTAACAAAACTCAATATTCAATGCAATTAACGTCAATTGTGTCTAACATATTAATACATTAGTATATACCGTATATACTGAATATATATCATAAATAATACAATTGAATAATTTGCTAATTATTATTTACATTATAATCGATTATTTTAAAGTATAAAAAAATATCGTATGTTATACTGTCTTTGACAGGTTTGACAAATACAAACCAATGTTTTTATGCTTTTATATACACAATATATATATATATATTATTTGATAAGTCTATTTATATATCATTACATTTGATTATTTAATAATAGACACATGAACTCAATGGATAGTTAGTTAGAAGTAAATTGTATATCTAATAGTAATTTACTTTTTTATATGATGTTATAGATTTATTTGATATTATTTTAGTAGATTTAATAGGGTAAATAGCTATAATTTATAACATAAATATTTTATAAATTATGATTATAATTGCATAAAATATTTTTGAGATTTACAATAAAAAATTTTATTCAATAATAGGATTTCACAATTCAAAATGATAAACAATTTTAAACTAATGTAAATATCCTTGAATACACATTTAAAATGTTTTATGTTTATTGAAATTTATTATTTTAGTTTTACTTGTTTATATAAAACTTTATAGTAAAGTGTTAATTAAGTTTATGTTTTGAAACAAACAATAAAATAAGGTGTGATTTTTATAAATAATATTTAATGCAAATAAATTATTAAATTTTAAAATATGATATTTTATGCATACATTTAAGCGAGTAATGGGTTTATTTCTAATTATTGTTTATATTAAATATATTTATTAAATAATATATATTTTAACATAATAATTATTTATTTTTTATTTTATAGGTATGTATTGCAAAACATTTTTCAATAAAATACATTATATGATGGTTGAGGGTAATTAATTTGATTAAATTATTTGATAATTTTTTTGTATTATAACAAAACTTTCAATTATAATAAAAAGTTAAATATAGCATTTATCAATTGTTTTAATATATATATAATATAGCATACAGGATATTCCTTAAATCAGTTTTATTATATTATATAATTTATATATATATAATAATATTTTTAACTCCGGGTACTGAATAATAATAATAACAAACGCATTATATAATTAATATTCATTAAAACACAACATCAGTATATATAATATAATGTATATATAATACTATATATATGTAAAATGTTTATGCAGTAGTGTTAGTATAGTTTGTATTGAAAATCTCAGGGATTGCTTTGTCATGCGTTTCACAACAAAAATTATTAGCTCATAATCTCATCCTTCATGTAATATGTTTTTTCTTTTATTTTTTTATATTATTATTATTACAGACTTATATTATATTTAATATAATAAATATAATAATAATAATAGCACTATTGATCACATAACTAGATAAAGAAAAAAAGTTGTTTAATGTTAAATATATTTAGAGAGAGAGAGAGAGAGAGATTTAATATTATATTTTTTCTCACTTCATTGATGACACATTTAAAAGACATGATGGGTAGATCTAATTAATATTGTATAATAAATTTATATACATATATATATAGGCTATAATATAGCATCAATGTAGAGATTCATTGATTTTTTTGTTGGAAAATAATTACATTAAATGTTTGACTTAAAAGAGGGTTAGAGAGAGAGGGGAAAAGGCATAACTTTACAGTCAATACAATTAACTATTTAATGTTTATCAATATGTTAGAGAAAATATATAATGAATTAATAATAATAATTAATGATTAGATTATTTTATTATTATTATTAATTGTTAGTTTATAAAGTAAATAAATATATAATATAAATAAAATTATTTTATCTAATTTTCATTTTAATTGAATGATACAACTGAAACATGTTATTAATAAACTTTATTTACTTGTATTAGTAAATTATATACAGTATATAATTTATATTATATATATAGTATGACTACAAGTTGTATATGAAATTTAGATATTTTAAATACAATTTATTTAATTAACATTTACAGTATTATAAGTATATCAGCAATTATAATTAGGTATAAAAAATTTTAAAAATTAAACTACATTTTAGCATATCAATTATATTATTATAAGCAACAAAAATTTTAAATATAATAATATAAATTAAATATCACGTAATATTATCTTTAAATATGTATAAAATAATTTTTTATGATTATTTTTCATTTATTTGTATTATTATAATATTCAACTTATTAAATGTAATGTTTAAGCAATTTATACTCATATATTTTTTTACTAAAATATACTATTGTTAATAATACGATTCAGTGATTTACTAATATAATACTTATAAGTTATATATATATATATATATATAATTAAATCAAATTAAACATAATTTATATTTTTAATATTGTCTGACATATTTTACTTGTATACAAAAGAATTACAATTGATTATACTATATGTATATATTTTTAATTGTTGTGTTAGTTAAGTTTTTCCCATGAAATATATACTTATATACAGTATATATACAGTATATATACAGTACTGTATGTAATAGTACAACACATACATACTATCATATATATATACGCATAATATACTGTATGTATAATAATATACAAACAGATAATCTAATAGTGAAATAACAGTGTCTATCGATCCACTCGTTTGTATTTTTATTACTTGTATTTCATTTCTATTTTCTTTTCCCTCATATCTCTAACCGATAGCGCTATATATATATATATATATATAATATGAGTAATATATACTATTTATATACAAAAAGGTGATTTAACTTTAAGTCGAGATCTCAATGTTGAAAAAATCTTGTTTTATATATAATATAAAAATCGAATAAATATATTGAAAAAATGAATGAATGCATTGTATAATAAAATATGAAAAATATTAAAATAAATGTTTGCCATTATATTAATATATATTTTATACAATTTGTACAATAGTTTTATATATATTAATATATACTATATATATATTTCCTGAACTGTTTTGGAGTACTTTTCGACATAAATTAAATGTCATTCCAATAATTTTTTTGAAATATATTTGAAATTCAAAAAATAACTAAAATATTATTTAATATTTTTTTGAAACTTATTATTTTTCTTATTACATATTTATCACGAATTTTGAATTTAATGTTATATATATGTTTCAGTGTAGAAATATTTTTGCAAAATGTTCAAATATTTTAATATGTTATCTCATCTTTTATTTAATAATATAATTTTATATTGTTTTGTTTTTTATCTGTATAAAATATTTTGTGTGTATTTTTTTGTAAAATATATTACTATCAATAAAACACTCAATAATGTTAGGAGAGAGAGAAAGAGAGTTCATATAATTGTATTATATGCTACTAATCGATATTATATAGCATTATATATAAATATGAGAGGTTTTTAGTAAAGAGAAATAAAATAAATTAAATGAAAACACAATATAACAGAAATTATATTTGATTTTTTGTGCTGTTTCTCATAAATCAATATAAAAAATTATTTGTCCATTTATTATTATTTTTATTTTTTAAAAAAACAATATAAATAATGTAATTTAATAATATTTAAAAAGCATATATTATTTTAACAAAAATGAATTTAATCAGTTAGATTATTTTAAGTATATTTATGATTTTAATTATAGTTAATTAAAAGAGAAATAAAAAATATTTTACTGATACATAAAACTATTTTATTTTTATTAACTAATTAATTGATAACTACAAACAATATATTATGTTTTGAATTATTATATATAATAGATTTTTATGTCTGTGAATAAATTAGCATAACAAATTTTTTTTAAAATTTACTATACATATATAATAAAAAATATGAATTTTAATTGTTTGTTTAACTGATTTATTTGTTTAAATAGGTTTAAGTTAATATACATATACAGTATTTATATATATATATATATTATGAAATAAAATATATTATTCAATTCACTGTATTTTTATCGATTCAAACGTAGGGGAAAATGTAAACGAATAATACACCTGATCTGGAAATTGACAAAAATATTTCAAATATTATATTATATATACATTTTTTTTGCGAACTCGAGTTCTATTACTATAAGATTATATTCAGAGTATATAACATACAGTACATAACATTGCAATATATATATAAACATATACTTATGCTATACTTCCCAATATTTTTTATTTGTTATATGTTTTTGAGGCCAGAATTTGGGTCAAAAACGACATTTTCTTTAATATAAACTAATGTATTGAATAACAAATTGTTAGAGAAATTGTTTTTTGTTATACAATAAAATAATAATAACAATAATTCTGCACCTATTGGCTATAGTTTGCGAACAAATTTTGTTAATTATGTGGGATTTTGTTTATTTGCTTTGCTTTTAACAACTCTTTCAAATTAAATTTACTTTAAAAAAAACAATATATATATAATATTAATGATTAGCAATAAAATTGGTTGCAATAAAAAAATTATAAATCGATTAAATTGTCTTTTAGTTTTTTTATATATTAAAAAATATCATTATAGATTTGTGATGAGAGTTGAAAACATCAAATATTATTTTATTTGTTATTAATATTATTATTGTGATTATTTAATTTTTTTCAACTAAATATGATATCTTATTTATCATATTTTGAGTTATTATTCATTTAATGAGAAATGAAATTATAATTACACATTTTTTATTACTCGAAACTATTTATTGAATTACATTATAACAATTTGAGTATACATTAAAAAAAATAAATTTAAAATTTGACGTCAATTTTTTCTTTTCTTTTTCATTTCATTGATTTTATTTATTTATTTTTTATATACATTTTAAATATTTTATAAAACATATATTTGATTAAAAAAATTATTGACAAATTATAAAATATTATTATTATTATTATTATTTTACATTTGCATGTTTGTTTATAATCACATGAATGTATCATTTTATTGTTTATGTAATTTAATTTATTCCCTTTTTCTTTGTACTTAAAATTCAATAATACCTTATATTCTCTTCAATAGTAACAAAAACAGCATATAATTACTATATAAGGTTTATACAGTGTATATAGTACTGTAAATACAGTATTATTATTATATACAGTATATTGTATTATATTATAGTGCTGTACACTATTAACACACGTTTATTACTACCAGTACTCGTCGTTTGGAGAGATAATCAAATAAAAAGCAAAAACACATTTTTATCAATAATATCGTATGATATATATATATATATATATATTGGAGTAATTTAAATGATAATTAAAGTTAAAAATGAATTTATAAATAATAAAAAATAAGAGGGTTTAACATATATTAAATTATAAAGTATTATAAAATATTATAATTTTAACTTAATTATAAAAAATATATGATTAAAACATTATTATTACATTTTATGCAACATTATATTAATTAATTTTAATAAATATTTTGTGACTTTAATTATAATATAATATTATTAATAATGTATTTATTTTGACTAAAGTATAGTAATAACAAATGTTAGATTAATTATTTCTATTATACAATATATTAAGTAATATAATAATAAAAATAATTTTATATTAAGGTTATGAAATAAGACAATATTGAACTGATATTATTTGTCTAACATTTGTATTATCAATAATATTATATAATGTATAAATACAGTACAAGATATTTATTGAATAGTGTTGTAGTGTTATAATACATAACTATGTTATGCAATATTATATGAGTTGATAAGCGAGGCTTAAGCCGTCTGACTGACCATTGAGTACAAGGCATGAGGTTTTTGTACAGACAGACACACATAAAACGGTCGATCCTTTTATTGATTCATATATTGTCACGAAAAACACGACATATTATGTTAGATCTAAAAGTTTGTATCAATTTTTTTAAGTCTTCAATATCTTCAATATTGTTATATCAAAGTCTATTTATTATATATAAAAAGTGACTAATAATATATATATATAGCTGTGTTTATTATTTATATACTATAGTATTAAATACTTTTATCTAATACATATATATATATATATATATATATATAGTATCACTATATTTGATTGATTTGACGACAAAACATATATTTAGACATTTAGTCTTTCTTTACTTTTATTTATGAAAAATGTATTTTATATATAGTATATCTATTTTTTATATTATTTGTTTGGCAAAATGTATTATTTATTGATCAGTTTTGTTTTATTATTATTTCATTGAACAAAAATAAATTTTTATTAAATATATTTTACTATTATTATTACTATTATTATTATTAAACATTTTAGACACGTCAACAATTTTTTTACTATAATATAAATTATAATTTATTATAAAAGCTTAATTTAATAATACTAATTATAAAACAATAACAATTTTATAAACTCTTAAACAATGAAAATACAATATATTTATTGTTATTATAAAAATACTTATAATTTTATTGAATATATTAAATATAATATAAGACGCAAACAATTATTTATGATATCATATATTTATTGACATAAAGATATTAATCACAATAATATACTATTATTGCAGACATTTTGTTATAGACCCTGTTTACACCATTTAATATATTGATATTTACTCAACCAAAACATACATTAATTTTATAATAATAATAATAATAACATTTTTTAATAATAAAAATATTGTCATTGAACTTATACAATTATACAATTAAAATAAAATAAAATAAAAATGTTGAAAACATATCACTTTAATTAAGAAAAGTCAAGAAATGTTTAATTATTTACAGTATTTTTAATGATATATAAAAAAATAATGAATAAAACATATATTGACGATAAAAAATAAAATAATGTATAATAAAAGATATATTTTGCAAAATATTATTTGAAATTGAAATGAATGGACAAAATACTAGTATATAAATGTTATTTTTTATAAGCTTATAAAAAGAGATTTAAAAACAAATTTCAATGTCTTTTCAATGCATTCAAGTGATTGTCTACTGATTTATATCTCTCAAAAAAATATTTAAAAAAAATTTGGTACTGTTTTTGAAAAGACTGAAAATTTATCTTAATATATAACTTATTATTTGAGAAATGAATTTTCATTTCAAATATATTTTATAAAATAATAAATAATAATAATATTATTTTTTTTAATAAACAGTTTAATGTTATGCTATTTATTAAATTGCATATTCATGTGATATTTGCCGCTATTTAACAAATCACATATTAGTTTATATATTACTTTATATATTACTTTATTTTTCAATACGACGTTTTCATTATTAATATAATTATTATATAATGATTTTTATGATATGATGATATCTCTCACATACAGATATTAATACATAAACTGCATTTTAATAAACTAATTTACAAAATTTATATATCAATGAGATATATATATATATACAGTATAAATGAATCAAATGAATGTAAATTCAATACATTGTGAAATGAACTCAATTTATTAAATTATAATCAATTTTAATAAAACTATTTATTTAGTTATTTGTTTTGTCAAGTATTGTAATCAATGTATATTTGTTTTATAATAAATAAATAATTTTCATTGATTTTAATTACACACATATATATATACTATATATATATATATATAGTAGTTTAATTCAATGATTATTTTGTTTTTTAAAAATTTATATTTTTATTTATTAAAGTCAATTAGCGTATATGTAGTAAATTCAAATTAATTAGCTTATTAAATGTAAGCTTTTATACAATATATATATATAGTATGATTATTATATTGTAGTATTACGTAATACATAGTACTATCAATAGATATTTATATAGTAGACGTATATAATTATTTAAAAATGTTTTATAAATATATTTTAAACATTTGTATAAATATATTTTAAACATTTGTATAAATATTCACTAATGTATATGTAATTTATTTCTTTATCTTAGCTAATAATAATAATAATAATAATAATAATACAGAGAATGAATTGCAAAATTATTTGATATTATATATGTTTTGTTTCAATTTTAGCATTTGTACGATATATTATATAATATTATTTATTATACTGTATATACTATTTGACTACAAATAATAATAATATTATTATTGTGCGAGTGCTAAAATTATATATGTCTGTAATATAAGGTATATAAAAAATATAGTAAAAGACAAAATTATTATTTTGGGATTTAAAAAAAATCATTTTATATTATGTTCAGTGTATACATATTTTTACTGTAATTTTTATTTTAAAAGTGAGTAACAAGAAAATACAACATTGATAGTAAATGAACTGCAAAAATGGTTAAAAATGGCAGAAAATTGCATATAATATGTAGAGTTGAGAAGGAAAGGGAGGACAGGCAGAGGGGAAACGTGTAATTATTAGCCTAAGCACTACTACCTGTTAATAAACGTATATTTTTATAGTTAATATCAGTGTCGTAATTATTAATTCAAGGCTAGAAATGCATTAAAATATATTTATTTGAATGTAAATGTTATTTTTATTTTTTTAATTTAATTTACATTTAATATTTTTGAAATATTATTTTCAAATATTAGCTATTTTTTGTCAAAACTAATTTTAAAATCAAAATTATTTAAATTAAATTTATTTTAATTCAAAATAATAGACAAAATAAAATATAATAAATTGTAAACCAATACTACTGTATTAATTTATTTTTATAGTATTATTCATATAAATTTGTTATTGAATTGAAATAAATGTAAATAAATTTTATTATAATTTCAATAAAAATATTACTTTATTTTTAAAATTAGATTTAGTTAGAAATATAAAAATTTATATTATCATATACTTAACAAGCATTTAAATTTATCATATTTAAATATAAAATGCATTTAGTAAATTACTTCATATTTTATTATTATTAAATACAAAAAAAAACATTTTCAGCTACTATAAAACAAATATTTTCTAATATATTATTTTATTATAGTATTTTGACATGACATATAGTATTTAATGATAATAAAAATAATTTAATTTTAACAATTTTTAAAAGTTAATGTTTTAAAAAGGATATATTTATTTAAAATAGTTTTTAATTAAATAATTAAATTATTATTTTTATGTCTTTTATAGTTTATATTTAATTATAGATAAAATTAGAAATTTTATTATACATATGTAAGTGAAATAATATAAAAGATTATTATTATATCTAATTTTTCTATATAATATAAAATATGATAAATAATAAATTTAAAAATTATTGAAATATCATATGAGTAAAAAAGTATTGTATTGAATTATAATCATATTTAAAATTTAATTAATTTTAAGTAATTAATAGTTATAAATAAACTTTTTATTTAATTACACAGTTTACATGTCTAATACTCAAAAATATTAAAGTTATGCAAATAGTTATATTAATTTAAATTTTAAAATCATATTTTATATGTCAAATTTTAAAAACGGCATTTTATTATTGTGAAGTGCAGTGATATTTTAAGTTGAATTTTTCACAATAGTATTAATAATAAAACTATTTTGCATTGAATTTTATTTATTGACAAAATCTTATTTATTTTATATTGAAAACGATATATTACTTTAGTTTGTATGACTTGACATACAACAGGATGTGATTATTTTAGAAATTAAATTGAAAATATAGTAATATTATATTTTTATTATATTATTTAATATGATAACAAAAAAAACTTTTTAAGTTTATTGAACTGACTTTAGTTTTTGGTATAACTAAATTTTCTATACTTTTTAAAAAAAATAATTTATACTTTATAATATAATACTGTTATATAAAATTATATAAAAGATATAAAATTAACAATAGATAGATGATAGAGATTAATAATTAGCAAATATTTGTATTGATGAATATATGCTTAACTAATATATATGTCGATCATATATAACCACCCCTTACTAACAATCCCACAGTTGTATTCAATTTAGTGACTCGTGTGTCACTAATAAAAACAGTATTTGTATGGATATGATGAGCACCAGTGCCTGTAATAAGCGCACTGTCAGTCAGTCAGTCCCCCACATCAGTAGTGGTAGTCATTGGCCGACCGATGCATTCAATAACTAATTCATTTGGTCTCTCTCTCTCTCTCTCTCTCTCTCTCTCTCTCTCTCTCTCTCTCTCTCTCTCTCTCTCTTTGTGATCCAATATTCACATAAGTAGTGCTTATATTATTAGTTTTAACACATAAACTGAAGGCCTAAATACCAGATGCCTTACAGTCTCCCCACTGCAGCCATCACTGAAAAATACATAACATTTGACATATAATTCATTGCCTCAACCAAAAAGGTCTGCCGTTTTTATGAACCATTGGTGACGTTCAGACCCTATTTCAATAGTATCATTGGTACTCAACATTAGACTATACTGTATGGCTGTTATTATGAACCAAATATTCAATTTTAAACAATCATATCTTTCACTAAAATATAAACTCCACCCAAATTATAGCATCTTTTTTATCTTATATTTAAAAAAATATTACTACTAACATATTAAACAAATTTATAGCTTAAAGTATTAATATTAAATGTTTATTACATATTTTATTTTAATATTAATAAGAAAATTATTTAAATTTTTGGTCTTAACTAATATGTTATATAATCAGTAACTTCATATAATAGGAAAATTTTGTTTTCTATTATTATTATTATTATAGATAAATAATTTAAATAATATTAATGTTTTAGTAACAGTATATTTGGTAGTTTTAGCATACAAACTATCTAATATTTGCATTAAATTGTACATTCACTATAAACAGTATAAATACAGTAAAATATACTGTACTGTACAAACTATATAATATAATATAATTGTATACTGCAATTAATATAATAATACAGTATTTTTTCCTTAAAAAATAAAAATTAAAAAATTATAATTAATATAAAATTATAATTACAAAAACAATTTATTTAGCATGAATTTCTTTTGGAATGTTTTACAACTTTTCATTTTTATTACTATTTTATTACTGATAAATGTGTAATATTAAGCATATATTTTTATTGAGTCACTAGTTATAATCATAATATAAAGGTTTGATTATTATATAATATAAGCATAAAGAGAGAGAGGGCTTATCATTAGATATTTTTTGTTATAAGCATTTAGCTATCAATAAATCTTAGGCTTATGTCTGCAAATAATTTTATTGTTATAATATAAGGTTTTTTGAGTCATACAAACACAGCACCGGGTTATAAGTGCCACCAAATTATTGTCTAATATTTCTTTTCTATTATATTTTAATGCTGTGTTGATGTTATTGTTGTTATTATTGTTGGTTATGTTAGATCTGCAGGAATCAGATCATAGGAAACAATAATTTTATCCTTAAATATAATATATATTTGTCTTTTAGTTTTGTCTTATATTCCTTGTAATAATTTTGTGTTTATTATTATTATTTTACTTTTTGTTGTTGTTTATGTTTTCATAATAATAATTATTTTTATTTTTATTACATAATTTATTATATTTTTAATAATTTGATTAATTATTTTTATTATTTCTAAATATAATAATAATATTAGAAATTAAAATTTAAACAATTATGTTGCTATTATTATCCATAAAACATAAATATCAATTATATTATATCAGTAGAAATTTTGTTTTTATCAAAATTTTTAATTATTAATTATCGTTGTGCAAATTTTTATAAACTCTATTATTATGTTTAATTTATTTAGTAAGATTATGTTTTTGTTTTTATTAATATTTATTTATTTTAAAATAATATATTAAACAAAATAATAACAATAATGAGAACATTTTTTTAATATAAAATTTTTGTTGTTTAATATATATATATATATAATTTATAACAGAAATGTATTAAAAGTTTTTTCAAAAGAATTTTTTATTCAATTAATTATTTTTTTAATGACAATGCATAAGGAAAACCTCAAAACCAGTTATTATGAAATTTAACACTTAGGGGGAGGACTTACTTATGTGAAAGAGAGAGAGAGAGAGAAAAAAAATGAAGTTTTATTTAAAAAATTTATGTAATTAATGTTATAAATAGAGTTATTTATCATATTTAATAAAAATTAAATTTTAGTTTTAAATGTTATTTTTTTAATAGAAATTTTATAATTTAGTTTATTTATTTTTTTGTATTTATTCTATATTGTATATATTGTATGTTATTATTTATGATAACAAAAAAATAAAACTAGATATAATCAGATTATACTGTACAGTACATCGACGACTAATTAGAAAATTAAATAATTTGCATGAAATTAATTAATTTGCATTAATTTATATTTATTGAATATACAATAATTAAAAATATTATGTTAAAAACTGTATATATAATTATTTTATTACATGATTATTTGATATATATATTAATAATTTAAATATAGAGCCATTTAAAAATACTGTATCTAATTATCAATAATATTTCATTAATATTATTATTATAAAAACTATGCTTTAATTTAGATATTATTATTTAAAATAACATATTTTCTAAATGATATTAATGTTGATATATTTATTATATAATTAATAGCACGAAGTATTGGCCGCATCAGAGAAGGTGATCCTTAGATTAAATGATTTGGTTTCGTGGATCACAGATCAGGTCGATTGGATGACTGGCCTCAAGACATACAGTTCATACAATAATAAAAGATCGGGTAAGACATCATTTTTTATTCATTTATTCATTTATTTACTATATTTTTAAATTTAACATTTTAACTAATATTATCAATTTTTATAATATATAAAATATAATGTATTTTTGAATAATTTATTTGAAATGTTATTTTATTTTATTTATCTGCAAATGTAATATTAATAATAATATACGCGTAATACTAAATTGAATTATCAGGAAAGTGATTTATCATAAACTTATTTATTGTATATTAATAATATTGTTTAAATAATAAAAGGAGTTATTATAAGAAAGCATACTATATTTACAAAATATAGATTTAATACAATATATTTTTATCTAAAAAATATTTTTTTAAATATATAAATAATTGGCAATACAGTATATACTGTATTAATATATATATATATATATATATATAATAGTAATACTTATATATGGTATTTTATTATTATATATTTAAATATTTTATGATGTATTTACTATAAGTTAGTGTAATAGAGAGAGAAATACATAAAAACATGATTTAATATATTAATAACCCACTGACCTATATAGTGATCTTATATAACAATATTGCATTAGTTCTAATACTTTATTTATATTGTAATAAGTAATAAAAATAAATTATAATGCATTAGGTATTTGTAACATAACAAGGATTTTTTTAAATTTTATTTTTAACATAAAATTTTATATTAAATTACATCTTTTTAAAACTAAGCTTTATTATATTTCTAATTATATATTAATAGTTAAACGTTGTGTTTAAAAATGTTATTATATTTTATTTTTACGTGAATGAGTGCTCTAAAAAATACAGTATTTGCATATATATATGATATATTCAAAATACATATTAATTATTTAATATTATTATTTAAGTATTAGACTAAGTACTTTATTATAACTATAATACAATAATAATAAAATGCTAATATTTATATATTTATATATTTATATGGTTATAATTTACTCTATATTATCTTTTTGCTTATATTTATAGAAATATTAAAAGCTATCATTATTTTATTGAAAGACATTGTTTTTTTTTATTATTATTGTTTTATTATTCATTTAAATAGTGTTGCAAACATAATTATATTTTTATTAACAGGTTATATAATATTGTATATATTTATTTGCAAATGTTTAACAAAATATCTATACAATTCTATATAATTATAAATCTATTCATTATATTTATAGTTTATTGTTGTAATTTTAAAAAATATAATTTGATTTATATTTGACACTTTAAATTTTCAGTATTGATATAAATAAAATCATTAATGTATTTTATTATTATTTATGATTACAACTATCTCTATAATTATATCTTATAAAATTTTGATATAATTAATATTGTAATAACGTATTAAACATGATATAAATTAAGTTAATAAATATACTTTCATTAACTATCATTACTACTAATATTTATTAATTTAAAAACAATATTTTATCTAATATTTTATTTTATTTTTTTTGATTTGGGGTTAATCAGTGATTACATTTTAAAAACCATATGTTAGGCTATATTATGAATCAATATAAGGTATTTTATACTAAATAAATATACATTATTTCTAATATATTTGTTATGTCTATTAATTTTTATGAAATGAGTACGTGTTATATAAGTGTGTGTGTATTGCCATTAATAATAGTAATAATAGTAATAAATAACAAGTTATGGATAAATGGCAGTTGTGTTGTTAGTATAGTATTTATATATTTTGTAGTTATTTTTTAAAAAACAGCTTTAATAATAAAGTGGTGTCAATTCACTTACATTTATTTAATTTATTTTTTTTGCTTTCGTTAGCAAATATATAATATATATATATTATATTTAAAATATTAGAAAAATATATATTTCATTTATGACTAGTGATAAATTTTTATACTAAATAATAAATGCATATTTATTAAGAAATCATTTTAATGTTTTTTATTTATAATTTTATAGCAATTTTATTTTGTAAATATATAATTTTTTATATAATATTGATATTGTACTGTATAGCAGTTATATACTTTTTATAAGAAATTATATATCTTTATTTTAAAATATTATTTTATATTATTTTTTACTTTATGGCAATTTATTTGTATTTTTTAAAAAATAAAAATTATTTATGAAAATGGAGTAAATTTATGTAAAATAATATTTATGATAAACTTTCACGAATGCCATAATACTGTTTTTGAATAATATTATGTGTATTTTATAATTTGATAATTTTAATTTAAAATGTTTTTAAATTTTTACAAAACTACTACTACTACTACTACATGGAAAAAAGTAATAAAATAAATATATATATATTATATTAAAGATAATAAACTATTACTACTGTATGTTACACATGTTTAACGGAATTTTTAATGACTTGCAGTTTTGAATAACTTTTTTAAAATGTTATTATTGTTAGTGATTTTTTTATATTAATTACATTTAATTTAATTACATTTAATTTTGAGAAAGTATTAGTCTGTTTAACTGAACAATAAACTATCATTTTTTAATAATATAAAAAATAGTTTTTTTAAAAAAAATAAATATAGTTTTTTAAAAGGCATTCAACATTTTATTTGGGACACTTCAACATTTAATTTAATTGTTTTGACATTTGTTATTTCAAGATTATTATTGAATATATATATATATATATGATAAACACATTATAAAATTGACTTTATAATACCTAAACCTTTTATATAATAGATTTCAATAAATATAAAATGATAAATTGTTAATAAATTAAAAAGTTGTTAACTTATTTGAATATAAATAATATAGCTTTAAGGTATATTTATATATTTTTTTTAATTAATGCGTCAAAAAAATAAATAAAAATAAATAAATTTAAAATGAAATAATTTTTATTATATATATAAAAAAATATAATTTGCGTTTGAATGCTTTTAGAAAAAAACAAAACTATCTAAACTTATATACATTATTATTTATGCCACATTGTGTATAAAACTATATTTTTATTATTATTATTAGTTTTTATATAAATATTTTTCTTTTTTGTTATTTTCTCAACTTTTATTTGTATACCAAAAACATATAAATAAATATACATTTAGTATATATATATATATATATACAATACTGTACTATACGTATACAAACATATAATAAATAAATATAGTACAGCTGTCACAATATCTAACTTTAGCTATAAAACAATGACTGAAAAAATTATGTATATATGTTGTGTACAATTTTTAATACAAATTTAAATTTGTTCTATTTTTTATAGATTAGTTTTAAATATTAATTTAAAAGATTAATTTTGTATAAAAATATAATTTTTTAAAAGTAAATATTGATAACATAATATGTAATGTTAATATTGATATTTGATTTTAGTTATAAAATGGCATATTTTATAAAAATAATATATATATTATAATAATAATTTTAAATAACATTTAATATTAAAAAATAATGACAAGTTTACGATTTTTATAATTTATAAATTGGGTGTTTATCTACAAAATAGTGTACTATATAATTGTTTTATTTTTTATATTATTTTTTAACTTAAAATAAATCTTGTATATAGTAGTAGTATTATGTTGTTTATTATAATAAAAAGGTCACAAAAAAAGTTTATTAATTTTTAATATTATTATTCATGCAAAATCATAAATTTAATTGTAAATAAATTTTAAATAATAATTGAAAAATGTGCTTTATAATATTATAATAGATATATAAACTAACTTATTATTAAATAGGTTTATTGAATGCACTGATAATAATTTTAATACAGTATTAAATAAAACAAATCATTAAAGCATATAAAGTGATGTGTCATTGAAATGCATTTCAAGTGGTGTTTGCATTTGAAATTTTGTTTGATTAACTTATTTTTATTTTATTTATTGTTGCATTCAATCACATAAACAATTTCAATATAACTGATTAGACAATTAATGAGTAATAAAAACAGTGATCGGAATAGCAATGAATATTATTTAGGGTTTGACTCGTGAAATGTCATCCGACTTAATGAATGGTCTCTCTCTCTCTCTCTCTCTCTCTCTCGTCTATTCACTCACTCACTCACTCACTCTCTATGTCTTTTATGTTTTATTTTTGTTTGTTTCTCATCCACTCATTAAATATCATTGCAAACATAGTAAACCATTAGCAGCACAACTATTACCCGAAAACTACTGATGCTCTCAGTGTTTGTGTTTTATGTTGTAATTCAGTCAACAAATTTTTTTACTTATATATTGCTATAGTCTTAATCCATTTATTTCTTTTATATACATGTATATACAGTATATATACAATATAAAATTGATTGACCATTGAATTTAAAATGATATAATATTAAGTGATATTAAGTAAACAATTAATTGGAAAAAATAACATTTGTTTAACAAGTGGTGTCTATAATATAGTATTGCATATTTAATATTTGATATTTAATATATAATACTATCATTGTGTGTACAGAATGTTTTATTTTTTTTATTGAAAACACATTTATTATTATTACTATTAGCAGTAATAATAAATAAGGGTCTATGACCTATTAGTTTTAATATGAGAGCAATTTTTTTTATATTATACATTACATTCAACAATAAAAAAAACTATGAATAGAAATTAAATTATATGAATATAGCCTTTAGTTATGTATATTAAATATATATATTATTTATGGGATTATAATTTTCTTAATATTTTATTTATTTAAATGTTTTTTTTCATATAATTATAGTACTGTACAATAAATACAAATATATCGCACATTTTGTTTTTTTCCACAGTCTAATAATAGTAGATTTTTTAGCCATCTTTTGAAATTATAAAATATTAAATTATAATAACAACAATCAATAAAATTAATTTATATACTGTACTATATATGTATTATTTTATTATATTATGTTTTCTTATAATAACATAATTTTTAGTTTTAAGAGTAAAATAAAAACAGTTTACTTGTTTTATTATCTAATCTGAAACCTTCAAAATATTATCACATTATAAAATAAAATATAATATAATATATATATATATTCATAGAATTTTCCAAAAAAAATTGAAAGATTATTATTATTATTTTAAAAATTATGTTACAAAGTTTATACTAATTTATGTGCATAATTAATTTATATAAATTGAAACCATTTGACAAAAATATTAGAGTAATTTTTTATGAAAATTAGATTTTAAAAATATTTTTATATACTATTTTAAATTAAGCGAAAATGACATTTTTGTTTTATTTTTATTTTAAGAACAACATTAGTTGAGATTGATTTAACATTATATAAATTTATTAATATTTATATTTTTAAACACAAAAAATATAAACATAATGAAAACAAATATAAATTTTATTTTACTAATGAACTTATTTTTACTCAACACGCTATAAAACTGTATTAATTAATTGAAACTAATTTTTAGTTAATTTTTTAGCACATATGCTGTATTATTATTATTGTAAAGTAAATTAAAATACACATATTTGTTTGTTTAATCTGATGTAAAATTTTATGCACATTTTAACTAAATTTTTATACATATTTTTAACTTATTTAAAAATTATACAAATAATTTCTAATTTAATAATTATTGATAATTGTTTTTGTAATATAAATGATTATATTATTTTATATCTAACAACAAGATATTGTTAACATAGCAAATAAAATATTATATATATATATATATAGAAAAATCGATAAATTGTTATAAAATTGATGCATCATTTCATTTAATATACAGTATGCGTGCATTTGTATAAATATAATAAATCTTTAAACATATTTTTAGTATTTCTTATACAGTATTATATACAATATATATTTAATTGATCACAAATTATATTCAGTTAATTAAAAAAAAATAATACTACTATTTACACCAAAATATTTTAGTAAATAGTATTTATTGTTGTAACAATTATTAATACTGTATATACTTATATTAAATATATATAATACCGTATATTTAGTAATACAATATATAATAAAACATGAAGTGATATTAAAATAATTTTCATTTATCTGCACTCATATAATATACAGTTTTATTAAATATACTCACTTACCAACTGATAAGTTACACCACATTTAACATAATGTGTTTGTTTTGTGTTTTATAATGCCGTTAGTAATTAACTGTAAGACCTTGTAATGCAATTACTTATAGTTTTTTGAAATTTGTTTTAATTTTTGGTTAATTATCTTTTAGATGTTGTCTATAAAAATAATTTAATCTTATCTTTAGAAAATATTTTTTAAATTTATATTTTTTATTTATTTATTTTTTAAATAATTACAATTAAAATCTGTAACAATTATATTTAATTAATGATTTTACTTAATTAAAAATATATGTTTTTATTTTTTTAAATACAAATGTTAATTAAATGTTTTAAATAAAAAACTTGAAATAATATTTTTGTTTTAAAGATTTAAAAAAAACGATTTAATAGATTATTTAGATATGTCTGCAGCCATTGAAAAATTACAAACTTGTATATGAAATAAATGTCACACAAATAGTGCACAAGAAATCACATGTAATATGAGATTGAATGTGAAAATTGTTGAGTTTGTGTTGATGTTTGTGATGTGAAAAATCGTGTGTAAAGAAAGAGAAGCGAAAAAATCTATTTTTATTTTAAAAGATAAGCATTTTTTTTGGTCGTTTCGCTCTTTACTTTCAGTGTCTGTTTGTATGTTATTATATATATATATAGTTTAGTATAGTATAGTATATACTGTATATACAAACCGATCGAGAAATAAATGAAGAGATGTTTGAAAGAAAACATACGGACGACGATTGAGATGAGTGAGTGAGTGAGTGAGTGAGTGAGTGAGTGAGTGAGTGAGTGAGTGAGTGAGTGAGTGAGAGAGAGAGAGAGAGAGAGAGAGAGTAAAAGTAATATAAGTTAAGCTATGGTTTGTTCATACAATACACATATAAGTAGCAAATTTTTTCAAATCCCATTTATTTCTATTGTTAACTAAAATTATTGTTATTATTATTATTGTATACATTTCTCAAAAGTCTCTTTGAGTTTTTTTTTATCAATATTTTAGTCAATAAAAATATACCTTATTTTCGTATAATCATTTATATTTCATTATAATTCAATTACATTATTATTATTGAATATACGGTATAATAATGACTATTGTTTTATTCATAAACATTATATTATCAGATATTATTTTTTAAATATATTTTTTTTATATATAATAATATTTAGCAAATTAAAAAGCTATTTTGATATATAAAATATTTTCTTATTAAATATTATTGTGATATATATAATAGAAAAACATACAATATTTTATATTATTTTTTATGAGTAAATATGCGTCAAATTGTTGGGCAATACGGTATATGATATAAGTTTTTTTAAATGCCTGGAGGAGTAAGGAGATGGGCAACTGTAGTGTAATTTTGTTGGCAAATATAATGATTACAGACATATATATATTTATATACAATAAACTACTCTTTGTTTGCCATAAACTATGAAATATAATTTTTAAAATTCATATAACATATAATAATTATGTGAGCATTTTATTTGAAAGGTTTTCTCTATTCATAATTTTTATTTGACGATATAGCTATAGCTGTCTAAAATAATATATACAATATATCAAATATTTATGAATAATTTTCTTATTTTTTTATTGAGTATATAGTAAATAAAAAAATATATTTCGAAATAACTAACCTATTTTTTGATACAATGTTTGATTTTTTTGTTGGAAATAAATATATAATGTTTACAATAAATCTTTTAGATTATTAGTATTATATTTAAATATTATATTTTCAATATTATTATTAAAAAGATAATTTTATACTAACATGATTTTTTTGTTAATAGTTTTTTAAAAAATTAATAAATATATGATAAATAATGTCTTTTGTAAAATTATATAATGGATGTTAATTTATACATATAAAATCTAATTAATATCAAATATTTGCTGCTTATAACATTTTATAAGCATTAACAATATTTATATAATGAATATTATTATTTTTAATTATGTTATTGTTTATTTTTATCATGTTATATAAAGCTCATTGCCTATTTTGATACAAATATCGATTTTTCCATCAAAAGATATATTATATATAATAAATGAATAATAGATTTATATATTGAATTATATATATATAGTATAAATGTGTTTGTTTTTAATAAAAATACTAACAATAGAGAAATATATATATAACGGAAAGCCTTAAAATAAATGTATAAAAATAGTAAATTGTAATTTCAATAGTATTTCGATTAATGATAGGTTTGTTGGTCTCAATGTTTAGTGTATTAACTGTTAAGTCCAGTGCATCACACATACAGACAATGATTGTATTGATATTTTTAGACTCTGGTGTCCACTCAAAACCTTTTTACTATTTATTTCTTGTATTTTATTGCTTTCTAATGAGTCTATCTCTATGTCTATACTTTTTAATACAGTATATATACTGTGTATACCATTAGTAATAAATATCTGTCTGTCCATTACTTTTGTTTTAAATTGAATAACCAATAAAATGTTTATTTGCTTAAATACAGTATTATAAAAGTGTTAATATATAAATAATAATATAATTAGCATATGTTTTTACAATTTGCTAGAAATTTTTATTTATTATGAGATAAAATATTACAGTTAATTATTTTATAATATACTAATCTAATTAGTAATTATTCTGTTTAGCATTAGTTATATAAATATCATTTGGCTTTTATTTATTTGATTTTTATTTATTTTTTCATTACTATTTTCATAATACTTAAGATGTCAAACAACACAAAAATATCAATTTTTTCATATATATATATAGTGTATATAATATTATCGTTTTTTTCAATACTTAGATTTCCTAAAAGTGTATGCATTACATCAAACAAACAAAAAATATTTTTAGTTTTTTGTTCACATAATACAGTCATTATATACCATAAATCTTTTGGTTTTGTCATTCAGTCATATGAATGTTTGAGTGAATGAATGTTTTGAGAAAATAAGAATCAGTTTCACTATTTTTTTGTTGATAAATTCACATCTAATATATACATGCAATGAAAGAGAGAGAGAGAGAGAGAGAGAGACGTGATGTGTGTGCATAAAAAATTTTATGATGAAAACAACAATATTTTGTACTTTAATATAACTATTGAAATAAAAATGATTTTTTTAGTGAAGCTGTAGATTAATCTAAAAATAAATGCTTTAAATTTACACATTTAAATATTAATGTCAAACCTGGCCTTAAAATGCTAAACAGTATTTATTTTAAGATAACAAATTAGATAATTGTTATTATTGGCATCTCTTAATTATTAGATATTTTTATATATTTTATATACATATAAAATGTTTGTTATTTTTATTCTATTTAAATATCATATTTATAATAATAGATTATAATAATAATAATAATGTTATTATGATAAACATTGTACATTACATTACTTGTTTTGTAAGTGTGGGATTAAAATAATTTTAAAATGTTTTAACATATTTTGAAATTTTTAATTTTAAACATTTCAATAATAATAATAATAATATAAAATTACACATGAATTTTTAAATCAACAAAATTTTACATTTTAAAAATTTTATTGATTATAATATACAATGTTTTGAAAGCAATTTAATAAGTTTCTAAAATTAGAAATATAAAAAACTCAATAACTTTCTCTCATAAAATGTCTATTAGTTATACAGACTATTTCTGTACTAAAAAGCATATACAGTATATATATAGTACTCTTATACTAAAATACTTTACAAATATTCCGACATTTTCTTTAATAACATTTCAATAAATTATTATTAAATTAATAATAATCATAATAATAAATTGTATATTATAAAGCATATGCATTTATATTAGATTGTAACATTAAAAGTACTATATTTATGAAATTATTTGTTTTTTAAATAGTTTATTTGAATAATACATGATATATAATATAATCTACATAATTATAATTAAAAAATAATTAGACATTTAGAAAAATTAGATAATATATATATATATATATATATATATATATAGACATAAAAATAGTATATATTTATTTTTATAATATATTATAATATTAATATATATACTGTCTATTATAACATCAATTATTTTAGCAGTTAATCATTTTTATATTATCAATTATTATTTTATTTTTATTATGTTATTATTAATAATAATATATTTTGAATAAAATTGTATAGTATTAAAAATGTGTAGGTGCTAAATAAATTTACAATATATGATTATTAAATGCATAACAAGTTTTATTATATATTTGACTCAAAATATTGTTAATGATATACGAATAGTTAAACGAAAATATTGATTAATAATATGATTTTTTTAAAACAAAAAACAAATACAATACCACAACAAAGTCATTAAGTGTTGAATCATTTTCACGTAATTAGCAAACCGTGTGAATAGCAAAAGTTTCATTTAAATGACAAGTAATTTGTATTTTTACACATATAATGTTACCAATGAATATAACATTTGTTTTGTTATTTAAATAATTTTAATCATTAATAATTTAATCATATAATTTGACACCTTAATAATTAATGACAAAAAAATATTTAAAAAATAATTTGAATAAATTCAGCCGATAAATAGTATATTTATCATATCTATAAATAATATAATTTTTATTATTTTATACTAATATAAAATTTACTTTTTTATGTAAGTCTAGTAATGTATAACTATAATAAAACTTGCTATTATAAATATTAATACTCTGTGGATATACAGTATAATAACTAAATACTTTTTTTTATATATACATGAGTTTACTCAACAAACAAATTAAATTAATTTGAATGCAGAGACATTATGATAATATTGTAAATAAAAAAACTATTATTTTATTACAAACTTTTTATTTAATAGCATTTTTATTTTATTTTCTGAAATTTCTAATGAATTTTAAATATTATATTTACTATTTATAAAAAAAAGAAAAGATTTTATATTTTTAATTTAATTGAAGTTAAAAATATTCCGTTTATTTATTCTAAATTACTATAATTTATTTGTTTTTAGATTACAATATAAAACCTTTTAATGAATATTTTGTTTATTACGATTTGTTGTATTATATACTGTATATATATATATATAAAGAAAATAATATATTATATAAGCTTTTTTTATAAATCTTTAAAACATAATATTATTGGCGTTGAACTGAAAATGAAGCAAAAATATATAATCTCCTGTAATGACATGAAAGCGTCAATATTTATTATTATCTATTTTTATATCCTTATATAGAGTGCGTGAATTGCTTTTTATTTGAAATTGAATTTTTATTTTTTATTCCCTCAATCATATTATATACCATATACTGTATACAATATATATTTATTATATGTTATTTTTTTCTGTGTATACTACAGTATATGTGTGGTTAAGTATATAAGTTATAAAATATTATTATTATTATTTGAGTCAAAAATTTAAAAAATAAAATATAATAAAATAATAATAATAAAAAATCTTTAAACATTTGACTCAATTATTGAAACCATAAAATTATAATAAATCAACAGTAATAACAAAAATATTTTTTATTAAAAACAACGATCAACTGATATTTTTACGATCATTTTATAACTTTTTTTTATAACTGAATATTCAATCGTTATATTATTGTTGTTGTTTTTGTTTAATATATGATATTTATTTATAGTAGAATACAATATGTTATTTCATGTAATTATTATTTTGTTTTAAAATGACAGGTTATATGAATTCAATGGTTGTTAACAGTATTAATATAATTTTTTAAAAAATTTATATTATTAGTTTAATAATAATAAAAATATACTAATTTTATACAATAAAAACAACATTATATATATATATAAAGACTGTTTAGCTACTATTGTAATAAAAGATTATTTTAACATTTAAGCGTAATTAACATTTAATTATCTATAATGTTATTGAGTGTGTTTTAACATAATAAGTAATAGGAGATTGTTATCCTGTTTTTAGCCATAATTATAATATTGGTTAGACTTGAAAGGAAATACTGGTCACACCCCAGCCTTCTAAATGTAGTATAAATGTATTGGCATTTCTGCTAATATTGTATATGAACTAAGAGATTGCCCGGTGCTATGATAACCAACTATATATATATATATATATATATATATATATATATATATATATAGAGAGAGAGAGAGAGAGAGAGAGAGAGAGAGAGAGAGAGGAATGTGGTTCGCATTTGTTAACTAAACAAATCAACACTTAAATGTCAAACCATAAGCCAAACTTTATTATTAAAACATTTTTGCTCATTATATTGCATTTGCTGCAAAAAAATATATATTTTGTTTAAAAAATCCCCATTATTTAAGATTGAAGTGAATAATTGGTTTTTACCCTCAAAACAGTCAAACATATCATTATTATTATTATTTTATTATTTTTTTTTGAAACTTTTTGGTCTTATTTTATTTTGCATTAAACACTCGGGTTATTATGAAATACATGTAAATAAATAAATAATTAAAAGTACTATGAATATAATACAAAAAAAGTCCCATTAAATCATAGCCTCATTTGTTATTTCATTTATTATTAACACTTTTTTAAGGTTACAAAAAGTATGTTTTCATATTTTATACAAAATAATAATTTTGTTTGGATAATTTTATTTATTTAAATTATTGTACATATGATTTAATTTTTATTATATTTTTAAAAAATATTATGATAAATTAGGCAATTATACTATTTGCTTTATTATTAAATTTAACTATAGATGTTAATCACAAATGATAACTAAATATAAAATTTGAAAATAAAATATAAATGAGTGATTTTGTTAACTGACTAATTATTAAATAATATCATATCTAATAATAAAAAGATAAACTTTTATATTCATTAAACATATATTATTTAATTAATTAATTTAATAAATTTTAAATGAAATTTACAGCATATTTGCTTTAATTCATATTTCTCTTATCTTGATATACTGTATATACTTTTTAAACATAAAAATGTATACAATTTTTTTTATATCTTGTATTTAATATATAGTATAGTGTTGTGAGCCGTAAAAACCCTTTAGGATAGATGTGAACTAAAAATATAAAATTTTATTTTAGTTATACTGAATAAACTATTGATATAATAAATTTGTATGTAATACATAAACATACACTTATATTATATATTTTATTTTATTATATTATATATATATATATATAGTCTGATTTATGCCATATAACATATAAATTGCTATTCCGGTGCCCACACATTGTCATTGACAGACATTTTACATATTATTTTATCTATTGATAAATATTTATATTCACTGAGATATATATATGTTTTGCAAAAATCATTATATTTTATATATTAAATGAGTAATTCTTATAATACTTATGCCATTCCTTACATCTATCGGCGTTTATATTGTATTAAAACATTTTATTGCTTACATAATATAATTTTGTTTTTATTGAGTTACAAATGTTACAGTATTATAATATAATTTAGTCTTTTTTGATAAATAATAATTACATTATTATTATTATTTAATATTTATTTTGATAAATACACATATTAATAATTAATCCCTATATAAAGTGTTATAATGTAATAAATGTATTTAAGAAAAAGTTAATATAAATAAATTTATAATGTTTGTTATAATAATATAAATAATATAAATAATATACAAAATGAGTGTAATTTAGGTTTGCATAACACGAATAAACATTTCATAACTATATATTTGATTAAAATGTAAAACATATTGACTGCCACTATAGTATTGATAGCAATAAATTTCTTTACGCTCTTTTAATATACACATAAAAAGCTTATATTTTTTAACTTTACTTTTTTGTGATCCCTTTTTTTGCTACAACTAAAACCTATTTTCAATGAAATATAAAGCAACTGCTGTTGTATTGTATAACAAAAAGAGGCGAATAAAATGTGTTTAAGGCTTAAAATCAATAATATAATACAATTTTGTTATTTAATTGATTTGAGTGCGCAGGGTCTTCATATATATATATATATATATCGTTTATTTATAGTGTATATATGTTATAATATATATTTATATATATAAACGTAAAATACAATCTTTTTACACAATATGAATGTTTCTAAACAAAAAATTATAAATTATATATTTATTTATATAATATATAAAGTCGTGCTTTGAATTGTTAATTAGCTATTTTACTAAAATAAGTAGTAATTTTTTTTTTGTAAACTCTGTGTGCATATTATATTAATATAACTAAAGATTTAAAACATGTTTTTTCATTGATTTTATTCAATATTATTAGTTATCATAAAAACGTTTGTTTTTTTATTTAATATTATCGCAAATGAGTTATTATTGCTTTTGATGTGAAACTTTGGGATGAGTGGGTGTCAGTAGTATAGAGAGACAGACATACAATCAAATGATTAGATAATATTATATTTGTTACAAACAGTTTTCAAAATGAAATTTATTTTATATTTTTCTATTTTATTTATTTTTTTATTACACTTAAAATTATAACATCAAACCTAAATTTTTATATCATATATCTATACTGTATATACTTGGTTATAATTGATGGATAAAAACGAGTCATATTAAACATAAAATATTGTATGCAATAAATAAATGTATAGTATTTTATTATCAAACTATACACTCAATTAATCATTAATGACAAATATATAAATAAATAAAATATTTTTTAATATAATAATAGATTTTAATGAATTAATAATATATTATGAATTAACTTGAATAAAGATTTTTTTATCACATTGTTTATTAATTGTATAAATACTAATTTTATTGTATAATATGTATATATTTATTTTTTGAGTTTTTAGAAATATTTATTTTTATTTAGTTGTTTTAATCTTTAGCTGTATTGTAATAGTATTAGTATTATCATACTAAATAAAAAAATTTAATAAACAATTATTAGCCAAAAATAAGCTCTCTTTGTTATTGTAAAATTGTTTTTTATTTTATACTATTAATATATATTATTATATATAAAACATTATAATAGTAATAATAAAAATAATGCGATAGATAAACAAACAATTTGTTTTGATTGGCTAAAAGCTCTATCATATACTATATAATAAAATTATTTAACAATACAATACAACATTTGATATCACATACAAACTGTTTATAAAAGTAGCGCATTATTAGACTGTTTTTGACTATTAGTATGCTTTTGAAAGTTTGCAATGAGAATAATGTATTGTATAAATCTATTATTATTATTAAATAAGAATTTTTTATTTTAACAGTAAAACATTGATTAGAAATTTATTTATTTATTCAATTTATACAATTTTTATGTATAATATTTTTCAATGGTAATAATATAATTATTATCAATCAAAATATTATTTTTCATTAAATTTATTAATAATAATGATTTGATTATATCTACATAATATAAAATTATAGATGTTAGATTGATTTTAACTTTATATTTAATGTATTATAAAATATATAATAAATCTTTTTAATAGAATATTTATTATATTTATATACTATAATATTTTATAATATTATAAACATATATTATATAAATAAATTTTATTTAATAATTACAACTGATATTATCTTATCTTTTTCTTTTAAAACAATTATTTTTGTTGTAAAACATGGTTTGTTATGAGTATTTTTATACATTTTCTTTAATTTGATAATATATAGTGATAATAATTGATGTTTATATAAAAATAAAATAAGTTGCTATAAATGAATTTATTTTGAGATTGAAAAATTAAATTTTATAATGAACTAAAATTTTATTTTGTTTAAAAAAATTATTGCATTAACTAATATTTTGATATATTTATTAGGAAATATAAATAAAAATTAATTATGTTTTTTAATGATTTGCATGAAATGTAATGTTGAGATTTGTTTTGAATATATATATATATATATCTATGATATCTTTTTCTCCATTGAATTCTACTTTTAAAACGAGTTGTTTTATAACTTATATACAAATAAAACAACAGATTAATGCTAATGATTAGTGACGGAACCCATTAGTTATATAATTATATACTGTATTCATCGTATTTATGTTATAACAGAGAGATGGGTTGGGCTATATATAGTATATATACATATATACATAGTATATGTATATAAACTATATTATATATATCACTAAAAAATAACAGTAATTAATTATTATAATTAAACTAATAATAATTATACTAATCTTAAGTCTTACATTAAATGCAATGGATTTTTTTATATAAAATATTAATAAATAGCAGAGATTTTTCCCTAACATTAATCACTATTTAATATTTATTTAAACTACAATTTAATCCATAATTTAATAATAGTAGAGTTTATATATTTTAATATTTATAAATTATAATTATTGAAATAAAATTTGATTGCTATTTATTGTTTAATAGATAATAACTATTTCAGTATTAATAGCATTAATACACTGTTTTTTTTGTATTTACATTAAACATTTATTGTTTTAATCATTAATATCATTGTAACATAAAATAAATTGTATTTGTTGTCACACACAGACACAAAGTAAAGCAAATCGATATCAATTATAACATATAAAACATTATAAGATTATTACTTTTATTAAAGCCAATGTAATTAAAAGCATCGTTTTTTATGTACTATAGGTGATGTCAGCTCATGTAGTTCATCAGCGGTGGTGCTGTCATATCCCCGATACTGTCGTTATCGGGCACTGTTGCGTCGTATTGAAGGCAAAGAGTTAGATTGGATGAACAGTCCGGGCATTCAATATGCTATCAATTCATTAGGCATACCGACCACCGCTAATAAGTTAAATATAGTGTTTTGCAGAGACACCTTTGAACACGAGGCACTCCTACAAAATGATCTCAATTGTGACCATTTGGGTAAGTTATCATCACTTTCATTATCATCATTGATGTCAACTATCATTTATTTACTGTATTTTCATTCATTCATTCATTCATTCATTTACCTAATATTAACGCAATCTATTTAATTGGTTGTAATATTATTAATTATAAGCACAACATTTTTACAATGTCATTAAAATTATTTTTTGTTGTTGAAAAAAACCATTTAAGTTAATATATTAATTTCTTAATTTTATAACTAGTAGTGATATTTTATTACTACTATATATGTAAATATTATTTACTAAGTAATTATATTTTTTTTATCAATTTAATGATCAATTTTAGAAAATCTATTAGATATGTCAAGTAATATTATAGCATAGTTAATACATATGAACATCATTACTATAAAATTAGTGTTAATATAATATAAATCAATAAAATATCAAAAATTAAAAAACGATTTGCTTTTTATTGTCAAAATATTATTAGATTGTATTGCTTTTGGATAATTTATTTTTATATAACATAAATTATGTTACATAACCATATACACTACATATATACCATATATATATATATATATACGTATATCTAATAATATATAAACAAATAGATATATTTATATTTATTGAAGTGAAAAAATTTTCAGACAAAAACATTGTTTGCATTACAGTAATGTTTAGCAAAAAATAGTTTATTTTATTATATATTTATTTTACTTTTTTGCGGCTATATATTGTAAGTTATTTTTGTTGTATATTTATTTCAATTGATTCAATATGTTTAGTGATACACAAGTCGTTTATTGGATTTATGGATATTGAGTTTTATATTAGAAATATTATTCTTGAAAAAAATATTTTTTTAAATTTATTTTTAGAATATATTATACAATAAATACAGTAAATTATATTTACTTTTTATTTATTATTCAATTTAATATTTTTATTAGTGTTTTGGTTAGACATATACAATATTTTATTTAATATTTTGATGAATTAAATTATTTATTTATAAATTACAAATACATTTTACTAATTAAGATTATATTGTATGCATTATTTTCTAATTAAAATATTCAACAAAAATACTACGGCATAACCATTATAATCTAAATTACATTATGTGTAATTATTTTTTGTTTATTTGTAATTAATATAAATGTTGCTTGCTGTTAATTAATTAATAATGTTATGTATATAAAATAAACTTAATTATTTAAATTGACATTGGTCATATTTATAAGTTTTATATCAATTTTTATATATTAATTGAAATTAGCACCAAAACTGAAAGGTCGACCCCGAAAGAGGACTACAGCTATTGTACGAAACAATAGCACTGTTAGCGGCGGCGCCGGTAGTTTAGGTGTAACCAATACCAGCACATCCAGTGGTGGCAATTCGGTAGCAAACGGCAGTTGTGCCCGAAGTTCTTCACCCGAATCCAATACCTCAGAGGAAAGTAAGACATCTCAACAAAGGACTACTCGACGGTCGGCTCTAAATAAGTCAAATTCAACTGAAAAGCCAACTGTCCAGAGAAGGAATAGTTATGGAAAATGTAATAATAATAATAATAGTGATAACCATATAATTAATAATAACACAAACTCTGATAATAATAATTGTAATAACAATACTACTACTACTACTACTATTACTTGTAATAATAATAATACAAAAAGCATTAATTGCACCCAAACTGACAGTGAAGACAGTAATGTAAATATTAATAGTAAAACAATTATAACCAATGATGAGAATAATTGTGCTTTTGATGGATTGCCCTTAAATGGCACCAAATTTAAGGAAATGTGTATTAAAGACGAACAAACATTTCTGAAACATTTGAAAAAGTTTATGAAAGATCGTAAAACACCGATTCAAAGGGTACCTCATCTGGGATTTAAACAAAGTATATAACATTTTTTTTTAATTTTAATTTCTAAAATATTTATTTATATAATTAATATTTAAAAATTTTACTATATTTAGTGAATATTTATTTTAATTTATAAATAAACTAAAAAAATATTTATTTTATTTATTTATTCCTGTATTACGACTAATTAATTTAATGTTATTATAGCGTAAACCTATTTTTCAAATATTCAACATTTTTTACAAATTAATTTATGGTGTGTGTATTTGTGTTGCCATAATATAATTAATCATTTAGTTAAATAATAAACGAGTTTATTATATATATATAATACAAGACTATTGTAATACAATAGACTTGACTTTTTTTATACCAAACACTTTGTGCTGATGTTGTTGTTATTATTATTATTATTATTTAGTTGTGCTTTACTTTTACGTTCAATTGTATGTTATTTTTGTGCCGAAAAGGGATTCACTTTCCTATCGCTATAACAGTATAACTAAATATTGATTAAACGATAGCTTTACTAGTATTACGGCTATTAATAGTTAGATTAATAGTGAAAATAGTCTGGTAATGTGTGACTGAGTTAGACATCACATTGGAGGGGAACGGTAGTTCAATAATCACTTTATTTGTTAGTTAACAAATACTTAATTACAGTCAATCACTTGTGATGAGAGATACATACATTGATATCTACGTGAAAGAGATTTTTATTTAATTTATACACAAATAAATTTATTTTTATTTTTTTCTGTTACTAATTCAATGTTAATAAATAATATATTAAATTAAAATAATTTCATGTTAATAATTAACAAAATTGAAATAATATATATATATATATACTAGAGAATATATTTTTTTAAATATCAATAATTTAATAATATTCTAATATATACAATAAATATATATTATTAATGATAGCAAAAATATTTATTAAAATTTATGACAACAATTGATTTATCGTCAATGATTTATATTGTGCTATTTTAGCCTTAATTTGCCAAAAATAAATTATATTATTTTATTTTTATATATTTATATATTTATATATTTATATATTTATATATAAAAATAATATTAGTTTATGAAATAAGGTTATTAATAATAATAATAATAATAATATAAACTGAATCATAAATTTTATTACAAGACAATTACATGAAACCGTGATATTAAAGATAAAATTTTTGTTTGTTTTTTATTATTAGTTGATCTGTTTTTCTTCTGGAGTTATGGTATGAAATTAGGTGGTTATGAAAAGATAACGAGCAATAAGTGTTGGAAAAAACTATACGACGCTATGGGTGGCGATCCGGGCAGTACTTCGGCGGCCACTTGTACTCGAAGACACTATGAAAGACTATTATTGCCTTTTGAAAGATATCTTAACGGTAAACAAGAAAAGAAAACGAGACGCAAGACTACGAGTACCAGTTCTGCAATAAAAAAGGGCAAAACCAAGGGCTCCAAGAACTCAACAGACATCACCAGTACTGTCGGTTCAGTCAATGTCACCAAAACTAAGAAAAAGGGCAAACAATGCATTAATGACGCAAAAGTCAAGTCAAAGTCCAGTATCAGCAATGAAGATGACGATAATGATAGTGATTCAGATGGATCTTCTGATGAAAAGCCATCGCAACGCGAATCTTGTGAAAGACTTGTGACGACATCAGAATTATTATCAAAAGACACGTCGGATGACGACAGAAAACAACCTAAACTTATAGTGAAACTGAATTTGACAAAAGTCAAGAATAATAGTCCAGAAGATGATGATGAAGAAGATGAAGAAGAAGAAATTAAATCGACTGATGAGGAAAAGTGTAATGATTTTGATGAACAAAATGATGAGGAGATGAGTGTCAGTGAAAATAAACACGTTTTAGATTTTATTAATAAGAAGGATATGAGCGAAGACTCGACTTCCAGTGTTATTAAACTCGATGTTCAGCGCATTGTTGACGATATGAATACCGACACTGAAGATGAATCCGATAAGAAACCACAGTTTGATCTAAAGCTTAAGTCTGAGCCAATTTCAATAAAAGTTGAGCCAATTTCAGTAAAAGTTGAGCCAACCGTTGCCATCGATGTCGACAAAAGCATTTCTGACAAACATAACACCTCTAATAGTGATTCTGTGATTCATTTAAGTCCTGTTAGCGATATCGAAGACGAAGATCAGGTCAGTGATAATATAACACAATCGATAACCACTATATCATCTTCAACAACGAAAGTCATTGAACCATTGAAAGCAACAGTTTCGCCAAAATTGGAAATAAATTATACGAAAATGGATTCAAACAATTCAAATGATATGGCAGATGAAAAGGTAACGACTAGTACTGCAGGCGCACCGGTATTACTTCCAGTGTCTGCTTCTCCATATCGAGTGTCTGCTTCTCCATTATTCTCCATTTCAACACTTGTCAACTCAGTCAAAGCCGAACAGTTGACATCACCGCCACCGACGGCCACTATTACACCAAATGTACCGACACTTCCTTACGGAAGTGTATACTCACCACCGAGTCTGACACCGCCTCTACAGTTGACCAGTCAGTTATCAATGATTTCGACAAAGACTAAACTCTACGACAAGATTGTTGACAAAACATTTTTTTCGACAAACATTTCTGACCCACCGTTAGACAACAATTTTGACAAATGTTTTGATAAATCAATGGACATATTAGGCAATAGCAGACAAACGGTGATAAAGCCAACGAATAATCTATTAATTACAGCTCAATGTCCAACAAAATTGCCACCAAATAACACAATGAAGAATAAATTAAGTATTAGTGGCAAAACATTTCCAGTTCCGGCCCATTCATATACAACACAATCGCTGTTTCGCATTGATTGTGATACCAGTAAAGTACCGGAAGATATCCTAAGCAATGATGTTCTTGATTTAAGTGTCAAAAAACGGTGTCTCGAAGCCGATAGCCGTACTTCTCCATCACAAATACTGATGGATGGATCAATTGGAGGACTTGACTTAAGCATTAAGAAACGAAAACACGATGTCATTGAATTGACTAAACAAGAAGTGCCAAAAGTCAAGCCTATTATTATTGATCAACAAATGAAATACTCATTGACACCACCGATGATGTCATCGCTTCATACATCTATACGATCGATAACACCGATGACACGGCAACAACAACAACAACAACCACTTCAGGACAAGTCATCGCCGCATAAACTAAGTCCTCAACTTGTAGTCAACAATGTTCCTCATTGTGTGCAGAAGTTGTCCACACATCAGACACAACAGACACATCACTACCACAACAGTAATAATAATAATAATATTAATAATATTAATCATAATATTAGTAATAACAAGAGTTATCCACAAATTAATACACAAAAATCAAATGCCAATAATTACAACAAACAGCAAATTAAAACACAGACTCACCAACAGTCCTATCAAACTGTCCATCAATTGTCACCGCATCAGACCTATCCTTCATCACAAAGTACACGCTATTATAACAAGTCGGTGACATCGCAACAACAAATGGCATATCAAACAAAACAAAGTCAAACGACAACTACATTACATCACTTGAAAGATCATATATTAGACAAATCTCATGACAAACAACATCATCATCAACAACAACAACAACAACAACAACAACACCATTACATGTCTGCAAGTCATTCATCGCCACAAATATCACATCAAAAACAACAGATGAGACAACATTCACAATCATCGGTTCCAATGGTAGTACAATCACAGCAAACACATCATCGGTCACTGAACAATACAGTTAGCGAGAGATACAATCCGAGTCCAAGTAGTCATCGCTCACAATATAGTATATCTAAGTCTTCAGGAGAAACACCGACATCAATGAAACAACACATTCAAACCCAGTCCAGTCCAAGTGTTAGATCAGAAGCTGATTTATCATCAAAACTGATGAGTCCAGCCATAGTGCCCTCACATTCATCGATGCCATCGATAATATCGTCCACCAGTGCATCCATAAGAAACACAACGACAACAACCACTCCGGCTATATCTGAGTACAATCCATCTCTTCCTACATTTAATCCCATATTATTTTCATCATTGGCAACTCCCGGATCAAATCTTTGGTGGCAAAATACATCATCACTTCACTCCAGCGGTGTATCTACTGGTACACCATATTTGTCGCCAACGAGTTCTGTTCCTATTAGTCAACTTTCGCCGCATATGTTGGCCAGTCATCCATTATTATCTGCCGCATATCCTATTGGTACTCAAGCTATAGCTGATCACATAATGGCCGCACAATTGGACAGCGCTAAGGCCGCCAACTATGCCGTATATAAGCAACTTCTGGAGCAACAACAGCAACAACAACAACATCACAGCCAACAGTCCGCTCCTAATTCATACCAACTCTTCCAACATTATTACGCAACAAAATAATAGTTTTTTTTTGTAAATTATTGCTGATTTGACATTTTATATGCTTTAAACTATCATTAATTATTTATATAAATTATATATATATATATATATACATAAAACAATTCAAACAAAATAATTTTATGGGAAATCAACTCATTATTTGCCGTTTATTGTGATCTCTAGTTTATATAGATTTTATTTTAATAGATAATTATAACTTGCTTTATATCATAATAATATTATAAATAATATTAAATATATAAATATATTCAAAAGGATTCATTAAAATGTAATTTAACTAATATTATAGTATATATATAAAGATAATGAATAACATAAAATATCTTTTGATAGATTCATTGGTTATTATCAAATTAAAATTGATTTATTGATATGATAGTGCTTTTATATATGATTATATTATATAAAGTAATTGTTAGAATTATATACTATTAATAAAAAATATCTATAATCAGTGATAATCTTTATATTATATACAGTATATTCTACATACATTCAAATATATATACATATATTATATTATAATAAATAAATAAATTAGTTTAGTTACTAATTAATTGATATTTGAATATATAAATAATTGTATTATAAATAAATTGAAAAAACATGTGTAAAGGTATATAAAAATATATAAAAATATAGTATATCTTATATATACTAAAATTTAATATTAAGATGTTTGTAGTACATTATGTGCCTATCAATTGATGTCTCATATTGATTATTATTGCATTATTATTATTATTATTATTAAATTTGGATATTATTATTAATTATTATTATTATTTACATTAGTTTTAATCAACACTTTTTTTATTATATGATTTTTAATTATTAATTATCTATTATTATTACTATCAAAAAATAAAATTAAAAATTAAAAAATTTGCCTAGTAATTAATTATTTTAATAATGATAATTTGATTAATAAAGTTATAACTTAATTAAATAATATGATTAAAGTTATAATTAAAGTTTAACTCTCTATTATAATTAATTGCAGGTAAGCTAATAATTATAACACATTGAATTGTTTGTATAAATAGTTAATTGTAAAATTATAAATTATCTACAGTATCTTATAAATGGCAATATACTGTATTGCATTTTTGCATCATGGTAAATTGAGATTAGATTTTAAATTTTTGGTATAGTTTTATTAATAAAAAATTTTAAACATTGAATTAAAAATCAGTATAAGTTTTTTATGTCAGGTTTTTATCATAAAGTTTTTAAAGTTAGAGTTAACAGATTGTCCGGTTTATTAACAACAACAAAATGAGTTGGCAATCCTAGATGTATATCTGGTATACATATCGAAAACAAGCAGATACTGTACAGCAGTTTTACATTTCATTTATTTATTTAAATGTTTTTAAAAATAGCTAACCGGACGTCGTTATCGTTATATACCATATATTAAAAAATATTTTTTTTAAATTTTTCAAGTCTTAACTAATTTATCTCCAAAAACATATTGATTTATTAGATTGAATATTTTTTAATTAATATGTTTACAAATGTACATAGGTGATTATTATTTTAAAATAATTTATATAAAAAATATATTATATGTAAAAATTGCTTACAATTTTGATGTGCGGTTTGGTTAATACAAACAAAAATGTTTAGTTTCGGGTTAACACTAGTTTCAAAGTTATACTTAATAAACACATATTTTTTTTATTATACAAATTGTTTAAAATAATAATAAACTTAATAATTAAAACTTTAATACAAATATTAATAAATAACAAATAGTTTGCAATATCTATGAATCAAGTGCTGCACTCAAGCGATCAATACTTTCATATATTGTTTGATATTATTATTAAATTTAATATAGGATTCAGTGTGTAATACAATATTAATAATACAGTCAATACTCAACACTGGAGTCTAATACTTATCCATTTAATTAATAACTAATTATTGATATAAAATAAATTTTATCAAATAATTATTATTACTTTATTTATTACTTTATTTATTGTATTCAACTAATAGTTAATTAAATTAATATAATTGTTGTAATATTGTTTATAATAATGTTTGTGAGACTCGAGTGTCAATTGAATAATAATAATAATAATAATATATTATAATATGTTTTGATTATATTTATTATTATTTGTTGTATTTATTTATGAATTGATTGATAGTATAATAAAATTGTTGTCCAAATTTGACACATCTATTGATACAAACATTTTGATTGAATGAATGGCTTCTCAGTCGAGGATATTATTGTTGAGAAGAGCTGATCACCACTCAAGACTCACATCAGGTTTGACTAACAATTGTCTCAATTTTTTTAGACAAACATATCATTTGTTTTATTTTTGATATATTTGTTACAATTGTTTGTAAACTATTTGATTGATTTGTTTCGACAGGTTTTGAGTGTCTTCTTGAGTCGGAAGCCATGACAGACGTGACTCTGGCCTGTGATGATCACGTAGTTCGGGCCCATCGGACAGTACTGTCGATATTCAGTCCATTCTTCAAACGACTGTTTGATTCAATACAAAATCCATTGCACTATCCGTTTGTTGTTTTGAAAGACATGCCATACGATGACTTAAAGGCCATCATTGACCTGATGTATAGGGGAGAAGTGACTGTCACTAGGGATCAGTTTCATTCTCTTAAGTCATCCGCTAAGACATTGGAAGTTTCAGAGTTATCTGATATTATTGACTCATACGAAGAGAAGACTGGAATTATTACTAAAACTGAAGACATTAACGCATTATTTGTAAGAAATACACGCAAAAGAGGTCGTCCGCGAAGATATTGCGATAATATCGAAGTTGACAGTGAAGAGGATGTTAAAGTGTTTTCATCGTCGGGACCGCCAACTAAAAGACAACAGGTTTTGCTATCAAAAACTACGGGAATGATTACTAAATCAACTAATTTATCAACTAATAAACCGCAAACAGCTATACGTGGCGGTCATTTACCGCAATTGGGTCGACCGGCCACTGCCATTCGTGGCGCACATTCATTTGGTTATAAACCGCAGACTGCCGTAAGAGGTGGACATTATGGCGGTGTTGTAAAACCGCAAACAGCTTTAAGAGGTGGAGTTCGTGGACGAGGAACTCGAATCAAAATCGAATCAGATGTCGACCCCAATGATGAAGACTATATACCAATTCAAGACACTGTTAGACGCGGTAATAGTCGACGAGGACGACGACCACGACTCTCGGCTGATCTACCGATGGCCAGTAATTTAATACAAAATTCAGAATCAGTGGACTTAGAGAATATTTTTCCAAATTACAATCCATCTGATGTCACTTCATCGACATCTGATACATCAAATACAACCAATAGACCCATTCCAGTGACATTTGAAACAGTTGTTAAACAAGAACCCGATTCAGATTCAGAAGTTGAGTGCATTATGTCGGCGACCAGTCCTTTGCCGAGTAGTGTTGAAGAGATTCCGATACCGAATGAAACACTCGACTCAATAGTCAACGATATTTCCAGTAATTCTGAATCACAACAAAATGAATTACAAACTAATGAATTATCTAACGATCTAACAGTCAGTGAAAGTATTAGTGTTTCAAAGTCAACGACCGAATCAATTGCTACCACTTCTGATGAAAACCAAACCATTTCATCGAATACTGTTTCTGACGTTAGAATTAAAACTGAAAGACCAGACACTCCTATCATTGATAGAGAGGTAACAACTTTACAACAAATACAACAATCTATTGATTCGGGATCTAACTCGAGTTCGATTGATAATCAAGTCATCAATAGTACTACTGCTATACAATCATCGGAATCAGTTTCAGTGACACCATCGACCATAAACAGTGTAATTAACACAACAAATGTCCCGCTATTACATGTTATTAAAACTGAACGATTCTCTCCAACCATTGATTCCCAAACATTCTCGCAATCTATTACTGATTTGGAGCCAAATATTAGCAATTCATCGGAACAGCCGATTATCACTGAATCGACAATACCTGTGTTGAGTACAATTAAAACGGAAAGATTGTCACCAAATAATATTGAAAACAATATTATCGACATCTCAGAGGAAAATAGTCAAACAGAAACAGTTGTTAGCTCTTCTCATACAACGGAAACAGTTGTAAATCAAGTGCTGAATGACGAACTGGTTATCACTGATTCTATTGAAACAACATTAGAGCCACAGCTGACTGATCAGATCATAACAATTGAAGACAACAATCTATTCACTGATTCTACCATTAGTTCAACTCCACAGACTGATGTTATTTCGCAAACATTTACTGATTATGATCAGCAAAATACATGTGAAAATAGTGGTGCTGTCGATGTCAATGTACAGCAGATAGTATTTGACGCATTTTATTCTGATAATAGTGACCAACCATTGCAGACATTAGCCACAGAAGCTTCTTCATCTACTTCTTCAACTACCAATCACTCATTAATTAATTTAAATATAGAAAATAATTCATTGAATGAACAAAATACTCAATTCATGGCAGCATCCGATTCTACTAATAATTATTTTACAAATCAAACTATCACCACATCTGTTCCAATGCAAGTCGCAAGTGATGAGCAAACAATTACAACAAATACCGGCAATTTTCTCGATAACAATATAGTTATGAATAGTCCCATACATTCTGATGAGGAATGTATGCTTTTAGATAGTCCTTCACAGGACTATCATAAAACTCTTGGTTCAGATAACTTGGATGACTCAATGGATGATAATAATTAGTTACTTCAAAATTTAATTTTTATTCAATAAACAAATTTCATTTTATATTAATATTTCAAATGTCGAGTTTAGGCGGTTTGTTGTTTGTTTTTGACGATCACTCGATGGTTCTTTGATTCGGGATCCGAGTGCTGTTCCTCCCAGCACTTCAAGCAAAAGTACTTGAACTCATCTCTACAATAGATGGGCATCTGTTGCTGTGTGTGACAAATAGCACACTCGCACTCGTTTTCAATGTAGGGATCAATTTGAATCTTTTTCTTGAATCGCGGAGACTTTATCTCAATGAAAGCCGCAGCGACTGCTTTGTCGTAACTGTCTTTGTTATCAAATGATACTCTTCCTGAACCTAATGGATACTTGTGTTTATCGGTGTCGAGTCCAGCAAAGACCACACCACCAAACAAATCGTCCATCACTCGAGCCAATCCCTCTGCTGACAACATACCATGAAGTGCTCCCACAAAGACAGTCTTCGAGTGTTCCATTTGTCCTGAAAAGGTGTTCTTCATATAGAAACGGTCGCCGATGTCGAATGGGATCACTTGAACTTCTTTTGCTTTTTGTCGACGAGACGACAGATTATAGTAGAAACGATAACCGGATTCAACATCTTTATAACTAACTGTACACTTCTGGAGCAAAGCAGTCACGTTGTCGTATGACTCGAATATAATGTAGACATAACCGGCTTTATTATGAGTGGCGCTATCGATAGCACTCCTGATGTCTTTTCCTGGCCATTGAATTTGAATATTTCCGTATTGAGCGAATGTGCAGTGAAGGTCACTATCGGTCAAATCGTATGGAATACCGCCGAGGAATACTTTGCACGAATAGATGGGATTCTTGTTACGTGTTTTTCGCGGCAGTTGTCCGGTCCAGTTGTAATTAGCCGTTGCCTTCATTTGCGAAATAAGCTTTTCTTCCATAATTCTCTTGAATGTCAATTGAGAATTAGTAAAACAATCTTCAATAGGTTTCCATATCTTATTCACCGATAGAGTACCAGATCCTCGGCCATAGACTCCATTGTTAGTAATATTGAAATTTCCATCGATCGACCCATTCAATGATTGGCTCAAATCAAATCTTGAGTTATTAAATCAATTTATATTATTATTTAATTAAAAGCAAATTCAATACATTTTATACATTTGTTTGTTTTGTCTTCCGTTTCCGTTTGAAGGCATGAAATTATCTCTTGGATTATCACCAGTCATGGGCTTAAAGTACGATGAGTTTCGAGTCAAACCAAAGCCCAAATCAATTGTGCCTCCGATACGACTCGACTGTCCAGTTGACGAGTCTTTCCCATAATCGAATCCATTGAAAGGATTGGATCGATTGGATCGATTGGATCCATTCAATTCATTCCAGAAGCCATTCATTACATTTGAGGTCGAGTTGTTGATATTCGGTGATCCATTTTGATCCACATTTTGACCACTAATTTTGAACTTCTTTAACAGTTGATAAATAGAATCGCATTCGAGAATAGTATTATCCATTGATCTTTTAAATTAGGACTTTGATTGTCGATAAAATATAAGAACAATTGACACAAAAGACTACTTTCGAGAATATGTCACAAAAGTTAAGACGCAATCAATTAAATCAAATCAAATATCAATGCTTACCGTTAAAGATGTCTTAAAGATGTCTTAAAGATGTTAAAGATATAAAATTGTATCAAAAATAATCTAAAATTATATTAACTTATAATTAAATGCGTTTAAATGTATTTAAGACACAAAATCGTTAAGAATTATTAAAAATAATAAAAGTTATGAAAAATAATTGATTTGTTTTTCCTTTTATACTGATTTGATTTCAACTAAACATCAATTGACTCATTCGTTTCAATGCAATGTTTCACTCTTTAGGTGTCCAGAAATGTCGGGAAATTAATTAAATAAGAGTTGAAATGATTTTTATATTATATTTTAATATAATATAATGAACTATATATTTTGTTTTATTATTAACTATTATTTGAGTAACAATTAATTTTCAACTGATTTCTTGTTAGTAAATATTCCTTTAAGTCTTATGACTATACGTTAAAATAATGTCAAACTAAGTATATATATATAAGTGAAATATGAAATTGTCTTTAACTATAAAAAGCTTACTATTAGGAATATATATAAGTATATATATATGTATATATATATATATGTGTGTGAAATTAATAATTAAATATTTTATGGACTAATTGATGACTCGTAAGGACTATAGTAATATAGTTGAAGTCATTTTTGTGATCACTTTAGAGTTGTCACAGTTAACAACAATTCAAAATATTTGATTGAATAAACCATTGATTCATCATTGTATTGGACAACCAATCATATTGAATAACCTAGATAGTTTAGCGTATAATTACTAATATTCAATTGATGGTGTATATGAGTTATTTAATCATATGATCAAAGTTACTGTTAAGCAAAGCACAAGTTTAATATTTAATATATTTCAGTATAAAAATTTATTAATGTTTGAATTGATTTCAATCAATAAGACAGTAAACATTACATTTTTTTAGAAATTATATTAACATTTGCATTTATAGTATTAAAAGTTTATAAAATATAATATTACAAATTAGTTTTATTTTATTAAAAGTATAAAGTTTTTGGAAATATAAGATTTAAGCCAATAGTAGTATCGAGACAATACACTAATACTAGAATTAAATGTTAATCATATTTATAACAATAAAATATATTTAGTGACTGGACTTTAAAATAAATACAGTTTATTATAAAATATATCATAAACTTGAATGCATTATTATTTATTATGATAATATTAAATATGTATAAAAATATATACCAAATAATAATAATAATAATAATAATAATAGCATCAACAAAAACATATAAATATTTTTTTTATCAAATATAAAAAATTATTACTACATCTTATATTTTGTTTAGTTTAAGAATTCTTTGCAAAATAAAGCAAACATATTGTTATTATAAACAATACTTATAATTAACAAAACATTCAATACTGAAATAGATTGACCCAGGTTAATATTTGTATACACATTTTATCAATATAAAAATTTGTATAATTAATTTCTAACAGTTTAATCACTTAATGATGATTTGTTTAGATAATTTTGAAATTGGTAAACAAATAATTAAATATATAAGTTTATACAGATAAAACTTTTTACGATCAATGATCTCTCTCTCTCTCTCTCTCTCTCTTCTCTCTCTCTCTCTCTCTCTCTCTCTCTTTCTTTCTCTGATTTATTCAGTTGAATATAAGTCATGCTCTGGTATATCAATTGGTGGCACTCATGCTCTACAGTAATGTTCTATCATTTATTGAAATACTGTATTAATAAAAATGCTTTCATTCAGTCTTTCAGTTGCTGTTAACTAATGATCACAAACTGCAAGTAATTTATGTCAATCACTCAGTTATCGCTGACTTTTTTTTAATCGCATAATAATTTACATACAGATTAACTATAAAATTAATTTTATAATATCATTAAATTAAGTAATTTAATAATATAATTATGTTGTATATACAGTAAAATATTTAGTAAAAATTAATTTTATTTCTATTATATCTAATTAAATCAAAATCTTATTATTTTAAAGTTTATGCTAAATATTTATTATTAAAGTGAATATTTGAAATAATTCATTCTATTATATATTCAATAAAATGTTTGTGTATATAAAAGTGACATTAAATGTTCAAAAATGGATATAAATATATAGGTACTAAACTTTATTTCTTTTATAAAAATAAACTAATTTTATTACAAATATTTATAAATCTTTGGAATTATTTTTTAATTGTATTTAATTTAATTATTTTTGAAAATTGTTAATAGATATTATTATAAATATTACAATTACAGGTATATACTGTATATTATATACATTTAAAAGCATATTTTTTATACCTTTATGCTTTATTTTTCAATCAATTGATTTATTATTAATTATTTATATATTATATAGTTTGCTTGTTTTTATTTTTGTTTTATTTGAATATCGTTGTTATTTTCATATTTTTTTTGCTTAAATCATTCAATTCAATCATATATCCATTTGAATAGATAATAACATCTACAAACATCTAATAACATCTGTATTTATTCAAAATTATATTTAACATAATATTATAATTACATGTAATTATATTTGTTTACTATATCAGTACAGTATATGAATGCTTAAAATTAATTTTCTCATAAGTCTTTATAGCGTGTATTTAAATAATTAGTTTGAAAATGCAATTGTTTTTTCTTACCTTATAATTAATAGTAAGAATAAAACTACCAAAAAATATATTAGAAAACCAAATATATTGTTTTTATATACAGTACATAATATATAATATATAAAAATTAATAATCTTTAATATAGATTCTATACTGTGACTATAATTTATATTAAATTTTATATTGTTTTTTATTGATTGAATTTTGCCAGTAGTGGTCATTTCTAGTTAATATCATAGTATATAACATTTAATATAGACTTATTAATATTTTACTAAACAATTTATCCGAGTTTTTGAATGCATTTTGATTATAACAATTCATAATTAATGCTAAATAAATTGAATTTTTTGTTATTCATTACATTTACAGACTCATTGAATAATTGTGAGAGAAAGAGAAAAAACTAATTAATTGAAAAAATGGCTAAAAATAGTTTATTCAAATTATTATTATTATTATTATTGAATTGTTTGACATATAAACTAATATATCAAATAAATGTCAACTAAACAGCAGCTATGAGTTTAACTAAAAGTAGTAGTGCTTCACAATTAACAAGTCTAACAAATGAGAGGATAGATCCGGTATCTGAGGGCTGGATATATGCCAATAAAGAGCACTCGTTTGGGTTCAGCGACGCCGAAGTATCGCTAATGGACATGGATTATGATAATGACGACAACGACAATCATAAACGATATGAAATATTATTATTACCCGACATAAAGCCAAGCACTGGTCAAATCACTGCACGACTATCGCCACCACTGATGACACAGTCATTATCGATGAGTACTGTCGTGTTTGATACAGATCTCGGTGTTTGTATGACTAGCGGTGATCACGACATCGATGCCGACGTTTCGCCCACAAGAATAGCATTAAGTAATATACAAGAGTTTGTTGAGACAACTGTTGTCTTAAGAAAAGATAAGAAAAATGAATTAGGAATCAGTATTGTTGGCGGAAATGACACTTATCTGGTGAGTACACCTCTATTGTCAACAATAATCGCATGATTACCATCTCATCCATCATTTTTTATATGCTTTTTTGATAACTAATTTCATACCATATATCATATATATATATATATATATATATATATATATATATATATATAAGTAATTACTATATTCTCTATTATATTGTCTACAGTGTGTGTTTGTGTCACACATAATGTACTCTATGTTATATAATTAAAGTAATGTAAGTGAAAATTGCATTATAAAAGCAAACAACTTTATACCTTATTAAGTGTCATATTTGTTGATGTCTTATAATATATGATAATAAATTAAATATATCATATAGTATAATGTTAGCAATATTTTTTTTATATTAATATATTTAATGTTGTGTGTGTACACTGTATTGTATATGATTGCTTTTTGTATAATTAAGTCATCAGTTTAAACAATTGTTTTCAAAAACTACATATTCTTAACAAATAGAAAATATGCAAAATTAAGTATATTATACATAAAATTATAATATAATATAAAAAACACATAATACTAAATTATTTAGTGACATATAATTTTACAAATAATTAAGATTAAATATTTAAGTAAAACAATGTCTCCTTTTTTATCGATCATATATATGAACACAATTAAAGACAATTTGATACCTAATGGTTGTTTAACGACAATTGTCTTAATTGAACTCTACTTTACTTTTTTTCTACTAAAATCTGTGATCATATATGAAGAAGAAGTTCATTAGGACTTAAGCATCAAAATAATAATTGCAAACAAACACATAATCTTTTATTAAACTACAAATAAAAACTAAATACAATGCAATCGATACAAATAATCTTTAATGTTAACTTCAATATCATTATAAAATTTGAACATATATTGATATAATAGTGGGATCAACCAATAGAGTATATGGAAAAAGGGTAAAAAAGGGAAAAGCATTTAATACACATAACGCTATTCAAATTATTGCATAATAACATTACAATAGAAATTTTATAATTGTTAATACAGTAAAAATAAGTAAAATTGTTATTATAATATTTTTGTGTCTTTAATGTTGTTTTAATTTAAAATTTATATATTTAGTATTTATGAATTTTTTATGTTAAAATAAATAGTTAATTAACAAATTTGTCTTATTTGTATATTATTATTATTTAAATGTTTTTTTGTATACTCTAAATATAAAATAAGTTGGTCACTCTAATTTTCTAGATTCTATTATCCCATAATATATAGGTCTAAGTGGAACCCTTGACTCAGTATACATGTAATAGTTATTAAATACAAAAATGCATTAAAAACATTATGAAAACAATTAGAGAGTTTGTAATGCCGTTCATAACTATCACTTAATTGCCTCTCATATCCTGAATGAAAATCAATTTAAAAATAATTTATATTTTTTTGCTATAAAAGTGTTAGAAAATATTTTATCTTTTTTAAAAAATATTTGATGAATAAATTAAATAATGTACAAAATTTATGTAATATAGAGATTGAAGTAGTTTTTTAAAATTGAAATTTATAAATTTACCATAATCCTTAATAATTATTATTTACACACACAATATTGATTTTAAAAATTTAAACTAAACAATTCATATATCATATTTGAAATTTCTGTAAAAATAATTATGATACAAAAATAGTTATCTGAAAATAATTAGTAAATTGAGACATTTTTTGATTATTTTTTATTTTTCAATAAATTGTCATTAATCTTATGCTTTTATTGGATATATTAATACTATTTATAGATTTAATTTGTTTTTAATATATTATTTGACATTTAGCTTATAGTTTAGTTGGGATATATTTTTATTTTATTGATAATTAAAATATAATATTAGCAAACTTATAAATATTGATGAAAATATTTTGTTAGTAAACAAATTTAGATATTACAAAACTTATTTAAATTATAAATAAAAGTATATATTTATTTTACCAGTATATTATTTTGTTGATTACTTATTTAGTAAACAAAATATTTACAAAGATTACAGTATTAAATATATTTAATAATTTACAACAACAACAAATTATATTAATCTTTTATATCAATATAAATATAAATGAATTACTGATTTAAAAAATAATAAAAAATATTTATCAAATTAATCCAAAAGTATATTATAAACTGAATAAACTTAAACTGTACTTATATAGAGAAAATCTTAAAATAAATATTATAATTTAATCTCATATTTTTTCTCTTATATTTAATAAATAAAATATTATTTTATAAATTGAAAATAATATTTATTATTAATTTATACAGTATAAAAGTAGCTATTTAATAATTTTTAATAAAAATTATAGGACATATAAAAAATAAATTTTAAATTTATAATAATCTTTTTATATTTTAATTTTTATTAATAAAATTTAAAAATAATTTTTATAAAATGTAAATATTTCCTTATAATTCAAATATTTAAAATATTAATATAATGAAAATATAATGAAAATATTGTATAATAATTTTTATTTTAAATTATATTTCTAAGTAAATAATAATTATTATTAATTATTTTTTTAATTTTTTAAAATAAGTTATTTCAATATTTACATATACATCAAATATTTATTGATTTGTTCAAAAATTATAAATACTATGAATGATATTAAATATATGTTCTTTGCTTTTTATTTTTAATACTAGCTATTTGTTTAATATACAGTAATATAGCATTATCTACAATACAGTGAGAAAATGCCTATTAATATGATTGTTACAAAAATGTTTTAAAATAATTTTAATCTAAAATAAATTAAGCCTATTTTAATCTGAATTTATAAATCATGTATCACTTTTTATTAGTACTTATTACTAAATAATAAAATTTATTTATTTATTAATTATTACAATGCTGTAGATATTAATATATTGCATAATCTATTTGTTAATAGAGGCTATATAAGTTTAAATAAAAATATTAAAATAAAAAATATTTAGATAAAAAATGTTTAAAGATTTTAGTATAATTTTATTTATTTGAATAAATTAGCTATTTTTGGTAAAAATTTATCTTTAAATTTAATAAAATATAGTTAACAAAATATAGATTTGATTTACTGTATCATTAACATCAAAATGTACTTTATTTATTTGTAGTTTTTCAATCTTAGTGACTATAACTTATAAATTATATTATAATATTTGTTTCTTAAATGATTTTTTATATATTATTATTTATATTTCATTATATTAATTTTAATTTTATATATTTATGTAAATATAATATCATAAATATTATTTTGTATAGAATTATATTTTTTTAAAAAACATTGTGTTTGGAATTAGAAACTAATAAATAATTTTAATAATATGTCTAAAAATGCAATTTCCGTTTAGGTTTTGCATTTAAAGTCTATATAATAATTATTTTATTGCGAAATTTTTATCTAAAATTTAAATAATAGTATTAAAATAGTAGGATTTTTAAATACATTTTATTAACAGTATTTTAAATAAATATAAAATTATACATGTATATACAGTACATTACAGTATATTTAATAATTTAGATGAAATAGTAATTTAAAATTTAAATAAACATTAGGAATCGTGGCATCAGATTATGTTTGTTGACTATAAGGGTTACACTTAAAAGTAATTATTAAAATTAAATGTCTTATTTAATATACAGTAGAAACAGTTTAGTTTAATAATAAATTAATTTTATTATTTAACTTAAATTTAGTGAATATATTATATAGTTGTTGTATAAAATAACGTATAGAATAATAATAATAATAATAATAATAATAGTTATAATACGGTATAAACAGATGAATCTCATTATACAAGATATATACTATAATAAGTGCAGAGACACACACATAACAAAAACATTTTTGTTGTCAATAAGTGAAATGCTTTTTATTTTATTGACAGAAATATAATATAGGATGAAAACATTTTATCTAATATTTTTGTTATAAATGTATATACTGTACAATATATATTTATTTGTATATTTAATATAATAAAACGTTTTCAAGACACAGTGAGAAAAGTGCAGCGGAAGCGCCACTGTAGAATGAGTTTTCAAAGCTAATGGACCAATGAGAGACGAGATTTTATGCGCAAAATTTGAAGCATGTTGGCGTAAAATTGTGAAAATTCAGTCGACCAATGAAAGTCGAGCTTTCAGGCGCTAACTTATAAAGTTGTTTGTGCATAGCGTTGAAAAGTAAAAATTATTCTCAAAAATAGTAATAAAAGTGTACACCAGATGTTGGGTCGAGTGTTTTTTGATTGATTTGATCGAAAAAGTAAAATCGTTACTCGAAACTATAAGTCATGTGATGTATTTGTTGTTGGAAATCGTTGAAAAGTAATAATTTTTCTCAGATATAGGGAAAATATTGTCCACCAGATGTTGGGTCGAGTGTTTTTTTATTCATTAGTTCGAAAAAGTAAAATTATTACTCAAAATTATAAGTCATGTGATGTCATGTGATGTTTTGTAATTTTGAAAAATGTTGAAAAGTAATAATATTTCTTAAAAATAGTAATAAAATTGTCCTCCAGATGTTGAGTCATGAGTTTTTTGATTCATTAGTTCGAAAAAGTAATATATTTACTCAAAATTATTAGGTCATATTTTATTTTGATAGCTTATTGAAAATTATTCTAAAGTAATTAAATTACTTTTAAATTATTAGTCATATTTTATTTGATATTTAATTTGTAATTATTATGAAAAGTGTGCTTATAATTATTAATTTGAAGTAAATTTTACATTTTTTATTTCAAAAAAAAATTTTAATTCTATAATTTTATTCGAAAATTTTAATTTTAACAACAAAATTTAATGTATTATATAGAAGTTTATTAAACTAAATTAATAAAAAAAATTAACTGTATTTGACTTTTATGAATAAAAATATTTTTTTAAAAAAATATGACTTACTCTATAATTAAAACGATTATTATTTTAGAAAGAGATGAAACTGTAATAAATCTAATTAATATGTATTCTAACATAAAATAAAGATATAAAGAAATATTTTTTCTTTGATAGTTTTTGATACAGTTTCAGCTATTTTATGAAAAAAATAAACTAAAATTATAGTCCAATTAGTTATTGGAATGCTTGCCGTTACGATACATCAACGAAATTGTCGGGTATGTAGTTCCGTATTGAATATCGAAAACGCATACTTTAATCATTGATATTGTCTGCCAAACTATCCGACGGATTTTCTTCTCTTTTATTACTGTTGGAATCAAATAATTCATAATATCCAGTTTTGTAGATCGACTTAATTTCAACTCAAGTAGACGTAGCGATGGCAAATCTAGTGAAATACCGCTAAAGAAATCATCAATTAACTGAGTTGTTCCAGACATTCGAATTGCAAGTTTTCGAAGTAATTTCAAATTACTGAGTTGTTCCGAATAGATATTCAGTTGACGGATTACATCAAATCCCAAATGAAGTGATTTCAAACACTTCATACTAGTATTGATTGCATCCAAAACAGTATCAACAGTAGATGTTGATCTGGTTACTATTGTGACATTAAATGCTTTCAATTTAGTTAATTGGTGGCCAATTGTTTGCAAATCAAATCCCAATTCAATGTTATCAGTAGTTTCATTGTATAAAATCAACGTCAATGATTTTAGTTCCGCAAAATTCGATGTATGTCTTAGTATTAGTGATTTCGTCTCTTGATTACATGGTTGGACACATGTTGGGAGTAGCGATAGTTGAGTTAACTGTGTCTTATATGTCTTGACAAACGAATAGTAATCATGAATCGAAAATGAAAATCCACGGCTCAAATCGATTGATTTGAGTCCTTTAAACACCATAATAGTGTTTAGTAAGCCATCGCTATCCAGTTGATTGTCAATTAGTAAACCATACAACGAAACGCTAATTCTCGGACCAAAGTCGACAGATAACCGATGAAGATTAGGCATTTGATTTGCCACCTTCCTAAGACAATTATCCCTGAAGTCAGTCTTCTTATTGGCACTAACGGGCCAGTCTTCGGGCCAATTGAGAAATATTAATACTTTTAGAGAATTAGCAAAATATGCGATAATCGAAGACAGTTGTTCAGATGTTATCAATGAAAACGAGCCAATAATTAGTTCTTCGATTCTATTTTGATGACAATTGGTTCTTATGGCCTCAAGCATTTCGTTATCGATGGGACGCATAATATTTGTGTATTGAATACTTTTGATACCAATACATTTCTTCAAAATACATTGAAGAATCTTGGCGTTGACTTTAACGTTTATGTGATCCAAAGGATACAAACATTTTCGGTAACTGAAAATGAGATTGTGTTGTGCAATGAAAATAACACGTTTCCATTGTTTTGATACAGATTCGTATTTAAATTTATCCATAATTTGCATCGGCGATAGTAGTAGTCCGGCCATATCGTCGCCGAAACGATCAAATGAATTGCGAGCCATCATAAATGGTTGTCTGATATGAATCACATGAATAGTTATATAAATATATATGTTAGTAATTATTTTATTTTTTTATAATTCAAAATAACAAAACTTACCTTTTAGTTTAATTATTATTATTATTATTTAATAAAGAAATGAAAAGTATTAATAAACTAAACTAAAAAATAATTTTTATTGCTTAATAATATTTTGAATAGTTATTAAAATATTATTAAAAAAAATAAAGTAAAGTAATATTTTTTTACTGTTATTTTGTATTCATTTGAATTTCTTTATATAATATATTAGACTTGAATAGCATAATAGAGTAAAGTTTAACTAAACTAACATAAAATACCGCTATAATAGGCTAATGTTGCGTACAGTATAACTTAATAAAATTTTTTGACTAAAGTTCACTAAAAATATTTTACTGTTATATATAACAGTATTATACAGTATATATATATACTGGTATTACTGTTATATATTATAAGCTTTACTATAGGTTTGAAACAGTATTATTACTGTTATTTAATACTATTTTCTTTGTTGCGCTTCAATGAAAACATTAATACTTAATTATTTTTGAAATATATTTAACAAATGTAATATTTAAGTCAATTTTTTACTATTTGTATCCAAAGTTTTGTGATAAAAGTTATGTCTAAGTCTACTGCAAACGTTTCATTAACATCATCTACAGCAGATATCAATAATGAAACGACAAATTCATCTGCAATACCGACAAAAGACGCTACTGTGGCTTTGAAACCAAACAACGGTTTTACTAAACAAGTAGTAGATATTAGTAGTTCAAGTGATGCTATGGTTCACTTTATTGAAGAAAAATATAAAGTACTGTCTATTGATGAAGACAATGACTTAAATAAGTCTTCTTCAGAAACGAGTATTGAAACTCATTTAGTAAGACGAGGAAGAAAAATGGTTTGTTTTTATAACAACCATATGATGGTCAGAGAACCACTCGAACTAAAGGAAAATGTATCGACAAAATGTCATTTGAGTACTTCGACTGGTCAACAAAAGAGTAATTTAGTCAATACCAGTAGAACAACTGAGTCCACTAACGCTAATGTTAGAGCCGAAAATGTTATGTCATCTAAACAAAAATTAGTAAACAATGAGTTGATTATTGAGGAAGATTTGATAAGTAATAAACGACCTATAGATGAAGTGGAAGTCATCGATCAAAAACTGCAAAAAATGAAAAAACTTCACAGCAATCCAACGCAAGATTATGTACCAACGACTAGTGGCCCAATCGAAGACAAAGTCAAGTCAACTGATAAACAATTGTCTAAACATGACAGTACCGAACATAACATTAAAAACTCAAACACAAGTGCTAACACTGATCACAAAATTGATGAAAATATCGGTAATAATTTTCTTACTTACAACTTAATTACTATATATAAACTAAAATATTTTCAATTATTTAACTTAGAAAAAGTTATCAGCAAATTGGATGACTCACTAAATCAAGTGTCGAATCGTAATGACAATCTGTCTGGAAGTAGTATTGCTTCTCTTAAAATTAGTCAAAATCCTAGCGATAATATTGTTAGCGAGACATTTGCGACCAATGAAATTAATGTGATAAACAAAGTACTCAAACAAATTGGAGACTTTATGTCTGGATATAATCAAAAGTGTAATCCGCAATTATCTAATCAATTCGATGAAGTCAGTGAAAACGCTAAAGTATCGGAAAAGTTTTTAAATGATTACACAGAAACTGTGAGCTCAACATCAGACTTTCAATCGGCTATGAAGTCTGGTTTGCAGTCATTTGATGTGATAATTAGTACTAAATTAGCGAATAGTGCAAAGAATCGAAAAAATTCTTCTGCTTATGAAACGGAAAAATTGAAAACCATTATTCTTTCAAATAGTTTTTATAAAACATTAGTAAAGCTTTTGGTATCCATTCGAATCAGACATGTCAAAGATATTAACATAGTCTCAATAAATGAGACTTACTCTAAAATGAAAACCGCCAGAGTAAATGAATTGAAAAATATTAGGGAAAATATACCGAAAATGTTGAATAAATATTCGAATAATAAGGAGATAATTGAAAGTAAAAATATTTCTTTCGTTGGTTCGCGGATCTTTCAAAAGTCTGGTCGGACAGTTATTAAGTTTTACTGCGATCACCATCCATTGTTGTATTTTGAACAAAATCTAAGTCATTATCAAACACCTCAGGAACAACTGTCAAACAAAATCGTTTCGTTGATTGAGTCGGAATGGGAGTCGACGCCTCTAGTGTTGTTGAGATACTGTATGATCCAAAAGAACTCAAACACTGATTGCTTTATGGTTCCACAGATTAACGGATGGCCAATAATTAACAATCTGCTGGACATTGTTAGACCGTATTTGCAAAACTTTGGCAAAAAAAAATCTCATCAAAGAGTACAAAAAAACCAAAAACTAATATTAAACGATAATTCAGCTTTAACTGTCGATGACTTAATTAAATGGATAGATCAGAAAAATGTTTACCAAAGCATTCTACTACTAGTTTGGTATGGCGACAATCATTTTATTGATACAAAATGTGTTTTTGTTGGAGCACTTTTGAACTGTCACATAACACCTCTTCAACACACAATTGATACTCTGTCGTCCATCAAATGTTCAACATCTGAACAATTGATATTTCGAATCGGTAACAGTTATTTGGATGCTGTCCAAAGCGCCGGACACATAAAGATAGCCAAAATATTGATCGAAAAAACTGTTTCAAAAAAGCCAAAAACCGAAACAATAGTTACTAACACGGATTCTATATCTGTTGATGGCAAAACAAATACTTTTGAACAAATTGTACCGTCCGATAAGTACCGTATTAATTTCGAGAAAACTTTTTTCTCTGCGACCGGTGGCTTCATTGTCGATAGTTATGTTAAAAAGGAAAGATTAACCAATATTAACGAATTTAGATTTGCTTTACTTGATTTGGAGGAAAAATCAGACTTTGATCGGAAAACTGTAATCAAGTCGATGGATAAAAGTAAAAATGAACTAATAGAACGATTATTACTTCCGTGTTTTACGACACTTTCTTCGGCATTCTATGGAATTATTCGTCTGCTGGAAAATGATACGCCGATAACTGATAAAGTATTGTTTGATAAAAAGTTTACATTAAACCAATATTATTTGCAAATCGAAGATTTAATGTCAAAAATAAGTGTTGACACAGACACGGAAAATTCATCGAAAATGTATTTTACCGAAATAATACAGTCATTGGTTTCAGTAGTTTTTTCGCTTAAAGTTTTTAAGCGCTATAATGATGACAACAGTGTTCCGGCCGCACTGTATCATATTGTCGAAGTTATTGCCAAGAGAATTGAATTTGATCGAAGAATCGCAAATCATACTAAAACAATATTTTTTAAGCAATTATGCCAAGAGAAAGGCCTAAATGGATTGAAGGAATGCGATTTCTGGGAAGTCGTATCTAAATTAATTAGATATTTCAAAGCGAATAACCATAAAAATCCTGATTTTTTTAAAAATTTTGAAAAATTTTTTGATAACGGTCGAAAGCTTTATAAGTTTGTCCGCAGCGATTGGTTCGACTCAATTATTGAAGTAATCTTCAAATCCATCTGTAAATCCAAGTATGAACTGTTTGTTAGGCTTATGCCCGAACATAAGTTTGGCGGACAATCTGAAGGAATCACTTACAAAGAGTCATTCCAACAACGTAGTAAGTAATTTATTTACTTTGCAAAACTAATACATATGAATTTTTTAAATTTTTAATCATTTAATAATTAACTATAATCCATAAATTATTTAGAAGAAGTCGAAGAAATCGTTAACAAGTACTCAGACAGTGGATTTAGGTTTCGGATGTTTCCAAATGTTGAAAACGTGTCTGATGATGATTACCGAAACTCTATGAATTTGGATAAAGGATTTTTACAAAACTATTTTTTTCAAAGTCTTATCATATTATCACCGGAATTGACTGTTAAGCAAACAGACAAAATTTGATACTAATTGTTTAAAATTCTATTATTTAAATGACTAATATTATTTTGGATACTCATTAATAGATTAGATTATTTTTTGATTTGACATCAATTTTAATAATAGAAAATATTTTTAAAAAAAATTGTATTTGAATTAAAATTCATTATTAAGAAATAAAATATTAAAAAAATAATTTTTTTTTTGAAATTTTTTTCTCAAGTTATAGAATATAATATTTATATAATATAAACTCCATTTTGATTAAAGTAAATAATTTTTTTTTTTAAATTTATTTATTGTAAGCTTTAATATTACTTTTTAAACAAACAAAGATTATTATTATAGTAATTTAATATTACTTTCTTTGTTATGATTCAATATTACATATATGTTAACATTAATAGTTGAATTTTTTAGTAATAAAAGTATTGAAATATTTTCAACAAATGTAATTATCATTATTATTGAACGCAATTAAAAGTAAAAATAAATTATTTATATCTTAATTTTTTTTTAAATTAATTAATTTTTTTTTATTTAATTTTTTTAATTAAATTAAACAAAAGATTATGGTAAAAAACAAAGAAAACAGACCTTATTTAAGAACGGGCTGTTCTTGTGGTGCTCCTCATCATTGCCGCAACATATTAGCACCGGTTAGCTGTGGATGGTTTGGGAAGAAGTGTGCTTTAATTTTCCACTATAACCGCTGTACAACATGCAGAAACTCGTATAATATTCATAATTATCGATATTAATATTTTAATTTATTAAAAATTATAACAGTTATTTCAAAAATTCTATTAAATATATATTTATATTTATTTAATAACTTTATAGTTGAATATAAACTATTAATTTTGTATCAATATTTAAATAATAATTAATTATATTTGTAATCAAAAAAACTAATTAAATAAATTAATTATTTAATTATTAATTGGTTAATAAATAATTATTTTTTTTGAAAGAATTTATAATACTTTTTTTTATTAGACGTAATTTATTTACAATTAAAGTAGATGTTTGTTGTGTTTATTTTCAAACATTGAGTCACCGAATTTTACATCTAATAAATTATCATCAGATTGTATAGAATCGGTTTAAAATTTAATTACTGCGGTCAAAGGTTTGTAATATAATATAATCAGATTATTTTAATGTTATAAAATTACTTATAATTATAACTATAAAAGTATGGCTGTTGTCGATCAAAGCAAAGAAATGGCAAACACTTTGCTTAACGTTTACCAACGATTCAGACAATTTGAAGATTGTCTTACAACAAACGTTTCAAATTGGGAATCGCTAGTCAATGGGTTAGTTAGAGACATGAAAACTACAACTATTGGTAAAAACTCATGTCTCGATGAGTTTGTTGTTGGATTTGATGGCAATATTGCTAAAGAACTTCAAAATCATCAACAACTTAATGATAAAGTGGTCAGAAAGAAACTATTAGGCTATGAAAACATTAAGCCAACACTGCTAAGACTTTGTATGGTTACTCGTCCGTGTTTTACTGTTGGTAAAATGCTTATCGACTGTATGTCGGAAAAAACAGATAAAAGTCGACAAACAATTGAACACCGATTGAGTTGTCTTAAGAAGACGTATGTTAGTCTCATTGATAAAGACAAGTCTTTGCCATTTGCCGAAGGAAGTTTCTATTTGGAAGAGTTTTCATTAAATACGACTAAAATGCAATCGGATTTTTATGAAGATTTTTTAGAATCACTAAATGAATGTCAACATTTTTATGAAATCAATCGAATAAGGCTTATGCATTCACTCGAAGACTATTACACTATTAAATTAAGAAACAAATTAGTCAGCAATATGTCGACTGTATTGTTGACTAAATCGTTTGAGAAAACAATTTCTTATGGACTTGTTTCTGGTTTGTTGGCTAATAATGATTTTAATGTCGGCAATGATTTCGAATCATTTATTCAAATGACTTCGAACAGTCTGTATGGATACAATAACAATCCAGAAGAAAATGTACATTATCAACTCATAACTGTTGATATACTCAACACATCAACCGAATGTATAAATGTTAATTTTTTATACAAAAGTAATAAAATTACTTCAGACAAAGCCGAAATTATTTACCGAGTCTCTGGTGTTTTTGTCAATCCGCTAAAAGAAGCTTATCTTACTGGTCATTTGCAGACGGCTAATATCTTGACAATAAATATGTCTCATCTGATAACGACAACATTTAATACTTCATCTGTTCTCGAAGACAAATGCGAACAAAGCTTTTTCAATAAGATTTCTGCATTACATTATTATCTACCCGTCGAGTATACTAATAACATTGTAATCAATTATGGCAAATCTAAATCAGATAATGAAAGAATTGAAAATTTATGGCAAATGATGACAAGCTCGTCACTTCACTTTTTACTGAATAGTGAACACGATATTGAAGATTCGTCGACAGTGGCTAAATTGAACATTGACACCCTTTACTATTGGATGTTGGCTACAGTAGAAATTTTCTCACTGTGTAGTGAATTAAGTGACGTATCCACCGAATCGATTGTCCGAGAAAGTTATCTTTTTGAACAATTCAATCGAATTATGGATGTCATGGAAATTGGTTGTCAGCTATTAGATAATAATTCCGTTTTTTTGGCCGAACTCAAATTCATAACAAATTTATTGGCAACTTTTATCAATCGATGGTCTATGTCTGTCGAAGATTACCGATCCGAACAACGATTGATTCGCCTACTAAGAGCTTTTATGTGTTATCGACAGTTTGCCAAAACTATTAACATACCGAACACCATTTATTTTAGTAACGACGAAAGATCTAATTATTTCAAACTAATGCATAAATTGAATCAGTCAATCAAAAGCCGATTTAGAAAATTCAGTAGTAATAATAATACTATCATCAAAGACGAGCCTAACAATTATCTATTGAAGCAAATTAACAACACCTGTTGGATGCATATGAAACAGTTTACCGAAGCGTGGGATTGTCAGTTGAAGGAACAAAATTTGAAAACACAAACTTGGTGGCCGACAATTTCACAGATAATTCAATTATCGTGGTCAGCATTTGAGACGAAAAATGTTTGTTATTTTTCAACAAAAATTTTTGCAAACACCAACCTTAATTTCGATGACGAAACATTTCTTAAATCAAATTAAAAGTCTGTAATTTTATTTTATTAAAATTAAAAAATAAATAGAAAAAAGTAATAAAAATACTTTTTAGATAAGTTTTCTGATCTATTACTTCTAGATTATATTGAATTAATACCAATTCTTTAGATTAAAATATTTTTAATCATCTGTTGTCTTAATGGCTCATTTTGGCTATGTACAGTTCGTTAGAGTCAGTTTTGCTTTCGTATTCGTATGTTTGGCAAAAATAAATAATATCGTCAACATTGAGCAAAATTAATTTGCTCTCGTCATTCAGTGAAGTATTCAATAAGTAGTCGTCACTGTCCATCTGAACTGATGGATGTTGATATAGCCGAGGTGTTATGGCGTAGGCGTGCAAGTTTGTTTCATATCTTAATTTTGTATATGAGATTGCAATCAAATAATAGGTTTTTGTTTTTTCATCGACAACTATACGTTTCAATTTGGCATACATGTCAACATCGCCGACTTTATGTATATAAAAGTTATTACATTTTAAGTGAACATGTTTTAGACAAATTTCATTCAACTGGGAAAATCGTTGATGATGTTGGTTAGTGCTGTCTTTAATTTCTTTGATAATTTCATTTCCAAGTAACTCTTTTTCTTGATCAGTAAGCGTATGTAGTTTCAGGTCTTTCATTAAGCATCGATTTGCATTCAGTTTAAAATTTTCGTCACATTCATATCGATTTTGATCAGACAAGATACCTGCAGCCATCAGTTGGCAACTGTTTACCAATGTCAGGCAAAGTTGTTTATAGTTGGTTTTTTTAGCCTTATTAGTAAAGTATTGGTGTTTTCTTTCAAATCGATGAGTTGTATAATAGATTAGTGGTCCATATTCTTCAATTGCGTGTACATAATGAGTTAAATAGTGAAATTTGGGTGTAATTGTCTGGTCAGGAAAATACTTCTGATATGATTTAAGAAATTTATTGATACATGTGTTTAGATCGTTTAGAGTCTGGCGACTGATTCGGTATGAAAATATTATTTCTATGCACCGTCTGAGTGGATTGTAAACGTTTTTATATGCAGCTAAGTCAAATATAGATTTATCTAACAATTCAATAATAAACGGCAGCCGATAGAAGAATTCCAATTTCTAATATATAAAAACAAGTATTAATATTTCTTTATTGTAAATAATAAAATCGTTTATTAAAATAATTATGAAATTAGATTTACCTGTACAGCGATACCATCGACTTTCGGTTTTTTATCTGTCAAACTTTTCATACGGCCTTCGTGAAAGTAAACATCTTTTTCGATAATTTTTCTAAATTTTTTGCATTGAGTCGTTGTTGTTATAATAACATTTGTTAACAAGTTATTCAATACTTTATCCAACACACCTTCTTCTATGTCGTGCATCAGATCTGGCGGACACAAACGAAACACATTGATTTCGTGCAATAACTTAGCAAAATAATGATTGTCTTTAATTCCTTTGTTTGTGTTCACTGATTTTTCTGAATCGAAATTTTCATAATCAATTGGCGATCTTAGTTCACTGTCATCATGTTTTTTAAATGGTTTCTCAGCCAATGTAATATCAGTAGCATAACAGGTTCGGCATATATGACCTTTTGAAAAGCATTCTTGCATTCCAAGCAACTGATGAACTGCTTTGTTGTCAGCAATAATGTGTGTAAGCTGTCCTTTTAGTTGCACCTTAGTCAACTCATTATCCGGCAAAACAATTTCAACTCCTGTCTCATATAGTTCATTTAGCTCCTGACAGATGTAGCGACTGAATAATTCTCGTAGATCTTCTTTATCGAAATCATATCTACTAACTTATCAAATTAATTGATTCTCTAGTTGCCTGACAATTATAGCCCAGGTTGTCGATAGTAAAATAAACAGCTGTCAAACTTTGTGTTCGAGTACCACGTCGGGCTGGATTAACAATAAAATCATCGGCGTACAATTGAAGTCTCAGATATGGCTGTTCAGACTTATTTTCATTGTCTAAGATGTTCTCATTGAAAACTTTTCCGTCCCGATAGGATGTCAACCATTTTTCATCGGGTTGTTTAACTAGTAATATTAAATAAAATCAAATTATTATAGTAATAATTTGTATTGTAAAAAGTAATAAAATTACTTACTTTTATCTGCCATCAATTGTTTGTAAGCACCAGCAATACTTAATCTGCGTTTCAATGTTTCCAGAATGGGAACATAATAAAACTGTTTTTTATCATTGCTACTGATAGCTCGAACAATTTTTGATGATCGTTGCTGCTGACATTCACTTGTTGATGCTAATGTCGATTGATTGTCTTGACTGAGTTTAGATTTTTGCTTCTTTGTTCCTTTGCTGCCTTTGCTACTACAGCTACTAACTTGACTGTCCGTATCATCTATAGTTGCTGCTGCTGTGGTTGACCAGTCTTTCTCGTAGCAAACGTATGGAACAAATGTTGGTAATGCTTTGATTGCTTGTTGTTGAAGATATTTGGATTTGATGATGCAATAGAAATAGTTATATAAATCTTTATCATAATATTGAAATACTGGTTTGAATACATTGAGAAATTCGAGTCCCATTTCTATTGTTTTTCTTTCAGGTATTTGATGTTTCATTTTATTCATTAAAAGAAGTAAATTTTCTTTCATATTAAGTTTATCAATGGATTCATTTGATCTATTATCTTGTGAGTGGTTTTTCTGAAAATATATGTGGTCATTGCTATCAGATACTGAATTAGGATTTATATGATCATTATTATTATCAATAGCTATACTGTTTAGTTGACTATAATCATCATTGTCATAATCACTAGAACTTGACAATACAATTAACTCAGTATCGACATTATCTTTCGAAGGCTTTGGTTCCAATTGATTGATTTTTGAAGTTGAAGCTATTTCTATTTGCGTCGAATAATCAATATTTTCAATTTCATTAACAACAGATTCCCATTCCATTGATGTCAGCGGTTCATATATATCATTAATTGATTGCATTTCATAATTATTACTATCGGCAATATCACTTTCATCGATGGGAACAGGTGTACATGTTGTTGTTAGTTTCGTTTTTGTCGTAGTACTAACATCAGTGACTTGAGAAACATTAGTACTTTTATTATAATTTCTAAATGAATTTTTGTTTTTTGAAACATGTAATCTTAAATGGTTTCCACAGCGGTTATCAAATTCACGATATAAGCATTTCTTTTTAGCTTCCAGAGATTCCAGTGTTTCAGTGTCTAAAACAATGATCATTGGTGAAATCTCTTTGCGACAATCAGTATGACAACAGACAAATTTTCCTTTATTAAGTCCTTTCGAATAATGTTCAATATAAACATGTTTTCGGTAACTTATCATATCAATAGATATGAAATTACATTGATAACACTTAAAATCAATAGACATTTTAAATTATATAATTTAATTTAAATAATATAATAAAACATTATTTTATAATAATTATTAGTTTAGTTTACTAAAAGTGCGTAATTTTTTGCTATGCATTAATATTATCCAATAATAGTTGAGCATCAATAATTGTTAACGCAAAGTTTATATCTACTGCTTATATTATTTGTTTTTAAACATTAGTTTAAAATAGTAAAGTTTAATAGTTTTTTTATTTTTTTTTTGATTTAATGTGCTTTTAATGTATTTCTAATAGTGGTTAAGTGAAGATAATACAATTCAAATATGGATGACAAGTCGTGTCGTAAATCGGGTCGAAGATCTCGAAAACCGATTAAGTTTGGGATCGACGACAACCAAACAGTTACCACTAGTAAACAACTCACTGAAGAGTTGTCGACAACTATTAGTCATTCACCGGAACGTAAGTAATTATGTTTAGTTTTTTAATTTATAAATTTTATTTTTATTATAATTAAATAACTAAATGAATATAATAAATATATGGTACACTAATAATATTATTTCTTAAAAGATATGATTAAGAGAAAACATTCGTCCGTTAGTGGCTATAAAACAAGTGGTTCAAATGCCGAAATACTAATGTCATTTTTGCCATCAACTAAAGATGATTGTGCTCTTGAATCGATAGACAATCTGTCATCACATAGTGATCAACAAATGGCTGATTTAATAATCAAATTAAGACCACAGTTACCGATATTCGATAGTACCGATGATGACGAAGAGAAAGTATTTTACTTACTTTCGTCGTCTGGCTATCAGTGCACATTGACCAATGACTCAGAAAAACAAGTCATATTCAAAGTATTCAATCGTCACTGTCAAGCCTATAATGAGTTAAGTTTAACAAATCTAATACAAATAATATTATATATTAATACTATATTTAATTCAAATTGAAGAGCTATGAAATTGCTATCGAATAGCAAAAATGAGCGTCACTTTACGGAAATACGCGGTATTATGGCTTATATTTTTGCTTTAAGATTTCCATTATTGTTTGGATCAGCAGAGAAAACGTTTGTAAGAGTTTAACAAAAATTGTTTTTTCAATACATAAAATAATTATTTATTATAACAAATAAATCGCTTAAAAAATTTACTTGTATTAAGGGAATGATTTTAACAACTGCACGAAAATGGCTATACAATAGACGTCATAGACTTAAGCAAAATGGTTAAAAATAATATAGTTAACAATTAGTTTTAATGATATAATAATTTTTTGGATGCTAAAATTATTAGGAAAAAAAGATGACAACCAACAACAGCAGAGCGATGATTCAGAGTCTAATGAGACTGACGACAACACAAAAACGTATAAATAATTAGATAAATTTATTTAATAGAAACCAAAAAAAACAATATAAAATTATAAATATATTTATTATTTTTAGCGAAGAAGATGAAGACTGATTTGATGGTCAAAAAAAGACGTGTTTCCATAGACTTGGATTCACAGCTTTTGGATAACGAAACTAACATCGGTAATTAATAAAGAAATTTAAATACTTAAATATTTTTTTTTAATTTTTATAAATTAGATATGCTTCAGACCGAGTTGTCCGAAAGTGACGAATCAGACAAAAGTTTACATAAACTGCAAAGTGGTATGGACAGTGATGATGAATCAGATACCATTTTCGAAGAAGTAGTTGATGAGTCTATAGAGAAAACAAAAATTAAGTAAAATATTTTCTCATAATTTCATACATTTATTGATTGATTAAAATTACTAATAATAGCGACGATAAGACTGAAACTACTGAAAAACAATTGACAAATTCATTGGTATCAGTGATGCCGTCGGCCGCGTTTCCTCCTAATGACGACTCACACACTGGTAATAGAATTTTAAATATTGTAACTCTGATAACAACTAAACTACTTACATCAATCGGCACTAGTTTCATGTGATGATTCAGCGAATGTAATCAATAAAACCGTTACGACAGCCGTAGACTAATAATGAAGAGTCGCCTATTAAAAGTGATAGTTCATCACCATTGATGAAAAATTTATTCAATAAGATTATTGATAAAAATCGAAAAAAACGACTTCGATTAGCTTATTTAGATTCAGAGGATAGCAATAATAGTGATGGCAGTGGTGAAAACAAATTTGTCAATACAGATGAAGAGATGAACTCATTAACGTCTTCGCAACAAGTAAACTTAATTTATAAACTAAATACAATTAATTTTACAACATTTTCGTCTAATTATAACATTGTAAGTCATTAATCATCTCGACAAACTCTGGCTTTGGGACCAAAAACGCAAAAATCAATACAACAGGTATAAAGTAGATTATATTTTTTCTAAATAATTTAAAATTAAATTTATTAAAATATTTTATAATTATTATATAGAAATTTCATTTATTAATATGATGATTGAATCAAATGATCTATCGTTTGAAACCTTAACAAAACTTATAGCAATGCCGTTACCGAATAACAGCAGATCTTTGATAACAACATTGGTAAAATCATAACATCAAAAATAACTAACTAACTAATTAATTTAAAAACAATACCTATTAATTAAAACTTATTTAACTTATCATCTATATTAACAAACAGATAATTGATAAATTCAATTCAACTCATTCTAATGACTGCAATAAATATGGTATTCTGGCGGTAGACGCGATTTGTTATGAGAAAATGAATAAAATTGCTATTTTGTTATTTGAATTGATTTCTGGTGCCAAACAAATGTTTACGGAAAACGAAAAGATTACTAATCTTATTGATATAGGTGTAAATTCGAAATCAAAAGGTATAAAAATTTCATACACTGATGGGTTCAATGATTTAAAAAAATGTTTTTTATTTAATTATTATCAAATTTTTTCTTGTCAATCAATCAGATTTAGTTGTTCCACTGGTTGTTCTATTGATACTCGAAGAGTTGACAATAGCTAATGACTGTCGCCGCATATTTGTCGGTTCCGATGAATCGAATAAACCGGATTTTGTAGTTGAAAACAATGACGGCATATCTACTAAAACTTATTTGCCTCACATACAAATTCATTGTTTTCGTTGCAATAGTTTGAACCCGAAAACTGTTGATCTAAACGATGAGATTTTGATTAAGTGTTCTCATTTTAATCTGATTTATGTCTCATTGTATGGATCAGATTTTAAGATCGCCGAAAGCCACTGCATTATGGGTGCAATAAAACTTGCAATAATTATACATAAACTGTTTAACATCAGCTACGCTCCGTCTGCAAGTCGATTCTGGTTATCAATAGAAATGTATATCATTTCGATCTTTAGAGATTATTCGGTAAATGAAGAAAATGACGTCAAATTTGTTGACAAATTATTCGAAGATATGGTAAATGTCGGCAAAATGAAGTCAACGGATATCGAAAACCCTACTAATAATTTATATATTTTGCCGACTAGCGAAGACCCTGACGCATATATTGAGCCAAATTTGTCCAAAGATGCCGATTACGAGAATCGATCGAATGTGTCGCCAACAATTAGCAATGACGACGCCGACAACTAAGTTGTTTATATTAATAATATATTGTTTTTTTATTGTTTAATTCAATAATTAATTAATGTTTAATTTTTCAGTAATTTTTTTTCTTTTTTTCATATTTCTAATACATTTTTAAAAGTATTTTAATTACTTTTTTGATAAGTAATTTTCTTTCTCTATTTTTATAATATCAAAGTAATTTTGTTTCTTTTTCATTAATCTCATTAGTAAAGTAGTTATGTTACTTTACATTTAATCATTAATTACGTTATTTAATAAATATATTGTTTTAAAACGTTATTTATGTATGTTTCTTAAGTAAATATATTTCTTTAGAGAAGAAGTAACTAAATTACTCCGATGATGAATTCAATGACTGAGTAACWAAATTACTCCGATGATGAATTCAATGACTGAGTAACWAAATTACTCCGATGATGAATTCAATGACTGAGTAACWAAATTACTCCGATGATGAATTCAATGACTGAGTAACTAAATTACTCCGATGATGAATTCGAACTAAAAGTCAAGTTCATTACAATTTTGTTGAATTCGAACTAAAAGTAATAAATTTACTTATGAAATTTTTTCAACAACAACAATTTCAAAGTAATAATAATACTTTTTGGTTGCTATTGGCTACAAATGTAGCGTAAAAAACGCCAAATACAGTGGCGCCCCACTTCCCACTGTGGAGAAATAAATAACTATAAATGAAATGTATGGCAAAATAAAATCTAAAAGCAAAAGTACTGTAGTTTGTTGTTTGTAATAGAAATAAGAAGTGAGAGGAAACACATATATATATATACTATTATATAAAGTTACTGAAAATAATGGAAAAATCGGTTTTCATATCTTTTATTATTCATCTTTCAATGCATTTCTAATCTCTATTATAGGTTTATTCAATATTTATACTCATCTCAGCTTAAATTGACTTTTTCTCAGATTTTGCCAAAAAAAACCTTTACTTTAGTCAATATGTAAGATATACAAAGTATTATACTATAAGACTATTTGAAAATTGAATTAAAGTTGATTACGTTTAATGTTTGAGATATAATGTCTTATTTTGTATATATATTATATATATATATATATATATATATATATATATATATATATACATCTATCATTATAAATTAGTATATTTGTATTTCAAATAACAAAAGTAATATTTTTTATGAAACTGTATTTATTTGCTATATTATACAAAACATTTGAATTAATTTACATAAAACTATATAAATAAGACTTTTGTAGATTGATTTTTTTTGAATTATAAAAACTTATTATTTTAGAATATATTTTAAATAAATGCTAAAAAAGTGCCTAAGTTTCTAAAACATGTAGTTTTATCTAATAATTATACAATACAAAATGCTAATTTGCGAGTATGCTTTATCTAAAACATAATAATAATAATTATTATTATTGAAGTCTATTAATAAATGAGAAAAAAATATTATTAGAAATTAGATTTCAGAAATAAGTGTTTGTGTTATGAAATGAATTTGAAAGCTAATGTAATAATCATATTATTATTAATAATAATAATAAGATTTGACGACAACTTTTTAGGAGTCAATTTGTGTTAAAGAAGTGCATAAAGACAGCGCTGCCTATAGAGATGGAAGACTACGTAAAGGTGATCTCATATTAGCCGTTAACGACCGATCAATGCGCGACATAACCTTCAAAGACGCCGTTCAAGTGCTCAGAGAGGCTCCCAGTCCTCTACGGCTGATTATACTGAGAGAAAACGCACAAAAGTTATTCACAACACATCAATGTAGGTATGCTTTTCATTCAATATCCATTAGAGACATACAATTACTAACTTATTTAATATTAAAAAGGTGTCATTTATTACTAATTCAATATATATATAACAAAAGTACGTTTTTATTAAAAACAAAACAGATGTCTATATATTTGTCAATTAAAGTTTGGATATATATATATTAGGATATAGAGTAAAACATTGTATAGTGAATATCGGTATATTTTTTAGTAGACATTGTTTCAAAATACTGTCTTAACAAATATCATAATAAAAAACATAACATTTAAAATATACAGTACATAAATCACAAATTTAAATCTACAATAAATTAATAATAATAAGCGATAAACGCAAAATTTTAATAGTAGTATAATTTCTAAAAATTGAGATATTTATAAATTAAAATGTTATTATTATTATATTTCAAAATTTTTCAAATAAAGCAAATACAGGTATAATTTAAATAAATATTTATTTCAATATTTTACTCGTTTATCACGAATTTTTGAAGAATCAATTCAAAATGTTTTTAATGCACTTTATTTTTAAAAATAAAATATTATTTTTAAATATTTTAAAAATAACAAATTTAATTTTTAATTTATTTTTGTAAATTATTTATTTAAAATATTCATTTGCATGAAATTTAATTAATTTTCAATATTTTTTCTAGATTTTAGGTTCGTTTTATAGAATATTATTTTATTGCATAAAATATAATTCATATAAAACTTTTTAATTTTATATAATTATTTATTTATTACAAGTCATTGCATTAGCGGTCATCTAATGTTGAATGCATTGTATGTATAAAATATTTGAATTTAATTTTTTTTAATGATTCAGATTTTTATTTGAATTTATAATACTTTCACTTCTTTTACATAATTTAGTCGCAAAATGAAAATATTATTCACAACTATAGCAGTATTGAAATAATTTGCATAAATAAATAAATTTTAAATCAAGTACTGTATCTAAGAGTATATTTTATAAATAAAATTATTTTAGTTTCCAAACTATGAATTTTGAAAATTAAAGCACAAATTTACAGAACTATAGAAAATTAGTGGAAATTTTATTAAATTTTTTAAAAAATAAATATGTTTTTAATAAATAAATTTAAGATATCATAATTAACACTTTATTTAATTGGTATATTGAATTAGTGTAATCAATAGGTACATACATTTATTTATACAATACAATTTTTATACATTTATATTTATATATAAATTTTATTTAGATTATTTATTAAAATTTATAACTTTTTGTTAAATCCAATTATTTTAATATTTTTGCAAAAACATGTTTAATTTGTTTATTAATATTAATTTAAATATATCTTTTAGTATTTATTTTGATAAGTTATAAAACATAAATAAATTACAAGTTAATTATATAGCTAACTTTAATTATTGCTGTATATCTTATATTAATTACTATATCATTTATTTTATTAAATGATAATTTTAGATTAAATAATTTACAGTTATAAATTAAATTATTGATTAATTGATGATTGTTTTAACAAAACATATTTGTAATTTTTGCTTAATTTTTTTCAAATGATTTAAATAAATTAATATCTTAATATTAATATTATAAAATTTTTATGTATGAAAGTGCTACACAACTCATGCTAAATAACATGTATGCAGTCTATTGTGTTAAGTCACAGATGTTAAAAATCAATTGAAAGTTTATATTATATAAAATTAAATGAAAAACAACTTTAAATGAAATATATCAGAGAGAGAGAGAGAGAGAGAGAGAGAGAGAGAGAGAGAGAGAGAGAGAGAGAGAGAGAGAGAGAGAGAGAGAGAGAGAGAGAGAGAGAGAGAGAGATGAGTACTTCAAAATAATGAGTAGATTATTAATTTTGATGGCACTTCTCTATTATTTGAATCATTAAATGATATTATGTGAGTCTATGTCTATTATAATAATTATTTTATTAATCGATCGCTTATTTTCTCTGTGTGTTTATCACTGACTTTTATAAATAACAATAAAAGAAAGATAAATCAAATGAAAAGTATATAATATATATAAATAATACATTATTTATATATTAAATCTAATTTTGCAATACGTTTGAGAATAGCGCACACATAGTCACACAATTTTGTTGTAAATATTTAATGGCATTAAAAGTATAGTAAAATGGAAAATAAATGAAACAAAAATAATGGTTTTTCTCATTTTCACAAATTTTCATTATATATAAGATTTAAAATGTTTGTCACACATCTATAAACAATGTTATTTGGTTTTATTCAACTATTCTCTACTAATTAGCAAAACAGTTGTTTCAACATTTAATTTTATATTTTATTTAGTACTATATAAGACAATTATATGAAAATAATTTAAGTAACATTTTTATCAAACTTGTTATATTAAATTTTTACATTATTTACTACATTTACATTACATTAGAAATATTAAATAAAGAGCATATTTTATTCATTATATCCGTTTAATTATATATTTTTATGTTTATATATTATATGTTTAGGTCCGACCAAATTCATTACAGTTGAACTAAGGAAAGGGAGTATTAAAGATAAATTGGGATTAAGTTTAATGCAAAGGACTAATGGAAGAGGAGTTTTCATTACATATGTTGTAAGTATCGGATAAAAGCAAACCAAAAAAATCGGTTTTGTTATTAAAACAAATACTATATATTTGATGCTAAAAACTAAGTTAACTTTTACTGAGTATTGATTTATTTTTCAAAGTCATCTCTCTCTCTCTCTCTCTCTTTCTTTCTTTCTAAACGCTTAACCATTAAGTCATACACAGGAATGCAAACTATAATATACACTGATTTAAATTATCCTCAGCTCAGAGCTATTTATTTAGAGTATATGTAAGCGATTCAAACAACATTGTCTTTCAAAGGGAAGTCCTTCTCATATATAATAAAATTCTCTCAAATATTTGTTAAAAAATAAAAGCCAAATATTTTATATTATTTGTCATATTTATAATACAAAAAAAATTAAGTAGACAGTGATTGACATTGATTTTATACTGAATTTAATATAATAACATTTAATTAATAAATAACCAATTAAGTATTTGATATAATATTTTCAAAATACAAATTTTTACAATATGTTTTAGTATTGTATGTAAAATTATAATAACTATATTTTTAAAAAGTAATTGAACCTGTAACTATATAAATTAAATTTTTACACTAAATTTTTAATATTTATTGATAAATCTAAATAATGGCAAAATTTTGTTGTATTGTTTGATATTTTAGAAATTTTATTTTTATAGAAATATATATTTTTTGAATACAGTAATAATTAGTAATATATTTTTAAGCAATTTGCTATTTTTAGATTCAAATGCAAATCCAATTGAAAATGTCATAAATATTTACACATCAAAATTAATTTATAAACTTTATTTACTCAGTACTTAACATAATTGAATGTAAATCAAGTATTTTTTAGTAAATAAATCATTTAATAGTATAATGTTTGACTAAAATGAATGTAAATATTAAAATATATTTAATATTTTATTGATAACGACTTCTAGAAAATATATATTTAATAATAATAATAATTTATTGAATTTAATTATCGATTGATAGCAACCAAATAGTATTGCCAGTCAACACCGGGCCATTAGTCAGGGTGACCAGATTCTTGAAATTAACGGACAAAATGTGAGTATATATTAATATTTTGTTTTATCCAATTTTTGTTGTCTCTATATTATAACAGTTTTACTATTGTATTTGAATTTTATGTTGATTTTGTAACTAAATATATAACCATTAAAAATAACATTACTAACAACTAAAGTAATTTTTTATTATTTAACATTAATTAAGTTACAAAACAAATTTTGTTTACAAAATGTTAGGTTAGGGAGAGTAACCAAAAGGACGTCTCACAGATATTGTATTCATTGGACGGAAATTTAGTACTATTGTTAGGTAGAGTGCCGTCACTACACGAGTCCATTAAAGAATGGGCCCGAAGAAGGGCACAGATATTTTTGAGGACCCGGACCAGCACCTGGTCGTCATCAGTGGGCAATTGTAATGAAAAACTTCAGGCACAGAGACCCAGCCTTCCCGTCAATAATAAAGACAAAAGTTATTTCCAAATGAATTCATTATCACCTGATAGTGACATAGGAATGACATTACCGACACTTATTTGCCAAACAATTAATAATAGTATGACTGATATAACTAATGAAACACAACAACAGTTATGGAGTAGAAGTTCATCCCTAAGGAGTCAGAAAAGGCTGAGTATTGTCGCCGAAGACTCCAAACAAAGGGAATCAATGGACAGTAATTCTGATGAAGAACTTGACTCAAAACATACGACAACTTATGATAATAATAATATTGTAACACAAGTTTCAAAACAAAATCCAACCTCAGATTCACCCGATAACCCATTATTGCCTTCAATTAAAGTCACAGAATTTTGAAACAGATTTTAACCACATTTTCATAATTATATTAAAGAGCTTAAAATTAGTTGATTGCCTTCAATAAAAAAACCTAATTAAATAAATAGATATTTTATAAACACAGCACTGTATTAATATTTCATATAAGGTAATTTCATTTATTTTAGTAAAACAATTATATAAACAGTTTTATATTACTAACTTATATTTAGTATTCAATAATTAGTAATTGTATATTATATTTATACAAAAAAAATTTGTTGATCATATTGCCATCGCTAAAATATCATCTCAATACATAATTATGAAAATAATAATTAATTTTTGTATCTTAACAATAACTTACTGCTAAATTAGCCGACTATACATTTATTATTATAATTGAACTTTTGATTAGCATATTTTCATTCATGTGTTAAATTAAAATAGATTTTATAAAAGCATAAGTAAAATATATAATAATTATTTTAAAAAACATAATGTAATTTATAGAGCTTAATATATGCATAAATTCAGTTTTATAATTAATGTTATAAAACTTATTTTTATTATATTACAAGAATATATAATATTATAAAATTGATTCACATTATTACTATTATTATTATTTAAATTTAGACATTTAATGGGACCAATTTGTGCAATAGTATTCAGAAATATATATAATATCTATCATTAATTATCAAAACAACTAATATTCTCATACTTATAACAAAAATGTGTTAAATTGATTATTTAAAAAAATAATTTTATGATCCAAATAAAATATTACTCATTTAAATAGAAAATTATATTTATAAATTTAGTAATTATTATACTATTATTATATTATAATTTTTAAAAATCTAAAAAAATGAATACAACTCGATTAAACTAATTTAATTTAGTTATTATTATAATTTAATTTATATTATTAATAGTTTATCTGTGTAGAGTCAAATTGTATTTGAATAAAATTATAATTATGTTAGGCTAAATAATTTTTTAAAACTCTCATCAATGATAACAGATATTGAAAACCATTAGTATTTACAATATAATATTAATAATGACCACTATATCAATAATAATAAAAACGACTAATAACTATAATTTAATACCACTATATACAGTATATTACATATGCTTTACAATAACTTTTTAAAAACTTATATTATATAACAGTATTAAATCTGTGAATAATAACAATAATTTACTATACATAGTAGTAAAATTTATAAAAAGATTTATTAGAAAACCTTACTAAAAAGTTTTTTAAATTGAGATATTTTATATAAAATAACTATTGATATATCATTTTAAAAAATACATTTAAGTTACCATAAAAAAGTATGTCACATAAAATTATATATATATTTGAAAAGTATAATAATTTAGATAAATCTGTAACATAAATATATATATATATATAATTTTTAGAAAATATTACAATATATAGAGTATGTAGATATGATTTTTTTAAAAATATTTTATCTTAAGTAACATATAATTTAGTTATGCATCGATACAATAAATCACATATAAATAATCTACAATATATACTGTATTTTTACAATAATAATAGTAATAACATACAGTACATACAGTAATAAAAAAGTCTTTATGAGTGAATATATGGAAAAATAAATAAAATTTTGTATTTGTTGTAATACCAAAATAATTGTACTAAAAGTATTTTTAGAAATTTTAATATTGACATTATAAAATTGATTTTTCTTATATTGTTTAAAAATATTGTTTATTATATATATATATTATGTTTGTTTAAGCTGTATATATTATAAAATATACATATAATAATAATACAAATATTATACAAATATGAATAGTAATTTTGGTATAAATTATTAATTTAACAATAAAAAAGTAATTTTATAAATCCTATATACTTTATGTCAATATTAATGTATTTAGTCGTCATATTTGATACAAAACTTAAGTAATTAATTGTATAAGAAATTAAAATTATCATTAAACTAAAATATTTCAGTAAATTATATTATATATATATAATAAATTAATGAAATTGTTAATAATCATATATGCTAAATCAACCAAATCTGTCTAATACATATTTAAATTTTTATTTATTTAAATTTAAGTATAATTGTATTTTATGATTTATTTTCATACAATTTATTATAAAATCAATAAATACATAATTTATAAGTTATATGTATATACTGTATAATGTATTACATTTATACCAAATTTCAAACAAAATATTGGTTAATGCTATTTAAAAATTAATAAATATAATAATAATGAATAAGCTTTGTGTGTATGGATAAGGAAAATGAAAAAAAATTCAAAATATAAAATTTCTACAAAGTTTCTAAAACTATTTTATAAAATTTTGATTTATGAAATAACTATAATTTTTTATTAACCATAAATTAGTTTATTATAATATTATATTAATATCATATAAAACCTTTTATTGTGTAAAATATAGCGAAATGAATAAGTTTTGTATAATTTTTATTTTAACACAACATTAAATTATATGTGTTTTAATTTTAATCAATTAAATCAATTAAGGAGTCAATGCTTTATAATCAATGACTGTAATTTAAAAACTTTTATAATAAGTTATATCCGAAAGTTTTTTTCGTAGATAATTAATAATCATTTTTATTTGTCTCAATCATTAAATTGAAGTAAATAGGTTTCATAAGCATCGAAATTAAGTTCATATTTTTTGCTTATTTTTCTGTAAATTATTTTTATTTTAATTATTTTATTTTTAAAAATATTGTATTAATTTATTGTATCAATAAAAATATGCCAATAAAATAATTATTTGTTATAATGTTTTTACTTTACTTTAAATGTCAATTGACTATAAATGCTAAAATTGTTATTTATAATAAAATAAAAATAAACAAAAAATATATAATATATTTACAGCAAATTTTAATATAGTATTAATTATTGTTAGTTATTTTTTAGTACTTTTTAAAATTTAAATTAATTAAAAAATTATTTATGCTTTGTTAGTTAACTAAGTTAATATCAATTGTAAATAAAAATTTTGTTAACAAATCAAAATTTATTCAAAAACATAACAAGCAAACTATTTCGAAACATTGCTAATTAATGCCCTGGATAATTCAATAAATTTCATTAACAAATGTTGCATAAAAATCAATGCTATTATTTTAAGTCTTAAATAGATTTTCAAAATCTAATGTAATTATTCTAGATTTAGATTATTATAATAAAAAAATGTTAATATTTTTAAATTAAATTAGCAATAATATACAGTTGTATATAAACATGTTTATATAATCAACAAAAAAAAGTTTACATAAAATAGTACATAAAAATTTAATAAAATTAATGCTATAAAATGATAGCAATTTAAATCTTGGATTCTTTATTTGATAATAAATTTATACAAAAATTTTTAATCAAATAATGCAAATTCTAACATTTGTAAAGTATTTTTAAAATTTATATATTATAAAAGTTTATTTTTTTATATTTTATTTTTTTAAAATTCAGTTAATACTTTTTAATCAATTATTATTGTTATTATTAAAAGAAAGTAATATAAAGTATAACATTTAATATATAATATTATTTTGTATACTGTATGTATAGTAAATGTATTTTAATGGTTTATTTTATTATATACAATAAATACTATATTATTATACTATAAATCAATTGCAATATAGTATACCATATTATTTCCTTTAATAAATCATTAAATATAATTACAAATGATACTTAATTTTATGTAATAACAACATTATTTGGCTAATAGTATAGTAAAGATATTTTATATATTTTATACTCTATTTATTAATATAAATTAATATAAAATATATATTTATCAACATGTATATGTAATATATTAAATTTTATTTATAAAGTTTGTATATGCAATCAAATAAAATTATTTATAATAACTAAATATTAAATAAAAAATAAAAGCATATTAAAAATATTACTTAAAATACATGGTTTATTTACTATACTATTAGTTATACAGTATAATAGTACTACAATAATAGAAAAAATCTTGTAATATATTTTTAAGTTTTGCATTTATATATCACATATCTATCTTCAATATATTGTTTATAAAGTTAATGACATTTGTTTTTAAAAAATAAATTTATATAACATTTTAGATTGCAAACAAATGATAAAATGTTAAATAAATATATTGAATATAATATATTTATAAACAAATATTATATGATTACATAAATTTATAATGTGATTGAATTAGAAAACCTATAAACTAAACGGAAACATCATATTTGGTTATTGAATCAATATATATAGTATTGATATGTTATCTAATGATAGCATAACAGTCTATAAACCAATTAAATAGATCGACACCAAAATATATAAATATTGCCATTACTATCGTTTGATTAAATTATATTATTTATTATTTTAAGTTATTCAATGATAGTATTGTTAACATCGTAGTTAACAAATATATAATATATATATATATTTATATATTAATAATATATATAAATATGTTAATCGACTATAAAAACACTCTTTAAGTATACTGTATATGATATGATATACGTGATTATAATGATGTTTGATAACCACACAGTATATATGATTTTAATAATTCTGATTTATAATTAGCTTAAACAGACACTTATATTGTTAGTGTAATGTATATTCATTTTAATAATAATTGCATTATTTTTATTATTTCTACTAAATATTTTTCAAGAAATAAATAATAATAGTAATAAATGATACTCTAAATGCCTTCAAATAATATACTCAACAAACTGTGAAATAATTAAATTTAATTATTTCAATTTCTTTAAATAATTTAATATTTCAATAATTACAGAAATTAATCAAAAACTAATTAAAAATTACAATAATTATTTACTGGTATATGTCTATTGCACTTATTTAACAGTTAAATATCAAAATTTTTAATCATTTGACAAAAATAGTGTTGAAAAAAGGGTTATTTAAAAGGAAAACTACTATCAAATAGTACTTTAATATAATTTCAAGTTATTATTTTCAAGTATATTTGAAAATTATTTGATTGCAAATAAGTATTCATATTAATATACATGTATATAAAATGTACTTTACTGTATAATAACAATAAATTTTTGGTACACATTATAACTTATAAATTGGTTATATTTGTGTAAATTATTTTGACTGTGTTGTCGTCGACTAATATTAAAACTTGTTTTGTTGTTGTTGTTTGTTATGTGTAAATAAAGTTATTATAAATATATTTATTTGTATGTTTATCAGTCATTTCCAGTAAAATCGTTTCAAGTAACACATTATATTTGTAACTTATATTTTTAGTGTTTTTTTTAATACTAAAGTGTTTATTAAATTAGATGTTTATAAAAAACCTTATTATTGATATGAATTAACTTTGAATTACTAAATAGTTTTTTAAAAAACTCTATAAATAAATTGTTTGAATATATTATTATTTGAATGAATAATACAATGACTAGTAGTAAGTGTTGCCGATATTGTTATGAGAAAAATTCAAAACTATTGAAAGTTTGTGAATGCAAGGGAACGGTAGGCTTTACGTGCGAGACGTGCCTTAAAATGTATATTAAAAGCAAAGTATTGACACAATATGAAGACGATTACAATAGTTATGATAAATGCGAGTTATGTCACACACCTTACGGATTGAACATTCAATGGCAAACACCCGGATATATGACAGCACTGAAGTCGAGGCCACTATTGAAACGACTTTTGCTAATAATTATGATATTTATATTAAGCACTTCATTGACAATATTATTGATTGTCTTATTAATACTTTTCAGAAACTATAGTATATCTATAATTATTATCATTTGTCTCTCAATTACGGCATCTTTTATGTCTGTCCGCGAATTTTACATAACTTTATTGCAATACAAAAGAGAACAGTCAGAGCCTTATATTACACTAATTGATGGACAGGTTGTTTAAAATATTAGTTGTTTTTGTTAAAAAAATATATATTTAAACAATTATTATATTTGTAAATAACTTGAATTTCAAATAATTATTTATTAGACAACACAATTTTTTTATCAACATTTTGAATATTTTAAAACTAATTTATAAATATTTGACATATTGTATATGAATATATTTATTATACTCATATACTGTATATATTGTATGATTTTTTATCTAAAAAATATTTTATTAATTATTTTTTATCCTATTGATATCAAAATTATTATCGATCATAAATTGTTTGCATATTTTTAATAATTCAATTTTACTAAAATATATTTTGTGTATATACTATAATTATAGTATTGTATTTATATATATATATATATAAATATACAATTACATCATAAGTAAATTTTTAACAAACAAGATTTTTGAAAATCATTATAACTAAAGTAATTATTTTTAATTTATATGTATAAATATTTGAAGAAATCTACAATTATATGTAATAAGATATACTTAAACTTTTTTTTTAAAAATCAATAAAAATATATATTTATTTTTCATTATTACTATATTATTAATAATTTCTATAGCTATGGAGTCTATGTTTAGCATTTAAATGCATATACAAAATGTATATAAAATATATAAGAAATTCAAATGTCAGTGAAATTTAACACTACATTAATGTTGTCCTTCAATAGCCAACAGTCCTATTGTTATAATTGTATTACAAAGGGATTGTGAGGTGATGTTAGGTTTCCTACTGCGAAAACTTCTTTAATAAATAAGCATTTAGTTTATGCTTGTATTTGATTACATAAAAAATAAATTTGTAGACAAAATATATCTACAAAAATGTCATTTAAAATTCATTTCTAAAAACTTGAAGAAATAAAAAAAAGGGAAACAAAAAAAATTGAAATTCTTGTTATGAAATCTGAGAAACAAACGCTCGGCTCAGGACTTCTCTCTCTATTATATCTCTACTCCAGATCTTGTCATACGTCCAGAGCTAGTCCTCTGTGATGTGCTTTTGTCTGTTTTCACTGACAAATCGTATGATCCCTTCATCGACTCGACAGACCCATCAGTACACCTCTCTCTCTCTCTCTCTCTCTCTCTCTCTCTCTCTCTCTCTCTCTCTCTCTCTCTCTCTCTCTAACAAAGATACTGAGACTGAATGTCAAAACGATTGCTTCACTTAAATAAGTAATTGCAATGATTGTGTTAACCACTGCACAGTAGAATTAGTCAATAAAAAATACTAAATATAAAAACGATTTCTAGATTTGAAAAACAGATTCAAAAGTTTAAAAAGTTATGATAACAAATGATTGTCCACTTTTTATTTGGTCATCACTTATGTTAATATTATTTAAAATATATGCAAATCTAATCTATTGAACAAAATATATGAAATGATATAATTATTAGCAAAACGATGGAAATCTCATCTTCTAATGAAAGTGTGGTCAACAGTGACGATGACTTTATTAACAATCACTGCCAAGTGTTAAGATTTACCGGTAAGTTATTACTTGAAATAATTTAATTAATTTTTATTATAAATATTAATTAATTATTAGATTATTTTCTTTCATAAAATAGTGCTTTTATAATATTTTATTTTTTTAATAGTAATTATTGTATTATAAATCACTTTAAATAACAATATCTAACGAAATCTTGAATTTAATTTAAATATAAAATATTTTTAGATGTTTAATTATGACATATTTATTAAACCAAAATTAATATAAATATTTAGTTAATTATATAATATAATAGTTATCTGTTAACATAATTTGATAAATACAAGTTGTTTATTATTTATTTATTATATAATAATAAACAATTAATCAAAATTTAGTAAATATCATATATTATCTTTTGATGATTATAAATTGCATATCATTTAATAATTATAAACAACTATTTAATTGGATTTTAAAAAATGATTTTATTTAAATTATTGATGTTTTTAATTTAATCTATAAAATAAAAATTTTAAAAAATTAGTATTAAATTCTAAATTAATTAATTGAAATTCAATTAAGATATGAAAGGGAAGACAAAAGAGATGTATTTTCCGAAAAGTCTTGATTTAGAGAGACCTAAGAGATCGCGAACTAATTTTACGACAAAACAATTGTATGAATTGGAGAAATCGTTTGCTAAAAATCAATATTTGGTGGGAAAAGAGCGCAAATTATTATCTAAACAACTGAATCTGTCTGAAGCACAGGTATGCTATTGGAAATCATATCTTATTTTATCTAATATACGGTATATAGAGTTAACAAACTAGTGATGAGAGAGATAATTAGTAAAAACGAGAGAGAAAGAGAGTTTAATATTTAAAGTAATATAATTGATTGACACTTATTTTCAAATGAAATGCGGTAATTATGTTATTAAAAAAAAGACTATATCATTATTTTATATTTTTTTTAAAAATACGAAAAAATAAATACTTAATTGTATGTAAAAATATAATTCAAAAGTAAAGCCGACGATAATAACTTTGAAGATAAGGTCTAAAAAAGCAACAAAAATAAATAAATAAAATAAATTAGTTTATTTAAAATATGAAAAAATAATCATTTTGTGAACTAATTATACTCTATACTAATTATAATGTATACTGTTTTTGATAGTAATCGTTATAATAATTAACGAGATCTGTTTGAAATCTGATAACAAAATTATTGCAATTATTATAATATTGTAATTATTATTTAGACAATAACTTAAAAATTCAGACACGTTTATTGAAAACAAATAAATATACTTTACTATTATTATTATTACCATTTAGTATGTATATTAATAAAAATAATATTATAAATTAATTATAAAATCTTATGTTAATAGAAGTTTATATTCAACCTTATAAAAGTATTCAAAAAAATAAAATAAGGTTTAAATTGGTTTATATTAATATATACAGTATTATTATATATATTTATATACTAGTATGTAATTAATTTTATAATTGAAAATATAGTATAAATTGTGGACATATTGTAGTTCAAAATATATTAATAGAAAAACATGTCCTATAGGTATGAAATTATCTTTTCATAATATGTTTTGTCCAAAATATTGATTAAAATCTTTTATATTAAATAATAGTTTTGTAACAAAAACCATATTTAAAATTGTTAGTGAATTTGTTTAGTTAAAAAAAAATAAAACGACTTCAAAGTAGTTAATAATTTATGTAATCAACAATTTTTATTGATTATTATATAAAATCAGCAAAAATAACAATAAATAATAATTTGCAGTAAGATTTTTATTTTATTATAAGAAAAAAATAGTTAATTTAAATAAAGATCATATAACCAAATGTCAAAAATAAAGTATTATAAATTTATATTTACTAATTTAATAATAACAAATATTTCAACCATACATTCTACTGTATAATATATAACATTTTATAACATTATGAAAAATATTTCTATTTGAAGTTATTATAAAATAACACTTGGATTGAAAAATAAATAAGATTTTAAATATTATAAAAAGATAATTTTGAAAAAAAAATTTTGTAACTAAAATCATTTAATGTTTTTAAAAAATAATTTTATAGATTAAGATTTGGTATCAAAATAGGAGAACAAAGCATAAGAAGGAACAGTTAAGACATAGACAACAATTGTCAGCAAATGCCGAGACTATCGCTGCCAACAATATCATGCAATTACTGGCACAACAAACACCGTCATCACCACCACATCCTATGCCACCACAACAACATTCACACAACAATACAACAACAATAACTGTGACAAATGCCAAACAACTACACCAACCATCACCAGTGCCTTCACTTTTAACAAACAGAATAAGCCTTAACTTTGATATAACAACACTTAATAATAGACTACAATGTAATGATACGACAAAATTAATTAGTAATACATTTATTTCTAATAATAACTGTTGGAATGAAACTAATTATCTGATGAAACCAATCGATATGCCTAACAATACTTATAATACAAATCATACTAATATTTCTATACCATTATTACCAAAATAATTGTTTGCTTACAAAAAAATTAATAATAATTTTTAATACATTAATTTAATAAAAATATTTTTTGATACAACTTTATTTAAAAATAAATTTCAATGAAAACAAATGATTCATTCAAAAGTTATATATTCAAAATAATTTTAATGTTATGTATATAAATGTGTTTTAATAATAAGCAATGCAATGGTCACGTCCTGTCATATATTTACTGGTCATTAGTTTCGATGAAAATTCTTTGGGTCCTTCAATGTCTGCAGTTATCGATTGACTATTTTCAACAAACATATCAAATCCGAGTCGCAATCTATAGATTTGAAACGACAGTAATAATGATTGATATGATTTTTGGCAATTTTGTGGACACCAACAATTGATCAATTGTTCCAAATCTCTTAGTGAAGTTTTATTATTATCATGCGATTGATTGCCAATTGATAAATGAAAAAATGGTGGATTCGTTGGATAATCTAATGGTAAAAGAATAAGTGCCTTCAGTGATGTCGATCCGCGTTCAACGGTTGCCAGATATATAAAACTATTGTCGACATCGAGTGAATCCATAACTATTGAATCATTTATTTGACACAAACTATAAAAGTATTCGCTTGTAATCTCTTTAAATTCTTTGATATTAGACACCGCCTGTGGACAAGACTTTAATGTTATCTCATTCGGCAAATCAATGTAATTGGTATCCAAATTACAAAGTTGTTTCTGAAGAGCTAGTCTTGACTCAAATCTTCTTGAAATAGCTTTGATTGTCTGATCCATTGAATTAACAGAAACTGAATTTGAAATATTTTTAGCATTACTTGAGATGAAATCAAGTCCTGATATCTGTTGACACCATTTATAAGAAAAGCCTAATTGATCCACTAATGAACTAAACTCTTGAACTCCATAGGCTTTAATTGTGTGATCATTGGATGGATTCGGCGAATAATGACTATCATCTTTAGTAGTCAATAGGTTTGTTAGAAGTGATTGATTAAGTACTTCAAAATGATTAATAGATTCCTTTTGTTCGACAATCACTTTGAGTGATATTATCTCAAGACGTAAAACAAAACTGAAAACACATTTAAGTGTGGATTCATTTGATGTAAACTTTAATTCAACAGTCAATGGATGGCATGCAATCAATTTGTTTAAAAGTGATGTCTTATTTGAATGTGAAATAGACTTTCTGTGACGGGATTTCTTACTCCTTCGAGTCGACACTTCTTCATCTTCTTGTTCTTCATTTTCCTCCTCTTCTTCTGCTTTTGTATTTAACTCAAATGTCTTCACGTCATCGATAGTGCCATTGATTTTAACAGAAAACTTTGAACGAGTCGCGTGTTTATATGATATAAGTTGTACATATAGTACATAAAGAGGTCGCGAGAGATATTGTGCCATAGCGTGTGTGACATCACTGACTTGAAGAGGAAGATTCAGTTCAGAATAGAGCGGTTGTGTCGCCTCAACGATCGACTTCAACATAGGTTGCAATTTATCGAGAGTTTCTCGTTTGACAACAATCTCTTGAGAACATTGGTTCTTAACTTCTTCAGCTTTTTTCAATTGCACTTCCAATTGTTTTCGTTGTCTTAATTCCCATTCAAGTCGAGCCAAATGTGTTGAGTGTGGATTAGTTGACTTTTCTAGTAGATCTTCATCGGCCACTGTTTTAAACTCTTGTAATTCAATTAAATCGATGTCTTCATCTTTGGAGTGAAACGATAGACAAGTGTTGGCCTCTCTCTGCAAATGCATCACTTCATACAACATATTCTGGAGCTGCAGATGAAAACAGTCGACCTTTTGTTTGGCAACTTGTAGTTTATCTTTGGCGTCACGACATCGATATTTGTCCCATCGGTTCAATGTTTTTAAAGCTAAAAAATGAAGACAACCCTTGACTCGCAATGAATTCAATTGTTTGGTATCATTCGTGTTCTTCGCCTCAAGAATTTGGTTACAAATATCGCGAATTGAGTTACATCTGAGTCGAAACTCTTTGAGATCCTGTTCGGCGCTCGAGTTATTGATGGCCTCGTCTTCTTCGGCTTTCATGGCTTCCATCGATAGCTTCAAGACATCAATTTTGGGCTCATTATTGGCCGGTCGGCTCTCTTTCTGACTGTTGGCCACTATTTTAGTCGACGACGACTGACTGCCACTGTTTTGCGATGTCTTCATCCGCTTAATTGATGGCGAAGATGTTGTAGTGGAAGACTGTCGCCGATCGCGACTTTCGTCCCGTCGGGTTGTGTCCCGATATCTATTGTCGCGGCCATCGTATGAACGGTTCATGTCTTTGATTACGAAATGATTTTCTGTTTGTTTTTTAATTACAATTACTTTCAAAACAATCGATTGTTTTTCAGTCAATGCTTTGCATTAAAAATGTATTCAATTGTATTGTCATTCAGTAATTACGTTCACAAATATTGTCATCAAATATAACAACAAAAAAACAAAAAACTATTGATTTTATTATTAACTAAATATTAATTAAATTAAAATTATTATTGTTATCTAATTAAACATTTTTTAGTAAATTATGTTAATATAATTAACATTTATATTTATAAAAATATTTAATAAAACTGTATATAAATTAACAAAAAAGTGCTATTAATATATATATAAAGTGTTCATAAAAACCGTAACAATAAAATTGAGTGTATGTTGTGTTGAGTGTGTATTGTATTTGAATAGAAATCAATAGAAAGTGTATGCAATAGATGTAACACAAAGTGTATCGTTATATGTGTTAACTGTTTGTCTGAAAAGTTTCAATCAATGGTCACGTGTTTTGCAGAACTAGTAAATGAAAATCCTTTTCCGTTTTGCCAATACTTCAGTTAAGACATAAGCGTGTCTTTTAGTGACACTTTGATCACAATTATCACCTGATTGTGACCACTGAGACCTGTCTAACAATACAAACAGTATCAGACAATGACATCGGCAGCGCAATCGTCGCCCAATGAGGAGCTCCTCTTGAAGGGCACTCTTATGGGACACAACTCATGGGTGACACAAATCGCAACCAACAACCGCTTTCCGGACACCATTCTGTCGTCTTCTCGGGACAAGACATTGATTGTATGGAAACTGACCAGAGATGACGCCAACTATGGTATTCCCCAGAAGCGTCTTCGTGGTCACGGACACTTCATTACAGACGTTGTCCTCTCGATGGACGGTCAGTACGCTCTGTCCGGCTCTTGGGATAAGACACTGCGTTTATGGGATCTGTCTGTTGGCAAGACTACCCGTCGTTTCGAAGATCACACTAAGGATGTATTGTCGGTTGCTTTCAGTGCCGATAATCGACAGATTGTGTCCGGAAGTCGCGATAAGACGATTAAGTTGTGGAACACTTTAGCCCAATGCAAGTACACGATTCAAGAAGAAGGACATACAGATTGGGTCAGTTGTGTCCGATTTTCGCCGTCGAACTCGAACCCAATCATTGTGAGCGCCGGTTGGGACAGACATGTCAAGGTATGTACTGAAGAAAATCAATTACCAATTATTGAATTAAAATGATTAGATTTTATACACCAATTCTGATAACATTTGTTGACAGTTGTTCTGCATTTATGATTAATATTCTAAATTTATTAGAAGAAGAATATTGTTTTTGAGAATATGTTTTTAATTTATTGATTTATTTGGTTAATAGGTATGGAATTTGACGAATTGTCGACTAAAGACCAACCATATCGGACACGCCGGCTATCTAAACACTGTTACCGTTTCACCCGACGGTTCTCTATGCGCTTCGGGCGGAAAGGACTTTAAGGCTATGCTCTGGGATTTGAATGAAGGCAAACATCTGTATACTTTGGATCACAACGACATTATTAACGCTCTTTGCTTTTCGCCGAATCGATATTGGCTTTGTGTGGCCACCGGTCCCTCGATTAAGATCTGGGATTTGGAAGGCAAACATTTGGTGGATGAACTCAAGCCTGAGGTTATCTCTGCTTCATCCAAGACAAAGGCTCCGCAGTGCATATCACTTGCCTGGAGTGCCGATGGTATTACATTATTTGCTGGTTATACCGACAATTTGATCCGAGTCTGGCAAGTGGTGCCCACCAGTTCTAAGGCATCATAAATTGATAACTAATAATAAATTAATTTTTATGTAAAGAACTTGTCATTAATTTCTGTATTTTAATGTGAATTATCCATAATTTACTTGAAATCGGAAATTAATGACATTTATTAATGATTTGAATAAAAATAAAAAACATTTGTTTAAGAAGTTGTGTTGGAAAAAATGTTTACAAAAGTTATGACAAAATATGATATAATGTTTAAATTACTATTTTGTTATCAATTGAGTAATAACTAAATTAATGAAAACAATTAATGTTAACAATCAACACTTAAAAACTAATTAATAAACACAATAATACGCTATGCAATGGCAATACTGTAAGTAATTGTTATAAAACGTGATTTAAAAAGATAATTGTTTTTTGAAAATTATAAACTATTACTATTTGATTATCACTTAACCGGCAGACGACTGTCAATTCAAATACGAAATTATTTTGAGATATCAAAAGTGTCGTAAATATATAATAATATTTAGTGGACGTCTCAGATATTTATCCCATAATTTCTATTGTGTTATTACAATCAATCAATCAATGGGTGCCGTCTGTTGTTGTGCAGGAAGTGGTGACTCTGAAGCCGATGTCGATGGTTCAGGAAATGACGAGACACTGTCCGTTAACTTTTCGGCATTGAAATCGACAACACCGGCGCCCACTAGTGATGCCGTTTCCAGTAAGACATCCAATAAATCGAAAGTCGTCTCCAAGACTTCTTAAAGAAACAAATTAAATGCATTTTTGCTTTATTTATATAATATATATATATTATTAGTAAAATTGCATTAACTTTATACAACTGTCTCTCAATCATACAATTGAATATTTTTTTAATGATATGGAAAACTAAATTGTATTAAAAAATTATTTTTGTTAAACGAAAAATTTTGTTGTTTTTTTACTCAAATTATATAAATTAAATTTTATATAACTGATGAATATATAATTGATGAATAATTTCAACTACAGTACTATCAATACCGTTTTATTTTGTATAAAAATTTGTTTTTTAATAAATAAATTTATTTAAGTATTTTTATTGGATTTTCTTATATATAAATTCTTAAATATATAAATAAATAAAAATTCTTTAAAATTTTGTTAATTACTTTTTATTATATACTGTATTATACAATATTATTCTATTTTAAATTTAGTAATAGATATTAAAATCAATTATTAGTTTTAATCAATAATATATATACCCATAACTACTATACTGGTATATAAATTAATGTATAAATTTAGTTTAAAATCTAAAATACGTCAATTAAATCCAAATTATATTTTTAATTGTTTTATTAATTTAAGTGTAAAACTCCTCAATTCTATCATTATATTGTTATTCTTATACATAATTATCTAATAATATAATCTTATTCTATAATATAAAGACAAATATGGTTTAATTATAACCTAATAATTAGTACATTTATATTCATATAATAATTAGTACAAAATTCATATAAATTCATTGTCTAATTATTTAAATAAATTATACTTTTAACTTATCTATAAAATAATTTTGCTTTAATTTTTATACAAGATATTCATAATTAATAAGTTATATATTGTGTATGTGTTATTTATCGCATACATAATATATAGTTTCATTTCATCGATTAATAATTTATGTATATTTAAATGCAAATCTGTAATTTATATGCCAATCAATAATCAAATGCACAAAATTATATGATTTGTAAGTGAAAATCATTTACATAATAATTATTTTATGAGTTATCCTATTATTTGACATATATTTCAATATTAATACATAATATGAAAAGTTATTGTCACGTGATTGCAATGCTATTATTATTATTATTATTACTATTACTGTATTAATGTTTACGTAAACACACAGTAATAGTGACAACAAATCACTAAACCATTAGTGCCTTTGCATTACATTTACAGTCACTTGACTTAGACATCCAGACTCAGGTCGTTAATGGACACCAATACTGCAGAAGAATGGATCCCATTGTCTATAACACATGTTTTATATCCAAAAGGTTTGTCTTAAATTAAATAATGATTACAATATCGATTGTGAGACTAATGATTGCATTTTACCACAAATCAGATGACACGACGGGTCAGTTGTTGGCATTGTTATCACTGACACCTTTCGGGATTGTCGTTGCATTCATTACATTGTCATTGTTTGTCCGCGACATTCATGTGGTAAGTCGTGTGCCGACAATTGTCTACAAAAAAATGGTTTAATTGATATATTTTTTGGACAGATATTCTTCTTTTGCGGTCAACTACTCAATGAAGTGCTTTGTTTAGTACTGAAGAGACTGTTTCGTCAGTCGCGACCCATTCAAGTGGTTAACCAGAAGTATCACTCTAACAGATCCTATGGGATGCCATCACAACACTCCCAGTTCATGGCTTTCTTTACATTTTATTGTTTACTATTCTTCATCTTTAGACTCAAACGAAAGTCTAACAAATTTAAATCACTTTTAGTTTTTGCCATAACTTTGTTATTTATTTTTGTGGTCTATTCCAGGTCTGTATAATAATCTGTTTGACAATCATATAACTGATTCAAATTTTATATTTAAAATTTTAATTAATCCCTAATTTGTTTTATTATCAGAATTTATTTATTATATCACTATTGGAGTCAATGTTTTGCTGGAATAGCCATTGGTTTACTATTTGCCATAATTTGGTTTTCAATAATTAATTATGTTTTTGAGCCAAACATATTTGTCTTCATTTTAAAGATGTATAAAATATTTTATATTAAATGAATATTAGATTTATTGATACTATAAAAAATTTATTTTAACATTTGTTTTTTTATCTATTTTAGGAAAATTAGTAGATTTATTGGATTAACAAATGTTTATATTGAACCAAAAAGAAGTCATAATAAAGAAATAATAAAAAAGAAGAAATGATTAGTACTTTTGATAATTAGATTTTGTATTATTTTGATGACACAAATTTAATAGATTTAGTTAAATTAAAATATTTGATATTTAGTATGCAATTATAAGTGATATAAATAATATTTTACATATATTTTACATTTTTATATGTTTGTATATTTTTTAATAAACTATTTTTGTCATATTTATTAATATGTGCAGGTATCTAATTATATTTACCGGTAGTATATTATTTTTATAGTTCTCAGGGGTCAAATTAATTGTAAGACATATACTGGTAAATTATTGTATCTTATTGTCATAAAAACTTTATGGTCATAATATTTATTAAAAAAATACATTATCGAAATTTATTTCTAATACTTTGATAGATAATTTTTGTAAATTATAAATAAAAATTTATATAAAATAAAATCTTTTAACTATTGTAATTTATAAATCTTAATTACAGGTTATGGTGAATATTTTATTAAATTTTTTTAAACGAGTATTAAATTTAGATTAAATGATTTTTTATAAGTTTTTTTTAAAAAATATGATAAAATTAATCAAATGAATATATTTAAACAAAATTAATAAATTCTAAATCAATATTGCAATCATAAATAAATAAATTATAAAATATCAATTTAAAAATAATTTAAAACCAATGAAGATAAATAAAAAACACAAATAAAATTTTATTTAAAACTGATATATTTTTTAATAATTTTTGATATAAAAATTAATTATTACACATTTAATTACAACTAAACAACTTCATAGATTGCGCTCAACATTTAGTTTTAACATTTTAAATATAAATTTAAATTTTATCTAATAAATTATTAGTAATAAACTATTATTAATAATAATCCAAATTATTGATAGATACCGATATGTTTGCATTGATTGTGAATGCAATCATTTATAATCAATATATCAATAAGTTTCTATACTGTATATATGTGATACTTAATACAGGTATGTAATATAATATTTATTATTAATAATATGTTATTTTGTTAACATTATTTAGTACAGTAATTGGACTGTTTAAAAATTTAATTAATATAAATTTAAACTATATATTGAGAAATAGATATCTATAGTTAGATGTACAGTTATAATTATATACGGTAGATAATTGTTAAATAAAATTAAAACTTAAATAATTTAAATGATCAAATATAATAATGTAAAATTCGGTCATTAATTATAATTTTGTATAATAATAATAATATACTGTATACAGTTTTTATTTTTTTTTTTAAATTTCAAAATTTCCCTCTTATAATATTAATATTATTTGATAAAATTCTTCATATAATTACGATAAAAATGCTTAGATATATTAATGCTTAGATAATAAATTATTTATAACAAAATAATTAAAGAATTTGAAATTAACTTTACAAAAGTATTAAATTTATTTCTACTATAAGACATAATTATTGAAATGATTATAATATTTATAATTTATGCGATAATAAGTGATACTACTGTTTAATTATTAAATAGATTTTTTTAATATTATATATTAGATATTATTTTTAAAATAAATTTTTAATGAGATCTATGTTAAACAGTACATTACATAACTTTCAACCAAATCATTATTATTATTACACAATATATATATTACTAAAACTTAATTCAAATTGATTTCCATAATATTTCAAGAATAACAAATAATTCCTAACATTTTATTTTAATATTTATAAAATATGACATTTTAAATAATATTTTAAATATACCTATATTATAACAAAACTGTTACAAAACTTTTATATAACAAAATTTTAATCATCTTAAAAATAATTTAAATTTAATTTATAAGTTTTATTTTAAACTTACTACCAATTAATTTCTTGATAATTTTCTAATATTTAAAATTTGATTTAATGATTAAATGTTAATTAAATTAATTAAAAAATACTTTTACTGATTATTCGAAAATTTAATTTTTATTAGATTTTTATTCACTATAAAAAATAAAACCATGTAATGTACAGTATTTGTAAAACATATAAATATTTATAACTATAGGAAATACAATCTAATGCTATTTCATTGTACTTTAAGTTTCATCTGTAGATGTATTGAAAAACTGAATCAATTTTCCGGCAAACGGTTTGAGAGCTAAAAAATATTTGCATTTCGTTTTGTAGTTTTTAAAATGATTCAACATTTCAAGCAACTTATCTCTATCTGATTGCGATAGTATAAAGTCCATAACATCAATGGACAGTTGGCTTTCGTTATTTATAAATACATGAAATATATTTAACGCCCGAAACCTAATGTGCCGATATTTGTGCCATAAAAGCTTGTATATTATTGCCATATATGTTGTATTTAAAGCAAATAATTTGCAAATAATAACACTTTGGCTCAAAATAATTGCCAATATTTCCAATGACTGGCGTTTTGTCACATAATTGTCTGAATTAATTAGTTGTATATAGTTTTGGAAGAATTTGACACCATTTTGGGTCATATAATCGTCGGTCAATTGTTTGTGTTCAGTCAATAGTGTTCTCAATGTAATGAAGGCATCCATTGCCACATCAAAAGTCTTTTGGTTGACAAACGTGAAGAATTCGTCAAATCGTTTCCAATTGAAAACTATTTTTGCCAAACATTGGTGTTGAAGACATTGTCGAAGAATGAGTCCGCTATTGAATGTCACATCACTTCTTCCGTATTTATATATATCAATCAATGAATAGATAATCTCCGGTTCCGTACAAATATATTCTACAGTTAGATACCTGTTCTCTGTTTGCAATAGTAATGCATTACAGATAACACTTGCCGTTAGTTTTCTGTTTTCAAAACCAATTTGTGATAACTTTAGGATCAATTCCAATAATATATGAGATGCAAAAAGCTCTTCACAAAGAGTTTTTATAACTTTTGTGTTGTGGGTGTCGTCACTATTGGCTTTAGTTTGCATTGAATTATCACTATTTTCTTTATGACTGACATTATTGTTATTACTACTACTACTACTACTTGTACCACAATTATTGTCTTCATTGTGTTTGTCATTTTTGGCTATACTATCGAAATATAATTTATGTAAAATAATATTTTGTCTCAGATTTTCCAAACAAATTCTCATATTATTTTCATTAACAATAATCTCAGCGTTAGTGACATTATTTGGCACATATTTAATGGTTTGCGTCAAAGTTTTACTATAATGACCACTACTACTACTACTACTACTACTAATATCATTGACATCATTAGTTATTAGTTGTTTATTATTGATATCATTGAATTGTTCATTATTTTTGTCCAAAATTTCTGACTTATTCAGCGCTTGTCTCAGCTTTTTGACGGTTTCATCGATTGAATCGATGGTCTTATAATCGGTGCCATTGAATGGACCCAAACTTTTCTTTTGCTGTTCCGATAGAGAGGCTGAGGATCTCTGCCTGAAAAACTTCATTATTATATCCTCTGATTCACACTATTAAACCATTTGTTAACAAACAAAAATATTTGATAATATTTTTTTTTATAATAACAAAAAATTATAACATAAATATCTGTTATAATAGCAATAATGATTTTTTCTGTTGAGATGCACACATAGATTAAGGACACAAATAATAATAATAGTAATAATAATCACTAAAATGTTATATAACATTAAAAATTTTTTAGTAACAATAATAATACTAATAATAGCATAAATTTTTCTCTCATTTAAATTGTGTGCTTTTATTTGAATGCTTTTTTCACTTTTATTTGTATTGAAAAATATATCACAGAATTCACTATATTATTTGAATCGCTTTATTGTCTGAAATTCAATTAAATGTAGAATAATAATAAAATATTATAAATTTAGTGAATGTTGTTATAACCTTAATTATAACAATAAATAATTATTTTTACTAAAAAATATTAAATATATTATGATTTCATAAATTCGTAGATTAAATCACTTATGAAAACACAAATCAATTATATAATTACTGTATTAGTAGTTGTTATTTTAATGTATTTTTAATATATATATATTGTATTGTTATTAGCATATAATAAAAAAATACAATAAAAGGATGAATATTATTATTATTACTGTATTAATATTTAAAATAATGTTGAAACAGTCAAACCACTGATAAAAGCATTGCGTTTTTCTTTATATATTATTATTATTATTATTTTCCTCAATAGTTGTGTGAAAAATAACAGAGTATTTGATAGAAGAGGTAAAAATTAATTAAATGGTTAACTATTTGTTTTCAGTACAAACTTTGCACTATTTGATGTTTGTGTGTATATTATGTTTGATAGTCAACCTTCAAATTAATCACAAATACAGTACCCACTGGTTGTGTGATTCAGTGGAACGGTATTAAAATTAGCGACAAAAACAACACCAACCAGTTCTTGGTCTTTATTGGACAGTTAGCTCTGGTTTTTTGAAGCAAATTATTTCAAAAATTAAGTGCATATTTTGAGTACTACTGTATGTAGTTTAAGCGTATAATTTAGACCTCAATTGTTGTTTGGTTTGCTATTACAATGTATGATATATTTGCACTCAAATTCCAGTAGTTAACCAAATAATTAGTTTGCAAACCATAGGAGACTACTAAACCAAATATTCACTATTTCCTATTAACAACTACTACTGGCACTGAATTTATAATATAAGTTGTGCGACAAGTTTTGCACATCAATATCATGACTTAAATTATTATACGGTATATATATATCATATAATATAAATATATTTATATATATTTTATTTGTATATATTGTGTTTGAAGTGTTGAATATTAATCACACGACAATACCGTGTTTATATTAATATTATAAACATATTTTTAATAATCAAATCGATAACATTTATACTTAAAAATTTTAATATTTACAGTATTTTCACAAACAAAAAATCACAAATAATTATCTAAATACATAATTTTTTTTTAGAAGTTTATGAATGTTTATGAAAATAAATTTTACGATAAAAATAGTTATTATTGAAGAAAAATATAGTATTTCGTATTTATATAAAATATATATTACATTTATGAATATACTTTCATATATATATGACACTATTATGACATAACTATTATATTATCGAAATATTTATGCACAAAATATTACAAAGTTAACAAAAATAATTTTACATTCAAAATATAAAATGCATTTAATGTTATAATGTGATGAACTCATTTCATTGCACACACAAATAAACAAAAATAATTTATTTGAATAAAACAATTTATATCACATATAATTAATACATAGAAATAGAGACTTAGTTACAACAGCTTTCTAATCAATTTTACAGAAAACTGTTTTCAATGATAAAAACTTATCGTCACTTTTTTTGTCAAATCAATGTTTGAACTAAATTGAATTATTTATTAAACTTAATGGTTAGAAATATGATTAAATAATTTATGTGTTGTCGTAAAAAAACCAATTTTTATGTATTATATCAAAATTATATCTAATTGACGCCAATTGAGTGCTTCAAATAGGAGTGAACACATTACAAGCAAAACCAATAACTATTATATATACTGTATATTTAATATAACTGTTATATGAATGTAGTGTTCACTTGGGGTTTGTTAATCATATGATATAACACAAGTAATACATATATATATAAAATATATCTATAAAAGTATATTATAAATAATATATATAAATATAAATAATATTTACAAAATCCAGATTTTTATGACTGACTTAAGTATCTATCATTTCACGAGACAATTCACTGCAGATAAAAATTGTCACTCAATTTAACAATATTTTCAAATGTATTTTTTTGAGGGTAAAAAATACATTTCAAATGTATTAAACTGTATATACTATTATAACTATATATATATATATATATAAATATTGTAAATATAAAAGTATTTTTTCTTTATAAATATTGAAGTTTTTCTTATGACAGTTAAAATTAATTCTGTGAATAGAAAAAATTTAGTTGAAACACAATATTTCAAATAAACCCTAAAAAACTTATTGATATATATTTTTATTATGAAAGCACACAAACAATTTTCACTATAATATTATTATTGCGGTTTCCGATGACATCTAAAAAAATATAGAGTAGAATATAGTTTGAGATTTCGTGTAAATCATTACCGAAAGTATCGACAGATTTGAAGGAAAAGTGGGTGAAAAAGAAAGAGAGAGAGAGAAGAGAGAGGACAGGCATATGAATGTGTGTGAGTGTGTGGATGGATGTGCTCACAGAGTATGTGTGTGTGTCTGCTATTGATACCAGACTTGAGCACAAAAATTAATAGTAAAATTCTTGTGTGTGAGTCAAACATACTGTACATATAGAGCACGCAAACGGTAAATATTATACAAGTCATTGAATATATATATAAATATTATTATTATTATTATAAAAGACATACAATTGAATGAATAGCAGAGAATTGAGAGAACAGATAAATTTCATCTGACTTTTCTCCAAATGATTCTCACTTTTTCTTGAGATCCCTTTTATTACTAAACAATTGCAACTTTTTTTACACATCCCTGTGTGCTATCAATTTCTAAGAAAAACATTGCATCTATTTATTACATTACAGTATTTAGTTTAATATGTATTATCTTTTTGTATTTAATTTTTTTGTTTGTTTGTTGTTGACTTGAAAAACACGACGACTCCTGGCTTTTATCTATATATATATATATATATATATATTAAATGTTTACCGTATGTCCAGTTAATTGCCTGATTGCAAGTCCTATGCTATAAACACGACATGTCTTTTAAACAAATGAGTATTTACTTGATTTTTTAGTCGGCAATTAATGATCTATATTTCAATTATAATTTAATTTTTTTTGCTGCCTATTGTCTATAAAATAAATTAATATAATAAATATTTTAATTTAAATAAATATAACTATTCAAAAAAAACATGTGAGAGTAAATAAATTAAAAAAATTAAATAAATAGCTAATATATTTATTACATTTACAATGATTTGTTTGTTTTATTTGATATAATTTATATTTATGCTTAAAAAAAGTACAAATACTGGTAGCACTGGTAATATTATCTAACTTTCCACTGACATAACTATCCTTCATAATGTTGACATATCTTTCAGTAATATTAATGTTTATTACATCACTTGATTCATGTTATCGCAGTTTTTTTATTAAACAAATTACTATTTGATTAACAAATAATAATTATTTGCAAAAATATGAAATGTTTGGTCTATTTTTGGTCAATCCTTTTATGGGAAAAATCAAATTTTGTCTCATTTTAATTTGTTATGATATGCATGTCATGTAGAGATCAATTTTATCAAAAATAATATTAAAATACAATTAATGTAAATTATATGTAAAAAATGTATTAATTAAAAAAACATAAAAACTCGGAAAATATCCACAAAAAAACTAATAATTAAATGATTAAATCAAATAAGTAGTAAATAATACTAATTATTATTAGTATAGAAAAACATTTGACTAATAATATTAAAATAATAATACTAATAATAATTAAGTGCAAAAAAATATTAGAATAGAATAGATATTTTCAAATAAAATCAATACTATTTAATACGGATTTTTATAAACTAAAAAATACTAATTAGATTAAAGTTTATAAAAAAATATATGTCATATAGAAAAACACAAAATCAATCTTAACCTTATACTTCTATATAATATAATATATATATATTAAGGAATATTTAATTTTTAAAATAAACATAAATTAATAATTTGTATAAATTTTTTTCCATATTTTACATTTAAAAAAACTATTCAATACTATTAAATATTAAAAAAAATTGTTTTCAAATTATTAGTATTTTTTTTATTATTGTTGGTTTTGTATTTTGTTAATAAAAAATATACCTTAATAAAGCATTACATTTACTTATATATACGTATATATAAATTATTAGTATTTTTTTTACTATAATATTGACAATAAAATCGTTATTAATATATTATTAACTATAAGATTACACTGTATTTATAATATATTATATATATATATTATATATTCATAAAGTTATATATTAAAATTTTTTTTATACCATTTTGTTTGTTGAAAACATTATTCAATAGATTGATGACAACTTTAGGTGCGGCCATCAATTGATACTCACATAGCGGTTGCCTATCAAATGGACAGGTATTTTGTTGGATTTATTGGCCACCACCGAATCATCATTAACTACCGGTGCTCTACTATTTAGCCATTGTCTAATACAACTGAAACAAAACAATTGTTTGCAACATAGCGTAACTACTGGTTTATTTATTGATAAAATTATTTCCAGACATATCGGACAGGTTAGGTCAGCTACCAGTGCCCGATGATAGGCGATCAATGGTTCGCTACCAGTCAGCAGGACAGGTAGCAACAGTTTGATTGGCGACGCCGACAATCTATTATCCATTGATTTTTTTTTTAATTAAAACCCGTACAGAAAAATTAAGTTTTTTAAAAAAATAATAAAATTTACTTATTATTTAGAATTTTTTTTAGAAATTAAAATAATAAATTTAAAATATCTAAAAATCGTTAGTTTTTATAGTAAAATAAATATTTATTTATTTAATCAAAAAATAACTGTAGATTATCAGCTATTGATTATTATATTATTATTATTATAAAGATTTAAATATTTTAGAAATAATAAATTTGATTAAAAATATTATTATAAACTTATTTTTAATTTTATTAACTTATATATGTAAATAAATTAAATCGTTTGTTTAAATATATTGATTTATTTTTGGAAAAATTTTGAAAAAATATTTTATTATTTTAGTAATTATTAATAAAGTTAATTTATATTTATTAAATGATTTTATTTATTTATCTATAAGTATAATATAAATATTAATTTGTTTGTTTGTAAAGTTAATGTTTAAATTTTTAATCAATCAAAGTAATCTCAATAATTAATAATAATACTTAATATTAGTTTAATTAATATTATTTATATTTATACAGGTGCACTATTTATTGTTTGAATCATGATTATTATTATTATTATAGTGTAGACATTGACCGGTTTGGATAAGCGCTTGTCTACCGATCCCGCACAGGGGTTGTGTAACATTTTGATAATGTTTAATAATTAATAAATTATTTATATAAGGCGTGGTTCACATATTACGTTCGCACTTGAGGGGAGGGGGGTTAGCCAAAGCGAACTTTTGCGAACGAAGGGGAGGGGAGGGGTAGAACGTTCGCATTTAGATATTTTATTTCTTGTGGATGATGGGGGGGGGGGTAGCGGTTAGGGAATGCGAACGTAATTTTTTTTAATGATTGCATGCGAACAATTGCGAACATAGGGGAGGGAGGGGGTCTAGATTTCTTAAAAAGTGCGAACGTAATATGTGAACAACGCCTAACTATAATTAATACTAGTTATTAAAATTAATAATAATAATAATTGAGTGTTTTTATAATATATTATAATACATGATGTCGTATTTTCTATAGAAATTACTAAAAAACATCATTCAACTATTGAAACAATTTAATTCATATTAATTATTATATGTTTGAATTTTCAAATATTTATTGTTACATATGCTAGAGTAGTTATTCTACTTTATATATAAATTAAAATTACTAAATATTTTAAATATTTTCTATTCAAAAATCGGGTTAAAAAACTTTTAACCAAATTTTTTAAAAAGAATCTTTATATATAAATTCATTGTAATTAAAATAACTTATTTTTTATATAAATTATTATTTCATTTCTCAATAAATTTACATAGTTTATATAAAAAAAATTAAACCAATAAATAATTAATAACTTAACTATTCATAATTTTAGTTACAAAAAGTAAATTAAAATATGACATTAAGTGTTGAACGACATATACAGTATTTAAATGAATTATATCAAACAATATTATAAATATTAGAGTAGTATTAAGTACTAAATTATATTTTGATCTTTTTTTCGCATTTTATATCAAATTATTTTTTTAATACCTAAATAATATATAATACAGTATTGTTGATTAAATGTTGATAAAATAACACAAAATTATTAAATAACAAACCTTTAGTAATATAATTTATAATATTATGACAATTTATTTATTTAATATTATACAATTATGTTTTAATCAAACATTAAATGTAATTATGTTTATTAAAATTGATGTTTATAGACTATATGATATATATATATATATATATAATTTATATGATATTTATTATAAAATAAAGTATACATTATATTATAAAGTAGAATTAGTAGAATTACTGTATAATATTATATTACTATAGTATAAATTACAGTATTATAAAAGTGTGATTTACTGTAAATAGTTTGTCTATATATATAATATTTATGATAATATTATAATTAAAGTTTATATAAGGTTTTGATTAATTATATTAATTAATAAAATATGTACGCAACTCTTTAATTACTGAAATAAACAGAAATAAAATAAATTATTAAAATTACACAAAAATAATGTTATTTGTATTAAATTTTAACAAAAATAAGTATATCATGTAATTTTGTTAATATAAAGATTTTAATGACTTTATAATATAAAATGAAAAGATATTTAATTTCAAATTAATAATAAACATTAAATATACATAATTTTAGTGGTAATATATGTCATTAAAAATAACAATTTTATTATTATTAACATTATTTTTACATAATATAAATTTTGCTATTATGGATAAAAATTTGACTTATTATAGTTAACAGCTTAATCAATAAATGTAAAGTCAATCAATTTAATAATAAAGGTTTATATGTAGAGCAATATATAAATAGTATTAAAATATTATTATATTGTTATTGCATTTGTTAAATAACAATATAAGTTTAATGTACTGTGTTTTATCATTTGTCTTAATGATAAATAAATAAATGATAAAAATCATTACCGGTACATTTAATGTATTAATTATAATAAAACTTGTAACTAAATAAGATAAAAAAAAGTATTTTATTTTATTATTATTACTTGAAATATTATAATAGCATATAAATTATATTAAAAATATTAAAAACCTATGTTTATGGTTTCAAATAATAACAAATTATTATTAAATAAAATATTAAAAGTAATTACAAGGCTAACAAAATAAAATATTAATATAAATTTTAAAAATAGAAAACGGTATAATTTTTATATTAATAATAATATTCATAACATTATAAGCTACTAATGTATGCACACATAAGTCAATTATTTTATAATTATTATTATACAAAAATTTTATAACACACACACAATTTTCACTGTATAGCACACACTCAAACACAAATTAATTTATTTAACCTTAAATAAATTTACAAGCAATAAAAGTTAGAGTTACTATAAATTATAAATATAATTTAATTATTTATTTTTAAAAAAATATAAATAAAAATTTAAATATATTAATTAAAACTATTTAACTATTTAAATAATCAAACATAAAATACAATACAAACATACAAGTTTAACTAATAAATAATAATGTAAATCCAAAGTGTGTTAACTGTATGTTTAGCTAATTTATAGGTAATACAATGTAAAATAGTTAGTAAAAAGGTGTACTTTACAGGTAATATTATTCACGATTTTTTCAAACATTTCATTCAATAGGTAGCAGTCGGTGCAGTTGTTTCTCTTATATCATATGAATTGTATGATTATTATGTGTGTCTGTATTATATGTATATATGAATGACAGCCCCAACAGTGTTGCTAACAGTGATCGCTAAAAAAGCAAAACGCATTTCTCTACAAAAATCTATCCAACAATTTGTTTCAAATTTCCCGATCACTAGTAGTGATCACTACTACCTATTATTATAATAGTTGTTGTGTTTGACAGTATAATTAGTTTTTTATTTTATTTAAAAAACTATGTTTTACTTATTATTCTCGCTGTTATTTTTCATATTTGGTGAGTTTATTGAATAATTTTATATTTTATTTGTTAGTTTTTTGTAGTTTTTCTTAAAAGTTTTCTTTTTTTAAATATTTAATATTCTGTATATATTTGTTGAAACTATTTTCTAAATTAATTTTTATGTTTTAAATATAAAATTTGTTTGAATATTTATGTTTTTAAATATATAATTTCAACATCAAACTTATTATTTTTTTATTGTTATTTTTATCAAATTTGAAAGCTATGAAAATGAAAGCTAAATGAATCTTAAAATAGCATTTATATACACAGCCATAGTATAGTTAGTGAAATATTGTATATAATATTAGTGTAATTTATTTTTTATGTCATATTTAATATATCGTAGCTAAAAAAATATAAAAAAGTATTATTAGCTATAAAAAACAATTTAGCAAACATTATCGTTGTCACAACATATAAAAAATCAATTACTTTTAAATCAATTGCTGTATCAACAATATATATATAAATATATATATAAGTTTTATAACGAAAGTTTATTTAAACAATAATACTAATACCTTGAATTAGTAAATTTAACTGAATCACCTTGATAGTTAGATTCAATTATTTGGATGAAAGTAAATACTTCATTATAATTAAAGTACATCTAAAAAATGAAAACCAATTATATTTGAATAAATTAAAAAAAACAAGAAATTGTTAATATGATATTTCACGTAATTTGACATTTTTATTGTATAAAAAAACTTTATGATATAAATCTCTTTAAATGTCAAAATTTATAAACAGTATTTACAAAATTGTTTCAACAAATACTTTCATAAGAGTTGTATTTTATTCTTTAAAAATAATTATCTAATAATTAAACAAATTTAAATTACATCTAATTAAAAACAATTACAATTTAAATTATAATTTTTTCGTTAACCTATTTGACTTCAAAAAAAAACATTGTATTACATTATCTTATGTTTCATGAATAGACTATGAAAAAAACATTAATATTAATGATGATTTCATCTAAAGTTAACACAACTTTAAACAAATAAGGCAAATGTGGATAATTATATGACACTCCTCTCTCTCTCTCTCTTAAATTCAATGACTAATTTCTAAAGACTAATCAATGAAAACGCAAATGAATTAACATTTTAATCATTTTCATTTCTAATTCAATATATACTGTATAAATAATAATAGTCTAATATAAGACATTTTCAATTTCAAAAGAGTTTAGATTTAATTGCATTTAATATGTTTTTTTTTGTTAAATTTTAAATAATAATATTAATTATTATTATTATATGATTGCAGTATTGACTCCAACGGGTGCACAATATTCAAGTCAAAGCTATTGTGATCACAATAGGCTTCAGCGCTGCCAACGGGACATCACTCAGAATGTTCAGGACATTTCCAATGCACAGTCGGGTAGCGGCTATAGTGGTCAGTCTAGTGGCTACCAGAGCTCAAATAATGACATACATTTAAAATGCAGGTGAGTGATGACATACCTGATCCCCTGTACACCCATTTACTTTGTGCCAATTGACAATCACTTTCAATATGTAGTTATCTATAATATAAGGGGCACTCATCTATACAACATTATAGTGTCATTAAATAGAGAGAATATTTTACATAATGAAACACTTGTTGTATTACTTAATACTACTAATAATAAATATAGCAAAATAACATGATTTACAAACACATAATTAAAATTATAGTCAATAAAATACTACAGGTATACTAAATGCTGTGCAAAATAAATTTTTCTATAAAATAGTGAACTTTGTTTAGCATTTATTGAAATAAATTATTTAGTTTTATATGGACTTTGATATAAAAACTTCATGACTGTAGAGATGTTTGTAAAGCTATGTTTCGCTATGTTTAACATACATTTTAAAATAACATATTTGTTGGTTAACTTTCTCTTTATATTATCACCTGTATTGCCACTATTATTATTATTATTATTATTATTATTACATAATGAATGCTGTATTCAATTATAAATACAGTGAAACAGAAAAATTATTTCAAATATTTTTTGACGAATCATTGCCAATACGGAAGTTGAATATATTATATAGTATTGTATCGGATGTTAGAATCCATTGTATTCTTAGTTTTTAACAAAATTTTTAAATTTTTATTTATTATAAAAATATGCTCTTTTTGAATACATTCATATAAGTATAATTAATAATAAAAATATGTTGTAGTTGTTATTGATGATGCTATTATAAATTGACATTTTATGAAAATATAGTATATATTGCTAACTGCTACAATATAAAGTAGCATATAATACTGTATATACTGTATATCACAACTGAAACATATTATATTATATAATTTATATAATATAATATATTTGATAAAGATATCTATAACATAAAATTTTATTTTTAAAAAATTACATATATATTATATACTGTATATATATATAGCCAATATTTTTTGCAATTATTATTTGCATATATTATTTGCATATATTTGTAATAAATTTGCTAAGAATAAAACTGATCTGTTATTTATAATTTACAAATTAATTATAGTTTATATGAAGTGAAAACTAAGATAAATAACAAAAATAAATTACATATTATAACATAAAATGCTAAAATTAACATCAATTAAAAGTTTATATTTTAGTATTTAATTCTATTGGTAATCTTTTTTTTTTTGCTTTTAAAGTATTTAATGTTTAATTTGTTAAAATATAGTACATCTCATTAATTAAAAACACTAAATTAAAATACAAAAATATAAAATATAAATATTTACTTACAAATCAATTATAACTGTATTATAAAAATATAGTGAAATCCGTCGAAATTTGGATTGTCTATTGAGAGATACCGCGCCCTGTATTACGAACACAACTCATCAAAGTTATGGCACTTCCGGTAGTAGTTATGTTAACAATATGAACACTGACCGTAACAGTGCCGGTGACTTTATAAGACGGGCTAAACAAACGTTAGAAAGATATTGTGAACAGGGAGGTGGAGGTATAGATTGTCAACTATAAAAAATACATAAATTAATATTATGTATTTTTTTGAATATTATATTATTTGATAAATTTTATGTATGAATAGGATGGAGAACTGCCGCTTGTTTTATGAGACAAGAGGTCAGAGACTGTGAAAATCGTTACGGTTTCCAATCAAATCCGCCCCCAGTGTCCACTTCTTCGTGTCGTAATTTCGAAGATCTTCGAGATTGTGTCCGACGATACGTTAGTCAGTCGTGTTCACAGGATCTGCAATTAATGGCCACTTACCTGATCGATAAGGGACAGGATCTTAGTTGGTCGTGCGTTGCCGGACAACAAGACTATGACAGCAATCGTAGATATGACACAAACAACGATCACAACCGCTATGATCAGGGACGCAATGGATATGACAACAATCGGGACAGATATGGAGGAAGCAGTAGTTATGGTAATCAATATGATAGAGATAGATACGGAGGAAGCAGTAGTTATGGCAATCAGTACGATAGAGACAGATATGGTGGAAGTGCTGGAAGCAATCAATATGATAGAGATAGGATTGATAGAGAAAGGTATGACAGGGATCGGTTAGGCGGCGGCTCATCCGGAAGTATTGGTAATTATTAAACTATTTTTTTTTATTTTAATAGTTTTTTTTAACTTTTATTTACTAATATTTTTATAAATGATGATAATTTTTTTTATTATAACGCTTAATTAACATTGCTAACTTTATCTGAATGCTCGCTATGTACATTAATAGGACCATATGATAATTTTAATTATGGTAATTTAATAAACTTAATTTAATATATTTTTTTTTTAATTATATTTAATATATTCTGTATTATAATTTAGTATTTTATTTAAAAATTTCAATCAATAACAATAATTTAATAAATAATGAATTAATTATCTATAGATCGGTTCGGTGGCGGTTATTATCCAACAACTGATTCATGTTTAGAGAGATCCCAATATTTTGTGAGGAGTTGTGAGGACACACTCGTCCAGAGACAGAGAGACGCCAGAGAAGGCAGAAGTAGTACTGATGTCGGCAGAAGAATCTGTTGGTTAGTATTTAATGAAAATTTTTTTTGAAAAATATTAATGACTACCAAAAAAATTAATTGGTTATAATTAACTAATTAAAAATAATTAACTAATTATTTGATTCCCCCCAACCTTTTAGTGCCCTATTTTTCTATCGCGATTGCATTAGTCGTGTAGTTGTTGACCGATGTCGGGATCCGTCGCCCACTGTTGTAGACGTTCTGATGGGTTCACGAAAATCAGATCTCACTGTCCGTTGTCGTGAATATTCACGGGACCAGTGCTCGCACTCACAGACAATCAAATCATCTTTCATTGCAATTATTATTACAACAATTTTTATTGCATTCAAAGCTATCAAATCAAATCAATTTTAGATGTAATTTATTATTCAATTTTAATCCATAAAATCTCAGCACAAATATGCCACAAATTTTTGCCATTGAAAAAAATCGATTCATTTATATATATAAATATAGATTTGATTCAATTAAATGTTTGGATCAAATATTTCAAAAGATCTGCCTTTTATTAGTGTCTTATGAATGAGTATTTTAAACAACAATATATATCTCAATTTCAACACAATTTTTAGCTAAATTTTTAAAAATTACAAATTGCCAATCACTTCATAAATATAATATAGGATTATATTTAAAGATAATTTTTAAGATGCAATATATCTACAATGCAATATATCGTATATCATATGTTATTAGTTAAATGTTAGCCATAAATGCAGTTTATTTTGCAAATATTTTTAACACAATATTTCATTATTCAATAGTTTTGTTATACTTATATAATAAATTTAATTAAACAGTAAATTTATTGTTTAATAATAATATTAAATATTTTTTTCATTGCATTAGATATGTAAATCTAATGCCTATAATATTTGCATTAGTAATTTATTATTGTTTTTATAAATTATACAATTAAGAAAACATTTATATCTTATATTGTTTTATATATATATACTGTATTATTCATTTAATTAAAAAACAAACATTTAAAAATTGTATGAATGAAGTATAAATAAACAAAATGTTTTTATAAAAATAAATTTTGTGGTAATATTAATATATTAATTACAAAAATATGTTTTTTTTAAATATAATAATTAATTAATATAATGAATTTTATTGGTTATAATAAGTGGTAATACGTTGAGTTGAAAAAAGTTATCCAAAACTCTTATGTAATAAAAAATATTTACTAAAATTATAAACATTTATTATATTTGATATTATTGATAAAATTTGAAATTGATTTCTATTAAAACAGTTTTGTAAACAAATATTGAGGTCATTGTAAAAACAAATTTACAATACTTTTTACAATAAAATCCAAATAAAATCTTTGAATTACATTTAAAATAAGTTTTAAGGCGTTTCTTAGTTTCAATGCCATAAAATCATAGTACTGTAGTCTTTAACTAAACACTCGGACTTTTTTGTGTTAGCATTCCTATGGCTTTGAAGGACAGGTAGATTCTGTATGTTTTTGTGATGAAAAGGTAAATCCAATGCCAATTGTTATTTTAGAAAAGTTATCAATTATTATAACTCATTATTCATATGAAGGAAACAAAAACAAGTTTTTTGTTTAGTGAAAGTCGTGTTTATACTGTATTTATTTATATTTATATATATATCCAACTTTTTAGCACTTGATTTGATTTGCATAGAAAATGATTCACACATTTAATAAAGTAAGCATTAAATAATTGAAAGTAATTTTTAAATATACGATATATATATTTATATTACTATGCAATTGCTATTTGAAATGTTAGAGTTATTGTAAGTTATGGTACGATAGAGTAGATTTGATATTTGTTGTCCACACAGATGTTTGTTATCACAACAAGTAATTTAAAACTAACTATAATAGTGAATAAATAAATGATTAAATGATTAATATACAGTAAATGTATTATAATAGTTTTATACTGTATATTTAAATCATAATATCTTTGTTATTACAGTTTATTGACCATAAATTATATATATATATTAAATATATAGTATTAATTTAAGAATAATTTATATGAATTGTAGAATTCATTTAACATTAAAAATGTGAAATATTTAAGTTATCAAATTCAACTGTTTTAAATAAAATGAAATAATATAAAACAATAATTAAAATATATATTATTATATTTTACAATTTAAATATTAAAATTGTTTACATTTCTGAAATGTTTCTTAAAATGAATTTTAATTATGTCTTAGTTTTTGTAATGTTTACACTATAATGCATACAGTATAACAATTTCACAAACTATATAAATCAGTATAAATATTATTTATTTATTTTTTAATTAAATGAACTAAATATTTTTAAAAATTTTAATAATATTTAAATTAAAATATTTTGTTTTAATAAAAAACAAATGTATAAAACAATTGCTAGAATTCTGTCATATAATACCCGTTCACTCAACAGAATTCCCATTCTTTGTGTTTGATTTGCTGTAGTTTTTCACTAAACTCGACAATCATTTGTGACAACTGTTTAATATGTAATAAAATGTTGTATTGTATATAAAAAAACTATAATATATATATTTCATTGTTTATAGACAATAATAAATTAATTATCTTAAGTTAATTTTTTAGAAATTAGCTAAAAATATTAATATTTTTTTAGAAAATATTAGAGAATTATTATTGATTTTGTTTTTTAATAAAATCAACAAAAAAAATCATGACTACTACTCTTTTTTAAACATTTAAAAAAAATCTATTTAAAGATATTGATTACTTCAATTTCTCTATTCAATTATATTTACAATATAAGTCTATATAGTATTTTTAGATAAATAGGCTGTTCAAATAAAATTGTCAATTATTTATTTATTTTTATTGTCAACTTTGTGTTTAAATAAAATTAAATGATACACAACTCCCAGTCGTTCAAATGATAAATATGTTATTATAGTATATAAGTTATATAATACAAATAGATTACAATTGATGACACCTGTAGTTTTTGACAATAAAGTCAATGTCTTCTAGTATTATAGTTTTATAATTTGTATAACAATTGGTAATAACTTGTTTCAATGAATGTATATTAATAATTGTGTACAGAAATTGTCAATAAGTTATTGACTTTTGATTACTATTTTACCTAAAAAAATAAATAAATATCATAAATAATAAAAATAAATTTTGTAAAATTTCTAAGCTATTTTAATATTCTGATAGCATAAATATTATTAATTTCAAATTATTTATTTACTTATTATTATAAATAATTTATATAAAAAACTTCAGACAATTTTCTATTGTTATGTAAAGCAATTGAATTTTATAAATTATTATTGATATTAAAAATAAGCATAAAATATGAATTTCAAATAAATATGATCACAAATTTTTACTGCAGTAGTTTCTACAATAATTATTATTGTATAGTTAAATCAAAAATAATTCAATAAAAAAAATAATATTAATATTTATATATATCTATTTACTTTTAAATAAAAATCTCAATCAAATATTAGAATATTGCTTATATCAAAAATAAATAAATAAATAACAAATCAAATTATAAAACCAATTAAATTCCAAGTCTGAGATAACCATTAAAGTAAACAACAATCAAATATATACAATATGTTTAGCATAAAACCCATTTTCAAATTCAACGAAATAAAATTTATTTGAAAACATATTATTGTAATGTAAATAATTTTTTTTAAATATTTATTATTTATGAAATCTATTTTATAAATATTATTTTAAAACACAATCATGTTTATAAAATTCATATTACATTAGATGATATACAGTAGGTTTATTAAAATTATGATTACCGTAAATATATATTTAAAAATTAATTAATATAAATATGTAAAATTGAAAAAATGTAAATATAAATTTTTAAAAATACTCAAAATGTGTAAATTCTTAAATACAATTTAAATACTATACAATCTAATCTGATAAATAAAAATCTCAATAACTATATATAAAATGTCTATAATTGATGAAACCTATGGGTACAGAAAAATTACGGTAATTGATGTGAAAAACTGTTTAAATCAATACTTAAAGTTAAAGTCATAGTTTGGCGGAGAGGGAGGAATATCTGGAGCTCTTTCGGGAATCATTATACCTTCCGTATCGAGTAATCTGATCTTAATATCCATCGATAGTAGTGTTTCACAATCATTCACTGTCTCTTTGCTGGTCATCTCCTGACCCAACAATGCATTTATGCCGTCAATCCAATAGTCAAATATGTGCTCATTTTGTGCCACAAAGTTAAGCGGTGTCTCCTGTTCCGCGTCGGGTATCACTGAAAAAGCCAACGAAAACGTCGACTTTTTACTCTTGGCCGACATATCTTTCATATGAGGACAGTCTTTGCCGACAACCAATTGTTTGATATCAATGATAGCAAACTTATGGGTTAACTCATCTACAGATAACACTTTATTTTCATCGCAATCACCAAAACATAAAAATTTTTGGTTAGACGATAGTCGACAGTACCAGAACTTGTCTTTAATACGTTGACCTAAAAATATATATTAATTAAGAGATTCTTGTCTTAAAAATAATGACAACCAAACCAACCTTTGTTCGAGTATTTATCAAACCGCGTGCCTTCCATAAGAAATTGAAGTCTTTGTTCTTTAATCAGTTCAATAATCTTTGGTTTAACCATATCTCTGAGCTCAAGTATAGCAAATGCCTTATTCTCCCATTCCTCTCGACTACTTCTCTCTTTTTGCCACAAAGAAGTGATTACTGAATAAGAAAGTGACGCCAATTTAAGTTTAAGCTTATCGAATGTTACGGTTGCTTCGGGATCGGCCATTGCACGAGTCAACTGTTGGCGCAAAACAGAGAACACTTTGACAAAGTCTTCAACAGTGGCTCTCATCTCTTTCCATGTCTTATTCAAAAGCGATACTACAATACAATAGAATTCTTCTAATGGATGGTCGTGTGTGAAGAACATGGGATAGAATGTCTTTCCCTCATCACTCGGCGCTTCATTCAGTTTAAGTATTTCGCAGAGAAGTCGTGTCAAATGTATTGTACTTTTGACGAGTGGGCACTCATGTTCTCTATCACTTCGGGAACAGTTTTCCAAAACAAATTTGACATAAGTTTCTGTATGATTGCGCGCTAAATAAATCAAAAGATCGAGTGCTAAGAGACCGGGATTTTCCGTAAAGTCTTGGATCGGATCTTTAGTACTCGTAAATCCTAATCGTTTATAATCTTCTTGAAAACCATCGCCTTTTGTCGATGAAATCAATGAAGAAGAGACCAAACTTTTAGAACTGGAATTCTTTTCAACGCCAATATCCGAATCAAAAGCAGTTTTGCGTAATTCAAGAATACGATCTCTGGTTTCGACTTCATTGTTGGCGTTAACCACTGTATTCATCCGTTCTTCGTGTAAATTAAACAATAATGTCTGCAAAACATATAACTGATGCGCCATTTCTGAGCCAACATTATAGATATGACCGCTCGAGTCACTGCCGACAGTGATCCGCGGATTTAAAACAGTGGTCAGTATAACATTTCGGATGTGTTTTGAACTAAGAGTGGCGGCAATGGCTTTACGTTTCGATGTATCCGACTTTGAAAATAAAGCGTTGATTAAAGCAATTGAGTTTTGCTGTATCTCTTGGTTGTGTTGGTTTTGGGACACAAGATATATCAGGTTTGGTAGTGTGACTTCTGCCTCGACTAATACATTAAACTTAGTGCTGGAAACCACTATTGACTCCAAAATAGCCAACGAATGGATCAACTCTTTCTTATCACTGGACGATACGTTTGATGTGTTCACCTGTTGTGCAATTTTACCGATAAATTTTGACTCCAAATTATCCCTAATTATTGAAAACATTTTTGTTGTTTTAAAAACATGTATAATATATTAGCATTCAATTCATACCAGGATATGATTGAGTGGTTCATAAGCTCGACATAGCTCTCGAGTGCAAACCCGAGGCCATCGTTACTGGAAATGGCATCCTTTTCGACGGACTCGACAATGAACTGTAGGCCCTGTTTGTTGATAAACTCATTGGCAAACGTATAATCAGTCGACAGTTTGACCAAACGCTTATATGTGGCCAATCGGGACTCGGATGACTCAAATTGTAGTTTATCGAGTATATCCTGAGCCGTACGCGATGGCGAATACGTTAGTCGCAAAACATCACCGTTTTTGATCTCATTTCTGTTTTTTTCGGTTATATAAACATTAGACGAGTCGTTAAACTGTAGCGAATACTGATCCGAATCGGTAAGTGACCAAACGGTACACAAATCGGCAATTATCAGAAACAATGTCCGATTTTGATCAAACTCGAGTAATTGTGGCATCTTTTGACAGATCAACAAATGGATCAACAAATGGATAAACAAATTGTGTGACAAATTATATCAACAAAACATTTCAAATATATTTACATAATTTCCACCAAAACTTGTGTCCATTTCGACGGCAATCTTAACAATGTTTCCATCTTTGGCCGGCATTGTTGTTGATGTTGTTGTCGTCTAAAATCAATACTTCTTAAATAAACAATATCTTCGGTGGTATTAATATCAGTCCAATTATCTGCAAAATTCAAAATATATTATCAATTATTGTCTGAAAAACATTAGGTGATCGACAATCAAAATATATAACATTTGGCCGACACTTACCTTTTGATATAATTCGCAAATATCTTCGAGACTGATAGTCAACTCATGAGGTAACGGATGAGTTGGTGTTTAAGACATTTAAAACCCAACACTGATGTGACGTTTGACACGCCTTTCAATACAAGTGTTTACCAAAACATTTGACATTTCAATACATTTCAATAACACTGTAATCGATAACTCAATAATTACGCAAACATTCAATAATATGATATAAAATTGAAATCCAATTACAGATAAATAATAACAAATTTATTTAAATATATTTTCCAATAATAAATGTTTTTTTAAAACTCAAATTTAACTATTATTTAATAATTTTATTTTAATTTAAAATATAACAAAATAAACTACACACAATAAACAAATATATAATAAACAAATATAACATAATAAAAAAGTTTTAAAAATACATAACACAATCGGTATATTTGTATAAATTGTAAAATAAATTTATTGATTAAATTATTATCCTTTAATAGTAATATTATTTAGATATCGTCCACTTGGGCTTAAAATAGCATTTAAATCAGTGTTTAAATCAATATCTTTAAAATAATATCTAAAATAAATGCCAGAATTTTGGTCAGCCTTTTGAATCAATAAATTAATCAATGATTCAGTTATAACAATACGATTATGAACTTCAAGTGTACGCAAATGTTTACATTTAACAATCAGATCCATTAGTGACGATTCAGTCATCGACATTAAATCCATGCCATGAAGTGATTTGATATTAAGTACTTGTAAATGCTTTAGTCTTGAAAACCACTCTAAAGTATTGTCTGTAATCTCAAAAATAGTGTCCACTTTAAGACATTTCAAATAAGGAAATATCACTGGAATTTGATCCAAAAAATCACCATTAATTTGGTCACTGTTTAAAACTAAATGAGTTAAATGTCGACAATTGGCAATACTTGTGATATCCAATAGTTGATCGCAATCGCTATGAAAGCCTTTAATGGACCAGAAATTAAGTTTAGTTACCGACGAAAAGTTTGTAAATTGTTTGAATAGTATCCGAAAATCATAATATTGTTGCACCGCTGCTGTCATTGAAAACGACTCTAAATATTGACAATTATTAGCAATTAATTTGATATTTTTGGCTAATTTGTCATCAAATGTGTTAACATTTAAATGAATTGACAATATTTTCAAGTATTTAAGTTTAGCGATCTCTGCAACAATAGGTGACACTTCATCTGTGTTTTCCTTATATAACGATATATCTAAATGTATTAATTTTGGACATTTGGCCACAAATATGGAAAACAATAATCTATTATCAACTCCAGACCGTCCACTAACTCGAAGATATTTAAGATTTTTAGTCAATACTTCATTATTCTGTACTAAAACATCCAAATAAACTCCGCTTAAAGAGACCAGATTTGGACACAAACTGATAAGTTGTGAATCCGCAGACCGCGGCCACAGCTCCAGTGTCTGCAACTGATGACCAAACTTTACAATCACTCGCATCAAGTCTTGGATATCATACTTAGAGTAAAGCCTTAGACCTTTAAGATGTAGACAGTTATCGATAATAGTATTGAAGACGTGATTCATATTATTTAGTTGACAACCAATTGTGACCTCATTTAATCGTTTGAAACATTTGAGGAAATTTTCAAGTTTTATGATATCCACACAATTGTCAAGCCATCCATCGGAGCTATTAGAGTCACACACAAGACTGTCGACAATATTCAGACTCTTTTCGCAATGACAAAGATGTCGAAGACATCGGTTAAACTGTTTGGATACTGCCATCAATCGGATCGTGTCTTCAGCGGTAAGTCTCTCAAGAATTACTTGACACAAATCATCGCAAAAATGATAGTTAAATGAGTCTTTCGTAATATATCTTTGAGTTATCATAACTGGTCATCACTTGTTGTTGTTGTCATCAATTGATGGTTAAAGTGATGCAAAACTAATGCAAACATAAGTCATATGTAATGACTATAATAAACATCAAGTTTTTGCAAACTATTTGACAAATTGTTTCAATGGTTTATGTATTAAAATCATTGAAAACCAATGACTTTACCAAACATTTAAAAACAAACATTATTTGTGAATAAATATTTGAATTGAAAGTCAATTAAAGTTTGTATCCGTCGATGGGTTTGACAGAGTTGTTGGCCTCACTGCAGACAAACCCCTATTTCGGGGCCGGCTTTGGCTTAGTTGGCGTAACGGCCGGTCTGGCCATTCTTCGAAAGGGTTTTATGCTCAGTGGCCACGGTTTTCAGCGGTACGCTCTGACCACATGTGAAGTGAACAGCAAAGACAAGAGTTTTCAATGGCTGTTGGCCTGGATTTCCCGACAGTCGCGAAACGCTCAACACGTGGCCGTCAATACAGACTTTATTGAGGACGAAGTTGGACGGGTCAGCTCACAGTTCGGGTTTGTTCCGGCGCCGGGAATTCATTTCTTTCGCTATAATCACCGTATATTCAAATGTGAACGAAGACGGGAACAAATGGACGCATTGGCCGGAGTTCCCTATGAAGTGGTGACACTAACAACACTAGGAAGAGACAAAAGTGTATTTTATGAGATCTTTGGTGAGGCCAGAGATATTGCACTTAAAGATTGCGCCGATAAAACAGCCACTTATATAGCTTACGGACACGAGTGGCGACCATTTGGTCGGTCGAGACCAAAGAGACCCATAGATTCGGTCATTTTGGCCGATGGGGTCGCAGAAATAGTCACAAATGATTTATATAATTTTATTACATCATCCAAATGGTATCACGAAAGAGGAATACCATATCGTAGAGGATATCTATTTCACGGCCCGCCGGGCACTGGAAAGTCGTCTTTCATTTTTTCATTGGCCGGACTCTTGCATTACTCTATATGTGTACTCAATGTTTCCGATCAATCCCTTACTGACGACCGTCTCATTCAACTGTTAAACACTGCACCAAAAGATGCCATTGTATTACTTGAAGACATAGACGCCGCCGCTGTCTCTCATAGTTCCCAAACTAATAGCAAACGATATGAAGGGCTGACTCGAGTTACATATTCAGGACTTTTAAATGCATTGGACGGCGTTGTGGGCAGTGATGGACGTATTGTTATGATGACCACTAATCATATACATCTGTTAGACAGTGCAATGACACGTCCGGGAAGGGTTGACCTCAAAGTGCTTATCGATAACGCGACCGACAATCAAATCAGACGCGCTTTCTGTAGATTTTATCCAAACAATAGTGATTTAACTGAAAAATTTTTAGCACACGTTAGGAGTGATTCAAATCCGGTATCAATGGCTAGAATTCAGGCGCACTTCTTGTTGTTCAGAGATAGAGCTGAAGAGACTTTAGCACATCCAGTGTTATAATAGGATGTCTTTATATTTTATGATAAAAATCATGTAATTTAGTGTCAAATTAATATATACACGTTTTCTTTGTTTAAGTGTTAATTTATTCAAAGATATTAAACAATTGAAAATTTTAATTCAATGACACGAAAATTACTTCATATCCTCGATGGATACAACATTACTCTAACTCGACGACCGATAGCCAGTGCCGGCAGATTACGGGCGAACTTTGCGCGGACGGCGCCGGAGTTTCCATGAGGTCGTGTGATTTTACCCCAAATGACCCGCAATTTGCTTTTCTTTCCTTGTCTTCGGGGAATCAGTGACTTACTGTTCGGTCACAAAATAAATCAGTTTAGAGATCATTTAGATGTCATTTTAAATAATTGATCACCAAATTGGTGGACAATATACAAACCTCTTTGCTTTGTAAACATAAGCCACACGTTTGCCTAAATAAAAGTCAGTCTCTCGTCTTCGGTTAACGCCTTCCAGACGAAGAAGTGAAGTATTTTCTCGTTGATTACGAAGAGACCGTTTGAAACCAGTGAAGATAGCCTTGACGTACAATCTGATCAATTGGTAAAAAATACAATACAATCGGTAAGATTTGATGATATTGTCGATCAAATTGTATAAAACTAATGCATACCTTCCCGGAGTGGCCGACTCGAACTTTCCCCGACGGCTCGACTTCTTAACCTTTTTGACCGGTGTTTCGGCAACGGGTGTTGTGGCCGCCGGTGCAGTCTTTGCCGACTTTTTCTTAGATTCCTTGTCTGCCATCACTTGTGAGGAACACTTGATTTACGCGTGTCTTCACTATTGATAGTATTATAGGAAAAGGAAGTCATATATTGATTGCTTTCACAAACATTACGTCCAAACATAGTGTCAGTTGTTTTTCAACTTTTACTTTAATTATTATTATTTGATATTTTTGTCAATTATATTATATTTATATATAAAACTATATATATATTTAAATGTTATTTATTTATATATTTTATTAAATTACAATTAAATTTTATTTTATTTACAATTTATATGAAATTTATTTTATTTTATTAATTTAAAAAATAAATAATTTAAAAAATATATTTAAAAACAAATTTAGTCCTATTCTATATGTAAAGCATAAGTAATAATCAATAAACTCTTACATATATCAAAAGATACTGAAATATTTGTCAATTGTTTGATGAGTAGTTTGAAATCAATGAATTCAATGCTATTATAATAATAAAAAAAATAATGTTTTAAAGTGTTTGACAAACATTACTAAAGAAGTGTCAATTAATTGTATAGATTTTAGGATGAATTAATGGTGACATCAATGGAACAATTACTTACATCTAAGACATCGTTGATTAAGTCATTACTGTTGAAGGGATGGCGCGAGCGTTGGACAGATGTCTTGTGGGGAATCAATATTAAGCGAGTCCTTCCTCGAGGAGTGTCCGGCGATGTCTATGATTTGGCCGATTGTATACTTGAACAGGCATTGATCGCACCTACACCTAACCACCTGTTCCTGTCATATCTGAACCACTGTATCAGTTCGCAAATGGTATCCTATGGATCTGTATTGGCCTCAATCGCTAAATACCAAGACTGGTCTAAACCGCAATGTATTCACTATTTGCTTGAGTTTCTCATCAAATATAAGGAACGGATCTCATGTCACGGCAATGAAGAAGAATGCATACTATTGTCAAAATCTGTTGTATCAGTGCTTTCGTGGATCCATTTGGTTCTCAACCAATCGCTGACTAAACTTCAAGAGTCTAAACAACAGCAAACAAATTTGACACAAAATCAGACAAATCTTCAGTCGTTACACACTTCAGACTCGACTCAATTCATATCAATCATTGAAAAATGCGCTGAATTTTTGTCATTCATGTCTTCGTCAGCTTTTCTCAAAGCACTTCTTTATGTGGGAAAACTAGAAGACAGTCAAACATTTAATCAATTTCTTCAAATCCAAACTGAAATTGAAAGCAAACTACCGATGGCTTCAAATTTATTATCAAATAGAGAGGTATTTATCAGTATTTTTTTGATGACAAGTAGTTGATATAGTAGTTAATATAAGTATTTTTAATTTATTTTAAGCCAATTGACGCTATTATTAGTTTCAAACAACGGGTTGAATGGTTTGACAGCAGTCCGGCTATCGTGGCGTGCAAACAGTTGACCACTTCTATAGATTTTAAGTCATCAAAGCCGACAACATATGCATCACTTAATACTATAATAGCATTTGATGCCATATTAAATCCGGCATCAGATATACAAGTTTGTGTCCAACAAATCTTAATGATTGCCAAATTTAATGACATATCACTGTCGGACCTGTACTGCGAGATTATTCGTTCATGTCTTGTGGGACTCGTAGATGCCAGCGGTTCCCATGAAGATCCTAAACATAACTCTTATCTAAACTCTTGGGCAGCTTTTCTTTTTCTAAAAGTTCCGCAACTTTTTGCAAAACTCAATTCACTTAAGTTATCGAAATCACAATTTTTCAATAATAACAAATCAAATGACGCTTCCAATGATTTGGAAATTGGTTTGGAAAAGTTGTTGACATATTCACCACTTCTTGATTTAACAGACAGTAAATCAAACTGCGATTGTCTTCAATGTCTGCTTAATGAGTTGACTAAAGCAGAGCTCATAAGTAGCGCAAAAGTGGAGAAAATAATGGCTAAACGCAAAAGCGATACACAAACTTTCAGAAATCTTCCGCGTCCTGATCAACAATCAGCACCACAAACGGGTCCACTACTTATATTAAGAGCCGAACCAACAGTGACCAGTATTTTGAAGACATTGGACTCGGATTATAGTAAAAATCAAGAGGCGCTCTTAGGTGTCTTATGTCATATGCAAAAAAGTTTTGAACTGATCCTATGCGCTGCCGCTGCTACCGGCAAACTGCAAAGTTTTACAACAAAACTCATTGAGTTTAATGAGTTTAACAAACAGGCGACCGGCGAAAGTGGAAAGGCATCGCAAACCAGAGCCCTTTTGTTTGACATAACGTTTCTAATATTATGTACAATAGCACAACATTACGGTACAGATATTATTACAATGAATGGCGAAACAAGTAATTCATTTTTTGCCACCTGGTGTGCCCATAATATGAGTGAGGGTGGAAAGTACCGGTGCCCTGATCTACTGCTTAGCAATTGTGATCCAAACAAAGTTGATATACTTTTGAATCAATTTACATCAACAGATAGCGAATTTCGTACTTCTTTAGTCAAATGGCACGAAGTCTGTATGAATGGGCCGCAAGCCATCAAAGAGATCCTATTGGGCTGGGAGTATGACTCCATTACCACTGATAATGTTAAACTAATACTCGATAATGTCAAAAGCAAGATGTGTTCACTACCGGTAGTGATAAGCGCCTGGTTGTGCTCTTATATCAATATATTACATCATAAGGAGCGACTCAAACCCGTGAATATGTTGAAACAATTTGCTACACCACTGGCCACTGATAATATCAATTTGGCTGCTAATAATAACAATAATAATAATAATAACAATACTGCTGTCGATGCTATCGGTAATAATCCAGACAACGGTAGAGGACAGCCAGCGCCTACTGCTGGATCAGATCAACCAAATACTTATTATAAAGAAAGATCAACATTAATGGCAAATATTATTAAGAAAATGTCTAATGATTTACATCCGCAGCAAATAAGTAAAAGTAAAACTATACCATCGTCTTCAAGTGGACTCACTGTTAAGACACCTCTTTGGGAACTAATGGAAAGCAATTTTATTGCTGCACACGAACGCTCGTGGCTCGACCTCAAGACTATCTATAATATGGACACATTATTATGTGTTGGGGGTCCGCAATGGTTTACCGATACGCTTATCAAACAAGTACTCAAGTTTGAGCACTTGAATGACTTGAATCGGGCCATTGATCTTGTATTTGGTTTGTTTCATATGGACATTGAACAGTGCGCTCTGGCACTCATTACAAACATATTACCCAATTATTTGCTAAACGAAAGCAAACAAGAATTCTTGTCGGAACCGAAAGTTTCGGCATTAATTCGTTTAACAATAATGACTATATATGTGGCCCTAAATGAAGTGCAAAACGTACGCAAATTACAGCATAAATCACGGGTTGGCCGTAAACGACATTATTGTCAAGAGATATCACAAGACTTGGAGCCAATGGATGTCGACTCGACAACGACTCGTACGGCCAAATCAATGCGTACCGAATCAGACTCAGAGCTCTTAGAAAACACTCCGATATATTTTGAACGCCAGACCAATGATGTCGACATTAATAATCGTCTAAATGAACCCATTTATAAAGCCATCATTGATTTGCTTCGTCTCTTCACTCTTATCGCTGCCGACTCGACAATAAGTCAGCGAACATTAGTTCCCATTATATTCTTGGAACAACTGATCCTATGTGTCAAAGAAGGCTCCTATAAGATCTTGCAATTGATGCCAATGAATATGATTGGATGTCTTATCAAAACAATACCAGACTCTATTTCGATGCAGTTTTTATTGGCCGTAAGCGATGTGCAAACAGTGCGCTCGCGTAAGATTACGGCCCGACTATTGTGTCAATTGGCTAAAGCAAAGACTATGTCTTAAAACATCTTAAGATATATATCGATAATAACAGAAAAACAGTTTAGTGTCACCAATACTGGTCCGGCGTCGATATCTTCTCTTTACATTTATATGTAATATTTGACTCATTTTTTTTATTTATAATTAGAAAAATGTACATAATTTTATATAAATACCCTAATTGTGTGGACAAAAAATTGTTTGACATAATTAACATATAATTATTTATAAAATATACAGTATTTAACACATGTTTATTTTTCAAAACATATTTATTAGATTATTGGTTTTTGTATATTCAAATAAAACATAATTTTTTGATAAATATTGAAGACTATGAAAAATAGATGAAAAAAATGTGATGTCTATTGATGACAGTCTATGGTAACAGTAATGTTGCCATCAGTAAGTCTATTAATTTTGCGCATCAATGAGAGTCCATTAGTTCTGGTGTTAGTATTGCGTCCATTAGTATTATCTTTGGATGATTGTATCACTTTGTTTTGGTCGTTATTTCCTTTACTTGAGTAGGTTTGTTGTTTAGATCTTTGTTGGCCACTGACTGCAGTCAATTCCACTATTGGCTTGTGTTTAGCTAAACCATTGGCTGCATTTGGATTAGCCGTTAGCTTACGCTTGAGTGAGCCGTTGACAGTGATTGAAGCGGTTGTTGGTTGAGTCATATATTTCGACCGATTGATTAATTTCATATACTTGTTGGCCACTTGCGCCACCATCTCTTCTGTTAAATTTGGATCAATTGTTAGACACCAATTGCTCCCATTTGTTGTGATCTTTTGGGGTCACATTTGAAAAATAAACAAAACTGTTCGGTCAACAAGGGATTCAACTCATTACCGATAAGGTCTTGTAAATTACCGGAACATTTTGGAAATGACTAGAGAGGTAAATGGCAACACAAGCCGCAAATGATGGCGTGTAATGAAGACATAGAGTAGTCAGCCTTAAGAGGTCGCCCGCAATCTTGTAAGCCATGGCGTAAAGGCATGAGTTTATCACAGTATTATTCCTCGAGGCGTTTCCGATCACATGATGCGAGTGAGTGACCATCAAATCAAAACCAAATGTCAATAGCATTTCATTTTCGTTTTGAATCAATTGGTCGGACTCTCTCTTGAATTGCTGTTTAAACAACAAAAATAGTAAACAAATTTAGTAATCAATATATGATATAATTATTTATCAAATCATTGACAACCTCTTTATCGATATGTTTTGACTTTAAACGACAAATGAGAGCCACTTTAACGATATCCTCCTTAATAATGGGTTGCTCTTCAAACTTGGCCGACAAAAACAGACTACAAATACCTATTTGCTGGACATTTAAAATCATATGTTAGACATCAGTCAAACTAATTAATATTATTGTCAAACATTAATCCATATAAGGTTTGTAAAATACATTTAAATATTTTATTAATATTACAACTATTTCCTAAATTAACATAAAAATCAACTAAATTTTTAATTATTATTATTATTTATACGTAATAAGTGTTAACCAAAACATTTATATTATGAAAAAACATGCGATAAATAAAGCATTTGATGAGTCATTGAAAATATTGCATTGCTTTTCAATGTCAATGCGTTTCGCATTCATTACTATTATTATCACTTAATTCAATCACTGAATGGCTATTCTTAACGATAATAATAATACTAATAATTAGCAATAAATTAGACAATAATTATAAGACAACTAATAATAAACACAAAAAACTAAACAATAATATTAGTAAACAATAAATGTCTTAAACATTATTCAATGATATTATCGATTGAAACGTTTCTTAACGTAATATTTAAGACAACACTTACGCAGACATCAAATAATTTGAGAGATCTTAAGGCAAAGAATCGGTGAAAGTAGACAATAGCCGTATTGACAGTTAAGGTGCGACTATATTAAGTAAAGGACAACAACAAGACATTAGATTTAGATGATTATGACCGCCGATGACCTCATTATGTGAGTCAATAAAACACGACTTACAGTTTGAGCACATCTGACACTTCTTTGATAAAATTGGTTCCCTTTTGTCTCAAATGCATCTCTTGATTGATACCAATGTTATGTCTCTTTGATGGCGATATCTGTTCCCAATTATCATTGAATATCCACCGATTGGTGATCACCGAAGAGGCCATAATTATATCAATCGATCCAAATGTGTGCCCAAAACGTGTGTTTATTGTCGAACACTCAGTGGAGCACTAAATGTATGGAATCACGTGATTCACAAACTCACTCATTGGTTGTATTGATTGGGCGCTCAAAACATATATACATATATTGGGCGCTAAATTCAAATACTTTTTCAATGTTCAAAGTTTTTATTATAATATTCAATACATATTACAGTAGTTTCTAATTTAATTTAATAGTTATGAAAAAATACTTAAAATAATTAAATAAAATTGTATATATATATAAAAATATTGTATATGTGAGTTTATTTTTACAAATTAACATGTTTAAAATAACAATTTAATATTAACTATAATAAATTATAATATTAAATTTGTAAATAATAATAAAAATAATTTGTTATTGATTTATTATCCTAACAATCATAACTTTAATGAAAAAAATATTTCAACATTTAAAACTCATATAAATTATTCAAATGTTAAACTTTTAAAAAATACATTAAAAACAAATTGATGTTATTAACTATAATAGACTATTATAATATATTATTAATAGTACTGTAAATATAATTAATTAAATTATTTAATAGATATTGTTTGTAATGACAAAACATGACTGAATTACCCAATGAACTATTTCTATATTAATTAAATCAATTAACTAACAATTGATATATATATATATATATATTACTTATATAATGGATTATAAAATGTATAAACTTATTACTGCTGTGTATTTAATAGTATAAAATTGAATTATAATAAAGTTAATGACACAATAAAAAATCGTTTTAAAAATTAATTTTTTGGTAATTTCATTTTTTTAAAATAATATATTTTAAAAAATTAATTCAATATTATTATGATATATAAAATATTTTATTAATTTATATTAAAAAAATATTATTAATGAAAAATAAGTTAATGATATTTATAACAATTTTACAGTAATAATAATTATTATGTGTAATTGACTTGTCGTGATGTTGCCAATTATTTAAATGTAATATATTTTAATTAAAAATTATACATTTATTTGATATATGTGTAACAAAAATTAATTTAATTATTAAATGATATACTTTAACAATATTTTAAAAAATAACTTCAAGGTATTTTGTTAAGACATTTGTATTTTATATTATATAATAAAAATATTTGATTTAATTAGTTATTATATTTATAGCATATATAATAGTACATAAAAATAGTCATTTCAATGTAATACTTTGCTCATTATAAAGTTTATTTTAATTAAAAATAATTTTATGTTAAATAATGATAATAATAATATATACAATTTTTATATTGATTTATCCTTCATTTAAACAATTTTGTACATTGTATACAAAAAAAGTTAAATTTTGGTTTATCATATAAAAACATTATATATATATACACTGAAACAAAATCTGTTTAATAAAAATATAGATAATTAATGAATGAATATATAAAAAGTAAAATGCAATGCCTTTCGGGTTATTTATTGGGAGTTAACTCTACTTCAATTGCAACTGATTTGCACACAAAATAAATCTATCATTAAAAATAAAATATCATTATCTTTAAAATAAATACATAGTTATATACATATAAATATAATATATTTTATTATTTAATTGTCAAAAAATATTATATTTTTTTATAAAAAAATCATATATTAATATGTGATCAAATTGTTTTCAAATTATAATACTATTTTACAAAAAAAAACACCACATCCTTGGCCTCCATTTCTAACATTCTCTCTCTCTCTCTCTCTCTCTCTCTCTCTCTCTCTCTCTCTCTCTCTCTCTCTCTCTCTCTCTCTCTCTCTCTCTCTCTCTATTATATTTTTAATCAGATATTCAATTGACTATTCAATATTTTTTTAAATAAAAAATACTATAATAGTTGTGATATTTAAAAAATAGTTTAACAATAATTAATCAATTTATAGCGTGTTATTTAAATTGATAATATTATAGCTGAATAATCTTATTGTATTTTTTGATAAATAAACTTATATATATATATATATAGATTTTAATATTTTAACAAAATTAATACAGTATATATATTTATAATAGTTCATTTATATTGTTGTATACTTAATATACAATATCTTTTATATATATTTATATATAATACAGTATTATAGTATATCATATAAAATGAGGGAAAGTTATCATATTTTTTAAATGTCTTTAATTAATAAAATAATATACAGTGTATATAAATATTCAAAGTAACAACACATGTAAATGTTTAACAATGTTAGAGAGCATATCAGTTAATGGCATAAAATATATACAATATTACTTAAATTTTGTGATATATATTAATAATTTATTTGATATAATTTTTTACTTTATTTTTATCGACAATTTATGTATTTAATTTATTTACTGGCTCAGAGATATACAGCTTTTTTGTATATAATAGACGGTTCAAAGTCTATGATATATTCAATTTTTGCTGACTTATTATAAATATTCATATAAATAGGTCACATAAGCTATCTTTTATAATTAATAATTTTTTTGATAATTTATTTGTATTAATTAATAAAATATTAAATTTAATTTTTTATGATATTTAAGTAAAATTAACAAAAATTGGTTATTATTACTAAATTAAAATAATAATAATAACAAACTAACAAAACTTATTAAACTTAATAAATTTATTAAACTTTAGCATATTTTAAAAAAATTATGACTATTATAAGCAGACAATATTAAGCACATATAACTATTGTTTTGATATTATTTATTTGTTTATAATTATGGTATTAATAAAATACACTTAATAATGTTACTCAAGTTACTAAAAATTTATTTATCATAATATAAATTATTTGATATTTAAAGTGTTATTTTATTTAAAATACGAGAATATAATATTTAGTAAATTATTATTATTGTATAATAAATATATTTAATAAATAATTATTATAATTAATAATAATGTTAAATAGATAAAAAACAAAATAAAAATTAAATTCACCTAAAATAGTATAAATGCTATTTTATTATAAAAGTCTCATTTCTTATTTATTTGAGATAAATTAATAAACTATGCATTTATGCTAAAAATAAAATGTAAAGTATAAATAATTACTAAATATACAAAAATAAATGAAATACTACTCATATATCGGCAGATGTTTGAAATATATTAATAATAAATAAATATTTATATATAACTGGAAGCAAATAATATTATTTCTGTCATCAAATTAATTTAATTTTCTACAGATAAACATATTATCAATAAAAAATAATATAATTACAGTATTTATCACACATTTATATTTAAATAGTAAGTCAATGACTAGATAATAATTAAGTAAATAATCGATAATTTTCATTATTAAATATAATATCTATCTATTTATAATATATAATTTTTTTTTTGAAAAAAAATCTTAAAATTGCATTTTTTAAACTAAAAAATTAATTAAATTAGTATTAATAGCTACTTTAAAGTTTGGCTCCGATGACACCCTAGAGTTAGACATCATGTCGTGTGTGTGGCCATTATATATGCAAATATATATATATATGTTATCACTTTGACCTAATAATTATTTATTTAAGGTAGTCATACGGCTATAATTACGGTAACATTTAAAGACAACCAACCAATAATACCCAACACTGTCTATTCAAATGGCTCTCTAGTTTGTCATCTATGTATAGCTGTCGGGGCATTAACTTTGTAGCCATCGGTTGTTTTTAGTCAACAAAAATGTTATTTTTAAGTTAATAACTATAATTTAAAAAAATCTATAGTTATGACATTATAAAAGTTATATATTATTTAGCTGTTTGTGTGTAAGTTATATATTGATATTTTTAAAATAAAAAAACCTGCAATTAATTTTTATATATTATTCACATTTAATTTGCATATAAATGGACTATAATTTGAATTTGAATACTACACTCATATCTTCATACTATTTCTACACTAATATAATAGTATAATACTATTAATTATTGTATTCAAAACATTGTTTATTGTATGATAATAAATATAATCACATTAACATAGAGAGTACATTGATAATTTACATTTAATGATAATATTATATACATATAACCAGTATACCGCGTGACATCAGATAAGCTGAGCTTTACAATATGCACTACTTTGTCATACTGTATACAAAACTTTTTTCAAAGATCGAAAAGTCGGTGAACCCGTTGACTCACCCAAATCTTGTCAATTACAAATTTATAGTACTATATATCTACTAATTAAATATTATTATTAAAGATTTTTATCAATTATAAATAAATTAAACCTTTCCCAAAATTCACCAGGTGGCGCTAAAAATCTGAAAATGGTCTGTAAAAATCTTAATTTATGTCTACTATAGCCTCAAGTAATAAAATTAATATAAGTCTGTTTTTGACTGAGTTATGACCAATTTTAAATTTTCAGTTTTTGAAAATGTTACCTTTTCGGGTTTTTATCTAATTTCCCGATGGGGTAGAAAATTGTTATTAATATAACTTATAATATCTATTGCTACATATATTATTGTCAGGTTTCCATATTTTTATCTATCACCGTTAAAAAGTTATGATATTTTTAAATTTTTTCAGTTTTCCGCTATTTTGACCACTTTCTTCATTAATGAGAGATTTTTCTACAGCGGGTTTTTTCATCATTTTTGACCCCCTAAACCATCCCGTTGAGAAACCTCGTCTACATCAAAATCCCGGACCCCTTGCAGGTAATTTCGACACATATTTTACTGGGATACGCGTCGGTCGACCTTCGGTCGACCTCTGTGTATCCCGCTTCGCTTCGCTCAGCTTATCTGATGTGAATTATACAGTATATACATGAATAGACTAGTAATTAAATTAGACAATTTTAATACAAACAATTTTATTTACATTTTTGATAATTAAGATACATTAAACTTTTTAACACAAAAAAATATATATTAACTATATTATTATTTATAATATTACCTGTATTTTATTAACAAGCTACTTTATTAAATTAGGTATAAAACAGTGCAAAAATAAATGTAAAAATAATTTCAAATAGAGGACGCAACCGGTTCCATGTAAAAAGTTGTTAACAAAATTGCAATACGTTTTTATGAGATTTTTTTTAACAAATATAATCAACACTATTAATATGAAAATAATAATTTTCACGAAAATAATTACTTTTTACGGATAATTTTGAGAGAAAAAAAATAATAATAATGTTTTTTTTTATAAAAGATAATGAATCAGAAAGAAAAAAATTGTTAACATCCCAACCCATATTGTAATATACAGTATATATATATAGTTAATTTGATTTCAAAATTAAAAAGAGATAATTAGTAAACTTATTATTATTATTACTAAATTATAAGTAACAGTAATATTTAAAAAAAACTTATACTAAAATATAGAGATATTAAAAATAAATTTTTATTATCAAATTTTTGTAATATAAAATACACAAATTTTAGTATTTAAATCTAGTTTAGTTTATTTTGTTATTATTATTATTTTATGGTAGAAATTTGGTATATAATTTTAAAAGTAAATATTAAATTCACAATAAATGCAATATTGATATCACATGCTGTAATGCAATTTTATTATTAATTCATAAATTATAAGTTTGATTTTGTGTCTAAAATATTATTAAACTATTTTAAAGATTTTCTAATTTAAAAAAAACAGTATTCACAATATTATATTCAATAGAAAAATACATTAAATATATATAATATAAAGATATAAAAGAGACTTTACATAGCTATGCATAAAATGTAATCGTTGTAAGCCCTCAGCAAAATTGTATTAAAATTATTATTTATTTTTTTAAATAGAGGAGAAAAATAAATTTATTAAAAATGCGTGATTTTGTTTGCAGTACTAATTTTATGGTGATATCGCCCCATAATCTCCCTGACCACCGGTGCTCACTATTAGTTATATTACAATATACTTGTACTTAATTTTCTTATGAAATTTACATCCTATATATATTATAATAATTATATGCAACCAAATTTTTAAATCCTCTCTCTTTCTCTCTCTCTCTCTCTCTCTTTCATATATATATATATATATATATATATAATATACATTATAAATATACATATAGTATTATATATATACACTGTTTTATATAAAATGAATAAATAGTTTAATTTTAAATATTGAAATGATTAAAGTAATTTTTTAAAATAAAAATATATGGCATAATATCCTATAAATAATGCAAATTATTTATATAAAAATTGTATTATACATGTACAGTATATTTATGTTATATAAATTATTAAATTATGTATATATATAAAAAAGATATTAAAGTAAATACATGCCAAAATTATGCATACATTTTATAAATAAGATCCTCTTCGAAGTGGAAAATAATTAAATATTATATAATATTTAATATAACTAATAGATCAAAAGGGAAATTTTCTGGAAAGTTTCTCGAAAAAACAAACAAACATTTATCTATGGGATTCTTATTCTAAATTTGATTTTTTCCAAAGTATTATACATTACTATAATATAATTATAGTAATATCTAATTGAAAGTACTTAAAGGTTCATGAGTTTGATTTACTTTATTATATTCTAATTAGTTTTTTAATAAATATTAATTATAATATATATATTATATATAAATTATTATCAAAATTAGAATATAACATTTAAATTGGAATCATCTTGGAACTTTAACATATATTAAATAACATAAAACTAAATTGCACTAAACATATACTCTAAATAACTAAATTGTAATTTATATCCAAACTTTTACCTTCATTTATTAAGTTTTAATTGTATTTATAAGTTTAATAAACAGGTGGGTACTACCTATTTACATGTAACGTCATGTATACATAACTATCATATAATGTATTATTTTTGATCTGTATTTTAATAAAAATAATTGAAAAAATAAAAACTTGTTGATCATTATTAAACTTTAGGTTTACATTTTGTATATTAATTGCATCTAATCCTACGCTTTAGTGAATATATTACACTTTAATTAGTGATCTAATTAAGAGATATATAGTTTTTCTATGTATTTAATAATAACTTTTTTAAATATTCGATAAAAAAATATTTTTAATAGATTTGTAATTAGGTTTTGGCCCAAAATATAAACCCATAAATGAATGATACATTAAAATTAAAATGTATATTAATAGAAAAATTATGATTCATTTATTATCAGTAATATAATAACTAGTCGTATAAATAATTTAAATAAAAATTTATTTAATAATAGTATTACAATAAAAGGCGAAACAGATTTATAGTGAAGTACTGTAATTATTAAAAAAAATTGTTTATCATTTAAAATAAAAATATAAATTTAATTAGTCTTATGATATGACAATTTAATATATTTTTATATATAAATATATATACAGTGTATATACGATATTTATACATAAGTTATAACTAGTGTATTGATTAATAATTTTTTATACTCTATTAAATAGTTGTTATAATAGTTGCCAAAAAACGTCAAATAGTTGTTAAAATAGTTATTTAAAATGTATTAAATAGTTGTATATAATTGCCAAAAAAGCCAAATAGTTATTGAAATAGTTATTTATTTTCTTATAAATATTTCAACTGATATATAATTCACTTGTTTTCAGCATATTTACAAAAATGATTTATATAAATAAACTAAATATTTCTATTGTTAAAAAAGTAATATGAGTTGATAACAGTTTACACATGTTATATAATTTATATAACTATTACTTTTTGTTTTTACCTATATTTGAGCAATATTTTACAATCTAATGCTTATATTTTTCAAAATAACTGAAATAGTTATTTATAAGTTTTTATAGTTGCTAACCCAACAAATAGTTATTTATAGTTATAATAAAATATCGGAAATAGCGTCCACTGGTCAACTTCGGTGGACATACTAAGTCCCAGTTATAAGCGTTAAACCGACAAAATAATTTTTTTAGTTGAAAATCAAGACACTAGTTATAACATAAACAGAGACAATACTATCTTACTATTCATATATTAATATAATTATCAGAAAATTCATACATAATGTCGTAAAAATAGTATTTTATATAATAATTGTATATAATTTTATAGATTATTTAAATTTAATCTTTATTTTGATAAAAACAAAGTTCAATAAATGTTAATAAAATATATAAAATGTTAAATTGTATCAATTTATGTGATTATTTAATATAAATTATATTAGTAAAAAAAATGTTACTGATAAAAATTATTATTATAAACAAATTTTCTACTAAATGAATAAAAATTATAATAATATATTAAGTGATAAAATTATTATTTATTTAATAAACAGGAATAAAACTAATTTATTGTTGTTATCATTAGTTTGTTTAATAATAAGCATATTTTTGTTATTTAATATAGCAAAAAAATCATCTAATTTGTAACATTGTATTTAATATATTTATTACTTTATTTGTATTTTAAGATAACATAACAAATATAAATATATATTTTTATATATAATATTAAAGTATTCTTATTTTTCTAGAGATAAGCCAATAACTCAATTACTATACAAATGAATAAAATAATCTTTTATTAAAAGTTATACATATTTATCATCTTATAATATATATTATAAGAGGCCAAATATAATTTATAATATAAAGTACTTATACTATAATAAAGATACTGTATTTTTTACTTAAAAAATGTGTCATATTATAATAATAAATGAAAAAATCTGAAAAAAAAATTATTTTATTATTTACTAAAAAATATTTTATTTTTATAATTTAATCAAATCATTACTGTTTAATGTGTACTAATAATATTATTAATATTCTTTAAATATTTTATTAATACATATAATAAATAAAAATGTTTATACAAATAGAACTTTTTGATTAGATATTTGTAAATATAAATATATAAAACAAAATAAAAATTTACAAAATTAACAAAATTCTTGTGGTTTTTGGTCTCATTTTTATTTTCTTTAATTTCCTTTTTTAAATAAACAGTTAATCACTTGAAGGGCACGACATAATAAATATCAACAGTTATATTAATGTTTAATAAGATTTTGTTAAAAATATTTAACATAAAAGTAAAAGTTATACAATATTTAACTTTATATTATATTATGAGTTAATAAGGACAGTCTTACCTATTACAGTATATTATAATACATTTCATACATTGCTTTTAGTTTGTATTTTAATATTAATTAAAATATAGATTTATTTATTAGATATATAAATAGATATTAATCAATTAAATTAGTAAAAAGTTTTATAAATTATTTGTGAACAAAATGTGATATTTTAAAAATTATTTTTAACCAAATAATGTATAATACAAATCACTACAATTTAGTTAAATTTGTATATTTAAACTTTAGTTAAATAATTATTATGTTATTAAAATTATTGTTAATATTTAATTAATAAGTTAATTAATTAGAGTTATAAATTACATTTTTTTTTTGTATTTCTAGTTTTACGCAAATTACATTAAGAATAAAACATTAAAAATTTTATTATAAAAATTAATTTATTAAATTTGCTTATTTAGTAGAATTGTTAAATTACAGAAAACTACTATAATTAAAATAATTTAATTAAAATTATCAATGTTTAAAAATTGTCTTTAATAATAAATTTTTAGCATTTTTTTAGTGTTTACTATGCAATTAATATATCGTTACCTAATTTGCATGACATATAATCATATCAATCATTAAAATATATGAATAGACCAAAAATTTTAATATTAATAAAAGACATAAATTATTATCAATAAATAATAATTTTAACATCTACTATAAGACGAAGCAAAAATTAAATATAAAAATTGCTGATAAATTGACACAAAACATAAAATACTGTTATAATAAAAATAAAAATAATAAAATAATAAACCATTAAAATAAACTCTATATATTATTTATATTATTTTTAGTTTAAATATATGTTTAACGTGTAAGCAAAAAAATTTATATGTATTTATTTTGATATAATTATAATTAAGTTAACATAAAATCTATTGTAAAAACATAGTGTGTGTGTGAATATGTGATGTATGTATATTGAGAGCTCTGGTATGTTATAAATGATTGGTGTTATTGTGGAGTTTAAAGGTGGAGCTCAACAGTGTGTTACTCTGACGGTGCAAAAGCTGGTAATACCATACCATAGCACTGGGCATAGCATTTGGCATTGCATTACATTCACACACCGTTGTATTTGTTTGTGTGGCTTATTGAAGAAAACAGCAAAAAAATAAATAAATAAATATTAACAAATGATATATAACTTTGATATACAATATATCAATATGAATAATAATAATAATAATAAAACTTATAATATTAATACTATTACTATTTATTATTATATTAATAGTAAAATTGGCAAAAATAAAAATCACATCAAAAAAGTTTAAAAATTAAGCGAAAAACTTTAGTTTTATTAATATTTATTTATTAATATTATAAATCTATTTTTGCAATTTTTACAACTTATTGATTGTCGATGACTCTGTTATTTTGTTTTTTCATAAAAGTTTTGTGTGAAACTATTAAATAATATTTTGTGAATGAACTTTAAGACTAAACTTTTTTTATTGAAAAAAAAGTTTGAACCGCAACCTAAACTCACAAATTTATAATATATATATATATATATTTTTGCTATACATTTATATATTGTTGTTTTGTAATCTAATGTGAATTGTTATAATAATAATAATAAAAGTTTAAACGATTACTAAGCAATAATAATAATAATAAGTTTCAAAAAAAAGTTATTTGAAAACCGAAATTTCGATAAATAGTAAAGTTTTATAAAATTTTTGTAAACATTTTTTGATTAGACTTTCTGTAAAAAAGTTTTTGAATTATTATTATATGAAATAAAAACTAAGTTTGTGTCTAAACTTTTTTTTTATTTGATGGTATTGTCAAAAAAAACATAAAACTTAAATTCAAATATTAAAAATTCTGCAAAAAAAACTTTAAAAAGCCGTCAAATATCAAAACAAACAAAACATCAGTAATTTGACTATCAGTTCCAACTTATACATACATGTGCTCAGACACGGGACACTCAGTTTAATCAACTTTTATTATTTAGTTTATAAAAGAGTTTTAAAAATAAAACTTTGTTGGCCTACGATTGATAAAACAACTTAAGCGTGTTTTATCCAAATAATAATAATAAAAAAGTTTTGATGTTTTTACTGATTTGTATGTTATTATAACAGAAAAAAATAAAAGATTTGCTGATTGACAAAACTATTCATAAAAAATATATTTATTTTTATTATTATTACTTATTTTTGTTTTTGTTTTTTACTCTAACTTTTGTGAATTAAAATAATTGTCACAAACTCTATGTTAAATGAGATTTCTGACTGTTTTTTAAAAAATATATACATTTGAAGTAACATTCAAATAGAAATAATAAAATGAATATCTATTTGTTTGGCTGATTATCAACAAGTTTTTTACATCAGATTTGGTTTTTGATAAATTTTTTTTTTAAAACTTATTATTTGGATACTTGTTGTGAATCAATGTCTACTAAACAAGAAATCTATTGATTAAAACATTACAAACAACGACAACAACAATACAAACTGTATTTAAAGTGCAAATCCCCATATATTCAAGTTATATGTAATTAAAAAAAATTGTGAGACATTTATAAATATATTTTTTGCAAATCTTGAACACAATATAAAAAAGTTTTGTATTAAAATATTAAGGACCTGTTTTATGAGGAGACCGATATCTCATCAAACATTTTATATATACTTCACTCAAATTGAAATTACATATATCACATAATACTACTGTACATACTTTACATTTTTTGCATACATATATCACTTGTTGTAAAACCTGTCCAAAACTATTGGCATTTAATATTTCAATTAAACATTTAAAAATAATATACTGTAGTGAACAACATAACTGTTGATTAGATGTATTGAATAAACAGTTAATATTTATAATAATAATGGTTTTGCAATAATATTTTAATTATAAAAACAAAATCAAAACCAAGAGTGGATTTTGTTGTGTGTGTGGATACATATGCAGGACGTGCTGTGAATTGACTGAACGTATTATAAGTATTACATAATTTACATACAATACTGAATTAGTTGTTTTGCATACATTATATTACTTTTTTATGACTGACGAAAAAAAACTTAATATTTATTTATTTATTTGTTGTTTGCCTTCAACTCTATACATACTGTTATTATTGTTGTTAATCATTCAATAGTGTGTTTGGTTGTCAACAGGAGAGACATAATTTGCATTAAGTTTTGTGACAGAAATTTTTAAAACAAAATTTCATCTCAAGTTAAATAAAAAAAAGGTATGATTTGTTGTTTTTTATGTTATTTGATAAAACGGGAAAAAATTATATTATTTATATTAAATACAAAGTTATATATCTGAATAACTTATACATATATTTAAAAAATGTGTTTATAATATGATATATAAAGTTTGAGGCACTTTCAGGCAAAGTTCAGCGACACTCAAACACTCGTGTTTCATATCTAACAATCATTTAATTTCATAAAAACAATTCCCCCCAAAAAATACTATTATACAAAATTTATATGAAAACATATATAAATAATATAAATAAAATAAAAATACATAACAATACTTTATATAAATATGTAATGGGTTTCATATAGTGTTTTGTTTGTTTACGATTGACTTTTTTAAATTTTATTTATTATGATTTTAAATATTTTTTTAAAGTTTTAAATACCAGCTAATGCTTGATATCGATATTACAGTATATACACATAAATATATGAATAATGTATATTTTCTATTACATTGAATAGTACTGTATATACAGTACAATAATATTGTGATTAAAGGAATGTTAAAATGTTTTTTTTAATTAAATGTTATTTATTTTGCCTTTATTTCAATTTTTTATTAAAAGTTTTTTTTCATTTTTGCAAATCAATGCTAAAATCTATCTATTAAATCATCAATTATTTGTTGAGCACCACTTTATGTTTTTATCTATCTATCAAAATATCTAATATTTTATTAAGTTATTAAATATTCACATTGATTATATATATTTTTCAATGCGATTATATTATATGGTATCACATGTTTTTCCTTCAAAAGCTTTGCATAAAATTTGTCTAATATATTGTTTAATAGAGAGAGAGAGAGAGAGAGAGAGAGAGAGAGAGAGAGAGAGAGAGAGAGAGAGAGAGAGAGAGAGAGAGAAAGAAAGAGAGAGAGAGAAAGAAAGAAAGAGAGAGAGAGATAATAAATGATTTTTTTGTACTAAACCTTTTAATTGTAAAAACATTCAATATATGTATTAAATATATATTTATAAACATATATTACATCTGTAATATTTCATAAAAAATACAAAGTATTCACTATTTTAACGATAAATCACACTTTCATAATGCAAATGACGTCTATATATTGTTTTTACAGTACATATTCATTTAGATTATAATAAATATATTCAACGATGATTAAAGTTATTAATAATAATAATAAATATTATTAACATAGGATATGAATTAGACAAATGTTTTTAATGAAAATTAATTGTTATGTTATTTGCGACATCCTTTAGCTGATTATCACGTGTTTTATATCGTATTTTTCCATATATTTGATAATAAAATTTATGGTAAATATTTTTTGCTTAAAAGTATTATTTAACAAACATTTAATCTCTCTCTCTCTCTCTCTCTCTCTCTCTCTCTTTCTTTCTTTCTTTCTCTCTTTCTCTCGTTTGTATGTTTGTGTCACAATTGTACGCCCAAAATGTCAAAATAACACAAATATTATTTATTTCATTTAAATATAAGGACTAATTTTGTTCAATTGAAATATTTAAGAAAAAAACTCGTTTTTTAAACTAAGAGAAAGGCCAAAGAAGTAGTGAAATAATTTATAATATAAACAAAATTGTGTTAATTCATACATTTGAATAAATAATAATATTATAATAATATTACTAATGCATACATATTAATGAAAACACCTATTTTATTGATTGATAAGTAGTAATTATTGCATCAAATATTAAGCAGATTTCAAAATCAAAAAATTGCTGATAAAATAAAATATCATTATTATTATAATATTATTATTTTATCAACATTTGGTTTTAATGATTTAAATTATGGTATACGAGCTAATATGTAAATTATGAAATAGTTTTCATTAATTTAGAGATAAAGTTATTATTTTATTATTAAAAAAACATTTTGTTTGCTTATATATTAGTTAGTCATAGGGAGGCCTAACCTTCTGAGGCAATCATCTTTTTTTTTGTTGATAACAAACTTATAGTTTACTTTCGCTGACAAACAACAAGTCTGTTGTCGTTTTGTTACAAACTTTTTTTGAGTGTTTTTTGAATATTAATTATCATTTAAATGAAATGATAAATAGTATATAATAATAATAATAATTGTATATATGTTTTGCCTTTTAAATCACAAGGCCAGTACATGTGAGTGAGTGTGTTAGCACTGGTAGCTTATATTGATATTATGCTATATAAGTTCCAACACAGCATATTTTTAATAGATTTAAAGACCCGTATATTAGCTAACAGTGCGATAGTGATTATGCATTCAATAATTTTTTATATTTTATTATTATTATAAGCACTCGTTTGCCTTTTAAGTCGAGGCAAACAAACATTTATATAATTCAATGATTATTCCCGTGTTTTCCTACTATTATAACAGTATTTATAATAACTTTTTTTGTATAATATTAATTACAGTCATACCAGTGACAGAGGGAAAGGGAGGGTAAAGTGAAAGATAGAGATACAAATATTTATTAAAGTTAATACTAGTATAGTATATATCAATATATACAATGTATAACAGTGTATTTGTACTTTACAATTTGTTAATACATGTGATATGGGAGTTAAATATATATATATTATATTAAGTTATTACATATTTTATACATTTAACTTTGCAATATAAAGTAAAATAATATACAAATACATAGTATATAGATATTATGTATATGAATATATTATATTCAATCACTATATAAATAAATTGAGTTTAGCCTTCAATCATATCTTAAGGAATGAATAAATTTTATCACTTGTTTTTTATGTATATATGCTTTTTTGATAATAAAATAACACAATTAAAATAAATTTATTATATGCTATGTTTTTTCCTTACAAAAAACTACTATTAAATAAAAAATAATAAATGTATAAAAATCAATATAGATATAGAGATTTAAAAAAAAGAAATTAATGATATTACATTGAAATTAAAAATTAAAAAATATATGTTTATTTTATGCAAAAGATTTATAATTTAATATTGAAATTATGTTTAACTATAGAATGAAAGTAGATGTTGAAAAAAATTGCCTTAAGTTTGGATTATAAATGTAGTGAAAATATTACTTTTATTTTTAAATTAACAATTTTAATATATTAATTTATGCTTTTGAAAAGTGAATTTATTATTTTAACAAAAATCTAATTAATTTTATTTAAATGTTTTAATTCTCTCCCTCTCTTTTTATTACTAAACTATATTTTGAAAATACAAACTATACTAATATTTTAAAAGTATTAATTATAACAATTATATATATATTGAGACTTAGAAATCTCATTTTATAAGCTATTGACTAAAAAATATTTCCTTAAAAAAAGTTTTCAAATTATATATTAAAGAGTATTATTAAGATATGTATAAACTGTACATTTTCTTAGATTATATAATTTTGTTTTTTTTGATATTATTATTATTATTACAAATATTATTTTATTATAAAACAATAATTTGTTTAAAACAGCTTTATTTATAATAATTATTTAGTCAATGTTTATTAATAATATTTTGAATTGAGTCATATCCTTTTTTAAAAACACATATAATTAATTAATTAATAAAGAAATATACATTAAAAAAAATATAACCAATAATAAGTTTATTGAAAATTAATATTTTTATTTCAAAAAATAATAATATAATAATTTAAAATTCTTTACTTTAAAAAAAATTTTATGAGAAAATAATCTTCAAAATAAAATTAGTTTTCCATAGACCTATCAAAGCGTAAATAAATTCTCATTATATTTGTATATATATATATATACTGTATATTTATATTTTATAATAACAATATACAGTACTTTAATAAATATTAGTGTTTTAGTGGTTTTAATATTTAATTAAAATCAGATTCAAATAATAATAATAATAAAAAAGACGTTTCTGTTTATTTCGGATGAGTTTCTTGATATGAAATTCACAACAAGATAATTGAATATACATTAATTTATATACTGTATAAATATATACTTAATTTTTTTTGTGAATAAGTCGTTTAACTTGAAATTTAATTAACAACTAATGAGAAGTTTTAAGTTTCAATTAATTTTTTAAAATGAAATTATGTTTTTTAAATAATGAGAGACAATATTTAATTTCTTATATAATTATCATTTGTTGAAATCGTTTTATTTTTTTTGAGAAAATGATATTCACTTTCGATTATTGGGCACTGATATAGCGTTTCATCAAATTATTTAAAGAAATTACTGCCTCTTAAATAATAATAATAATAATTTTTAGAAATTAAATCATAATTTATGATTACTATCATCAACAGGACCTGAGTATTGATATCACATTTATGTGGTTGCGATAGTTTGCACGAAATATTAATTTTTATTTTTATTGTTTTAAATATATTTTCCACTCTTATAGATTAATAATTATATTAAATTAATTATCATTTCAATTTACTAATAAAATAAAAAAATAAACGATTTTTCTAATGTATTTAAATTTGTTATTTACTTAATTTGTGACATTTAAGATAAGACATGAGTATAATAATTATGTTTTTTTTTTTTTTGAATAGTGAGACCTAAGGTATCTTATCTAAAAAGTCATTGATATATTAATATATGAATATTGTTTCATCAAAATTAGCCAATATTTTAATTACTTTGTTTTTATATAAATTCAGTATTTTTATTGATATCATATTTATATGTAAAAACTATTGGTAAACAAACTTATCAAATGTAAGAAAATGTAATAAAATTTATTTGTTGAATATTTAATATGAAATATTATAATAACTATGAAAACGTTTTTGATAAACAAGTAAATAAGTTAATTCAAAATTATCAATTTAATTTGAAAATATTGATGTTTTATAAAATTATATTTAATTATATGATAAATAATTGGCAAAATTTGTCTGTGAATTCAATTAAAACTAAAAAACAATGCTTTTTATTTTTTTTATCGCACATTATATCACATTTCAAAGCTTTTATTTTAGGTAAAAGATAGGCCTCTCTTAAGGCTGTGATTATGGCTGTGATTATAATAGATATGATGAAAATATGTACAGTAGTGTAAATACAGTATAATATATACAGTATATATATAGTCAAGTGCTCCGTGAGGACAGTTGTGTCGCCAAACGCCAAACCTGGAGGAAGTGAGAGTCACTTCATATATAAAATGTTTTGAGTTTACAACTAAATAAAAAATATAGTTAAATGAGAACTTAATAATAATAGTAGAAAAATATATATACATTTTATATTTATACACGAATCTATAGTAACAAAATAGACTTTTTTTTAGTATGTATTATATGATAATGCGTGACATAGCATCTCAATAGACACTAATTGTGATATTTAAATTAAAATAAGTCATTAAATACTACTCCGGGAGTTGAACTATGCCTGATGTGTGCTGACAATTGAAATTGTTTATTATTATTAACTCTTATCAAATAATGTGATCCAGGTAATGTGTTGTGTAATTTTTGGGCACACAGTTTGTGAGACCTGCATAATAGTAGTTAATAATAAGGCATATTTATATATAGATTGTGTGTTAAAACTTAAATTCATGCTCTCATTATAGCACTTTTATTATGCGCTCATATTTAATAAATGAGAGATAACTTTTAGATATACTCTTCAATTTGAATTACTAGTTCATTGTATGGGTTTTAATATACAAATGATATGAAAATGAGATATTTAAAATAGATAGCTAATCAAAATCACGTTTGCATTTTTTTTCTCTCTACAGTATATACTATATTCACATTAACTCTCTTTCATATCAAATCATTATTAAACAAATTTTTTTAATAACCGAAATGTCGAAATGATTTTAATGTATAATTATATGAAAAACTTATGTATGCTTACATTGAATTAAAGTTGTGTTTGTGTGTATATGTGTGTGTTTGAAAGAGAGAGAGAGAGAGAGAGAGAGAGAGAGAGAGAGGAGAGAGACTAGTTTTGTTAGTGGTTATCGCTTGTAGCTAATAATCAATTTATTATTTCAATTTAAAACAACAATTTTAACTGTTTTTATATATTCTTAAATATAAAATGTGGGTAAATATTAATACTTAACCTAAAAAATAAAATTACTCAAATTTTTTTAATTAGCATAATATTTGTTCATTTAATGCGGAAATATTTTATAATTTTTAAATGAAACAAATCTGTCTTTTAAAGAAAGAAAGAAAGAAAGAAAGAGAGGCCTCTTATTTTGATAGTTATTAGTGAACTACTAATTTGCAGTAATTTCAAATAATTTGGTACACTCTATGCAAATACATATAAAAGTATACAGATATATAACAAATTATATAAATTAAAATACTAAACTTTATCTCTCTTTAAAAAAATGTGTACAAATAATTATTTTTTGTAAAATTATTGATTTAATTTTTTATATATAATTTATCATAAATTACTAACAAATAAGGGAATAGTTTGCAAATAAGTCTATTGATATAATACAGTGTCAGTGATTTATTTCTTAATGATCAGTAAATGGCTTTATTTTAAAGAAATAAAAATTATTTTTATAGACATTTGATTAGCAATAAAAATGTTTGTTTCCTTGACCTGAATGGCAAAACTAAAAATGAAGACCAATTGTATAGTTTTTTTTATTTGGCTAAAAGTTTTATGTTTTATTTATAGTGTTTTTATTATAATTTTTGATACACTGATGTCTATGACTCTAAATTTTATGGTCAGTAAAACAAAGTGCATGTGTTTTGTGAACCAAATATTGACACAAATAATCATTGTTTGACACATTAGTTTATATTGACTTATGTTTAGATCATGATTTTGTGTTTTTTGTTAAAAATATATATTACTGTAATAACAAATGGTATAAATAAATATATAGATATATATTTTTAGGCATTTTTATGAATTAATAAAAATAAATTTATTATTAATAATAATAAGAATATTTTGTTTTTAAAAAATAATATATATATATATATATCATATATTGGCAATTAATAAAAAAGTTTTCATTCAATTCATTTCAATAAATTGTGGTAAAGTTTAAAACTAATTTAAAGTTTCATATTAGAGATCACATGAAAACAATGGTCCAAATGTGTGACAGTTCTTCATCAATGCATTTCTGATATCAATTCAAACTAATTCATCCATTTATTCAGTCAGTCATTCATTACAATTGAATTATTTTTTTTATTGAAATGAATAAATAAATATATCGCAAACACACACAACAACAACAAAATAACAGATTTTTAAGACATAATAAATACAGTAATTATTGACATTTAATATTCTCATGTATTCCTCAATCATTTCCCATAAAACATTGCCATTAGTTTATAATCATTAGATTTAATTACAATAACAATCCAAATACTTAATGTCTCAAATATATATAAAATCCTTTTTTATTTTTATTATCATGTAATCAATTGTAATATACCGTACAAATCTCTCATTAAAAATTAGTGCCAAAATATTTTGAACTTTTTTTTTATATTCAAGTTATTGGTTTACAACATTGTAAATGAATTATACTTTAGTCTATCACTGCGTCTAATAGTTTTATATGTAAAAGACAGGCAACAGATGGTCAGCGCCGGTGCACTCAATCAACCGATTATTTGACTTTTTTTGTAGACAAAACCGATGAGAAAGTGTTGGTACTTATGATAGCGATATTTCATTACATTTCAAATATTTTGTCTTTAATTTATATATATATGTTTGAATTTTTCCAAACATTTTTTTATATACAGTAATATTTAAATAACTAACTAATATATACATATCTTATGTTTAAATTATGATATTTGTTATAACATAATATTGTTTAGTTTTTTAAGTACTTTGAGAGAGAGAGAGAGAGAGAGAGAGAGACTTACCGGAAGATAAGGAATGCTAGAGTTCATTGAATTTTTTTTATTTACAAATAATAAATAATATTTTAATTACGAGTATAATCTGTGATACACTGTATAACTATATAATATAATATTATTTAACTTTAAGCATTCATTAGCGATAAATAAAATAAAACAAAAAATCTTTATTTATATATCTGATTAAAATAGCGGACGTTTGAATAAATGTTTTATTTAACAATTTATATCTAAATTTTTATTTTGTAAATGACTATTTATATAAAAACATATTAAGTAACACAAAAGTTTAGCAAAAAATGCATTTAATTTTCAATGATTTATATAGTTTTACCACAATCATGTTAACTGTACATATATTTTGAATTTAACATTTTATATGATGAGAAACCAAAATATTACTAAATATTAATGAAAGTTAAATATTTAATTTTATTAGTTCATCGCTCTTCTCTCTCTCTCTCTCTCTCTCTCTAATATTACATATATATTATAATCGTTGAAATCAAACATAAGAAAAATGTGATTTTTATGTCAAATTTATTATACCAAATATTATATTTCATAAAGTTTATACAAAATATTACAATGTTTTAAATGCTTATCAAAAAAAATGCATAACTAAATTCATAGAAATACTAAATATTTCATTTTTTTCGTTGAGTAGATATTCAATATTTCTATTTAATACTATTCATGTAATTGAATAAACAAAAGATAATTTTGATAAAAAAATATTTAAAATTAATATAAATTTCAATTAAATATAAAGTTAATAAATTTTCTGACTGTGATATACCCCCTACCCGTCCCCTAAAATTTTTTATCTACTAAACTAAATATAGTGTATGTATGATCACAGCCCATGTGGTTAACAATATTCAATATGTATTTGCATATCAATACATGTAAAATATGAAAACATACATTACTTATAAATACATACATATATAATATATAAATATTTGAGAAATCCATTAATCATTTACACGAATAAACATAATCTGATGGAAAATATGAAGATTTTGTTGTTTAGTTGAATATTAGATGTTTTTTCATTTGTATTTTAGAAATCATATGTAAAATTCATGAGTATATCCAAAATTTGCTTATTTATTAAATACAATACAATTTTTATAGATGTTTTAGTTAGAGATGTATTTATTTTATGTATGAGAGAAAGAGAGGGTACCGATGCCCACAAAAAAACAAAAGTAGCATAATATTTATATTTATATTTATAAATATATATTTATATTTATTTTAATTTTTTCGCATAAAATACAAAAACATTGAGTTATTGTTGAGGCTGTACTCTCTTACAGCCACTTATAGTAAATGATTTTTGTTTTGTTTCTCGCTTATAATTATGAACTTATAAATAATTGTAATTTTTCATAGGCTTGAAATATATTATAATATATCTCTCTCTCTCTCTCTCTCTCTCTCTCTCTCTCTCATTTACATTAGAATTGTTTAGAATATATTAATAAAATATTTGTTGTAATGCTTTTGTAATGCTATTTTGAATCATCTAATAAATGATAGATTTTGATAATATATTTGACAAAAATTTAAATGATTTTATTCTTTCGCTAAAAAAGAAATATTAAGTTAAAACAAAACTTAGAAAAAAAACATTAATTTAAAAGTAATTTAAACGTTATATTTAATAAGTTTGGTCAAAATTGTTAACATTTGAAAATAGACATTAAAACTTTTTTTTGTGGATAGCATTTACACTGTCAAAGAAAATGTTAAATTCAATTCAAACGCATCGGAAAGTCGGGCAAAAAAATTGAGTGATAAATGAAGTGTTGGAGCAAATCGTATGTATAGTTAATATAACAACTATACATATATAAGTTATATATCAATATATATATATATATATATATATATATATAGCTAATGTTCTGTCATACCATTACATGACTGACCAGTGTTTGCAATGTTGTGTACAACTATGCAAGTGATTGCTTCTGTACTGTATATATACCGTACGGTTTAGACCTACAACTTGTTGTGAAACGCTGTTTGCAAATGGATTTTCTGGTGTTTCGCTTAACACAACACAACAATCATCAGTCAATGTTAGCATATGTTAGCATACGATGAATCAAAATGTTAGCCTCAAATGTGGTACACTATTAGTACCGACACTTTCCTAAGTGTTTCAAGACATCGTTTTTCATATTTTTTGGACACAATTTTTGTTGAGGGTTTGGGCTCTGCTTTCTGACTAAAAAAAAAAAACTTTTAATAGGCTATACATTCATTCATGAGATGTACAATCATTTAATGCTCTTAATTTTTTTTATATATAATATATATACTAATCTTATATTTTCTAATAAATTTTCTTAAACTATAAAATAGAGGTGAGAAAGATAATTGAAAAAATAATACATTGAATAGATTTATAAATATATATATATATATATATATACAGTATTATGTATGTGTGAAAAAGAGAAACATGATTTCAAAATGATCTAAAAGTTATAATTTTCTATTGTTTTTTAATAATGTTATAAATTTTTATATTAATATTGTTGTGTAAAGTCCTACAGTGCGGCACAAGTAATGTATGGCACCGGTCGATGTATTCACTAAATTAAAATTTGATCCGTAAATCCGGTCTCTTATTATCCATTTTATATATATATATATAACTTAATATATACTGTATATATATATATTTCTTTTTCTAAATTCATAAATAAAAATAACAAATCTTTTTTTTAATGTCTATTTATAAGTGAAAAAAATTTAGAATAAATAGATATTATGGAAATAAACAGTCAAATAAATTGTTGTGTTTAATAAGTCTTTATTTTAAAAAAAAATAAAATAATTCAAAAGCATATCTTTTAATAAGTTTATTTGATTTCTCACGTTGTAATACGCTATTTATTAAAGCTATTATACACAATATTATTTTTAGTATTTATTTTTATTATTATATATAGTAAGTTATTAATGATAACAACTTATTATTTTCATTTCAAACAAATAACAAAAAATTTGCTTAAATGGAAGAGAGAGAGAAAAAAATTAATATAATTACATTTTGTTATTTGTTTTTTATTATTTTTTTGTAAAATTATAAAATGATATGAATTCTTAAATAAAATATGAATGCATTAGTCAGACATAGAGAGACATAAAAATAATATAAAATATGCTTATTATTAAAAGTTATTATTATTATTACAACAAAATTTATATATATTTTTAGCATCACTTGTCTTTCTTGACTCTCTATCTTTACCTGTTATGTCTGTTAAACTAAATTTATAACAAAAATTATAATAAATAGTGTTTCGGATGCTCTTTGACGGCACTCTTGAAGCTATTTGTGAATAAAACAGACAAAACAACACATAATATACATTAGGGCCAGTCGTTTGACATGCATATGAAGCATATGTATAGCAATGTTATAGTAGGCTCGGGTCCGGCTTTCTCTCTCTCATATCTATTGGGTTATTGCTTATGGCTTATGTATGGACTGGTCTATAGAATTAGCGCCGGTATATATGCAATACTTGTTATGGTAGTGTATGCCTGTCTCACACCGATTATTATATTAAGGCTTTAACATTATTGCATACTAAATGATTGATGAATAACATTACATACATTTAATATGAAAACCAATTGAAAAAAGATTATTAAACATATTTGCAGTCTTTCTATATATTTCTATATACTATTTGTCTGTCTGTCTGTCTGTCTATTGATTGGTTAGCTCTTAAAATAATTGCAAAATTATTTAAATAATAAGTCATTTTAAATAATTATAATAATAATAATACTAAGTTGAAAGTAAATTTTTCATATTTTCAATTTATGTCAAAAGTATCTGGATTAATTTTATGGGCTTATAATAACATCAACAACAATAATAACAACAACAAAAAAACGTTATGAGAAAATTGTTCACAATATGTGTATCGTTTAATCTAATATAGCGATCACACCAAATATAATGTCGGCTTTCTCTCTCTCTCTCTCTCTCTCTCTCTCTCTCTCTCTCTCTCTCTCTCTCTCTCTCTCTCTCTCTCTCTCTCTCTCTCTCTCTATTACCACAATATGTTTATCACTATTGCTATTAATATTATTAGTATTATTTATAAGGTTAGTCTTTTAACTCACGATTAAAACAAATTATAAAATGTGTTTAGTTGTTGTTGTTTTTTTTGTATGATAAATGATGTCTTGAAATATATAAAATTCAAATTGATAATTAATAAATTTATATTTTATAATTGTTTTGACGTTAGTTTTTGTGTTGTTTTTTTAGAATCTTAGACTCTATTTTAAGTCATAAAATTACATAATTTATATTTGTTTTATTTGTTTATTTTTAAAATTTAATTTTTATGATTTAGTAATATTTATTTTTTAAAAACCCCTTATTATCTAATTAGATATTTACAAAAAAATATAAAATATTTTTATTTTTAAAAAAAATGAATAATAATAACTTTTAATGTGAATCAAATTATAAAAATGCATATTTAAATAAATTTTAATAAATGTCTAATTATTAATAAAAGCAAAATGAATAATTCAAATATAAGTGATTTAATGTGAAATCCTAAATAGTTATCAATGATATATTCAAATATATGCTATTTTATTATTCTCTATTAAATTAAAAAGCCTTTTAAATTAGTGATTGAATGTAAAAATTTATTTATTATTCACTTTATTCTAATTATATATCATTTGAATGTCCTTCAAATACATATATATTTTTTAAATTGTATAAAATTCAAGGATTTACGATGTTTTGCTGTTCAACGATAAAAATTAAGTAGTTTTTATTGAAACAAAAAAAACTTAATTTTTATTTTATTTTTTTCTATTAAGTTCACCGGTCTTTCAATGCATATTCAATTTGAATGCATATTTGCAACAAAAATATTTTATAACATTTCATATCTGTTACTTCTTATCTAACTTTCAAATATTTTTCAAATTAAAATTTTCTATTAATACAAAACAGTTGAATCAAATTTTTCAAATGTCTATAATAATAATAAAATTGTTTTATTGTTAATCATAAAAAATAAATAGAAAAATTTGATAAAAAAATTTACGAATATATTTATAGAAATTTAATAACATTATAATAATAATAATATTAATATATGATAGTATATAACCATTGTTTCATTATGATTATACTATGAATGTTGATTGAAATTAGTAATTTATATTTTAAATATAATATTTGTATTTTTTTGTATTATAGAAACTATTGATAGTAATATAAAAATGTTAAATTTAAATAATAATTATATATTTCAAAGTATATTGTAGTATAATATTTATAATATATAACTTTTTTGTTTATCAGATACCATATGAAGTAAATAAATAACTATAATTATAAAACAAAATATGCAATACTGTATATACAGATATAAATATTATATAATAATATATATATTTTTGTTATATATTATTATTATTATCTAAATTTGTTTTGTAATTTCTAATTTAATACACACCTTACATATTGCACATATTGACATATACAGTATTTTTTCGAAATTTTCAATTTACAATTAAATATTAAGTTAAATTTCTATTCAAAAAAGTTATAATAGTCAGTATCTAATATATTAAAAGTGTTATTGTAGAGTTAATTGTGTATAATAATTGATTAAATATAATAAAACATTAAACTAAATATATTTTAAATATCTATTGTAAGAGAAAGTTAAGTAAAATATTAAAAATGTTTTTGGATTATTATTATTGTTATTTAGACAAATATATAGAAACTGATAAAACTATATTATAATTAATTCATGAGTAAAAAAATTAATGTCTCATTTATTGATACTAATACTTTTAAATGTCAACATTTATTATGAAAAAATTATTTATTAGTGATATTTAGTGATTCTATAAGTTATGGTTTAAACTAATTTTTTCTGTAATTTATATCTCTATATATATTTAAAAAAAATATATATATATTAATATAAATATATTTATTTATATCTAATTATCACTGTATAATGTAATATTATTATAGATTTTTTTTATAGACAAACCATTACAAAACTATTTATAAATATACTATATATATAAACAATTGTCATTTGAAGCAAATAAATTTTAGAGAAACTCATCGGTTTATATAATATATGTGTTTAATTAATTAGATTAAAAAACTAATAATTAAAAAATATAAACCTATTAATCTATTACTCTATCAAATATTTTCTTGTTTTAACTGAATTAATAGTGATTAGCAATAATTTTTTTTACTGATTAATTTAAAAATTAATTTATTCTTGATATTTTGCATAAATTTTTAGCATTTAATTATGCTTACTTTTAATTTTTATATAAATAATTAGAAATAATAGTAAATTTTTTTTAATTAGATGTTTTAAAAATATATATCTATTAACAATATTTAATTGTTATTATTTTTTTTATAAATCAAGGAGACTGTTTAGAATTAACAAAAAAAACTGTAAACATGGTTTTTAAAAATATTGTATATATATATATTATAAAATTATTCATATATAATATTAGAAAATAATATTTATGTATAAAATTAAATACAAACATGTTATAATAACTGTCCTTATAATATAATATCTGCCAATTTTGTTGTATAACTTTCATAAATCAAACATTTATTCAGTTAGCGATCAAATGTTTATTCATAAATCAATGCTTGAATAATAATAATAATATTTAATTTTTTATATTAATTCAAATGAAAAGTTATTGAGAAATTAATATTAGCACTACTTTAACATTTTTTTTTGCTTATTGTATGTCAAAAATTGTAAATATGAATATAATAAATAGAAAATATATACTATATTTTAATTTTTACAATTTAATTACAATTTACAAACCATACGTTTTTATGTATAAACAATTAAATAATCAAGGATATATTAATAAACATTAAGCAATGAGTAGGTATTTATATAGTGGTTGGCGCATAACTATTACAGTATATATCATAGCTGTTTAATGTATTCAATACATGCATTTGAATATTTCCCACATAGTGTTTGATGTTAATATTATTATTATTATAAACTATTTGAAATGTATCACCAATGCTTATGCAAAAAAAACCTTGGATGGCATATAAATATAATACATACACTCACATACATACATACTATATAAATATATATACAAATATAGTGAATATGTAATGAGATTTTTTCATTTTTATAAATAATTTCAGTATTTTTGTTGTTTAACGAGTATTATATATATATTTTTTTGAAAATATTTTCAATAATGCGGTCGAGTTTTTTACTACAACACAAACTACTATACATTCACTCTCTCTCTCATCCATACAAATGCATACATTATTAGTTGGTGTGTACTGTAAATACCATTTAACTGTAGTTTAGTTTTGTTGTTGTTATTGTGTTTTGTTTTCACAGTTTCACAATGTATATTACATTACTCTATATAAATATATTTGATATTTTTTGATACTTTAAGCTTTTTTTAAAAAAAAAAATAATCATAAAAATAATACACCTCTAAAAATAATGTGTATATGTGTAGTGTATTTGCCCTGTCATTCATGACCACACATTAACAAGTTTTCTGTATATGTTTTCTAAAAGTACAAACTATTGCTTCAACTATTTTTTGGTGGATATTTCAAAATATTTTAATATTATATAAATATATATAAATGTTGTTATTTTGTTGTTGATGTTGTTATTTTTGCCCATACCTCACACTGTGTATGTTGAGGGCACATTTACATACACTTACACTCACACACACATAAACATCCCATTGCTGCTCCGGTATGTTTATCCATAGTATATAAAAGTATATATAAATTTATATGACCAATATTTATTTATATACATAAATAAAAATAAAAAATAAAACTAACATTCAATTTGCATATAAGTGTAAGTCAATTATATAATCAAAATTGTATTTACAAATTTTCAATGTTATATCATTAGAAAAAATAAAAAGAGAGAGAAAATACTTTTATATTTTGTTTTTTAAACTTTTCTTATTTTTTATAGTTTTTATTATTTTTTTTTTCTCTCTCTCTCTCTCTCTCTCTCTCTCTTTCTTTCTTTCTTTCTCTCACAACATATCATTGAGTTGTAAACACGAGTGAAAATATTTTTCTCTCACATTTATATTATGATGTTTTTTGTTGTTTTTTATTTTTGCGGTGATTTTTATTTTTTCATCCATTCATTTCACTTTTATCATGCATTAAATAATAATATTAAGTGTTATTTAATTAACCATTTAAAAGAGTTAATATAACATATTATATCTCATTACAAACCAATTTATTTATTATGAAATTTTTATTTTTTATTTCTTTTTTTAAACACATATACACTTCTATTTATTTATTTATTTAATGTTTACATAAACTTGTAAAATAAAGAAATCAATGTTATTGAGTGAGTTGAATGCCTTTTTTAATTAAAATTTATATAAATATATATATATATAAACTGTACTGGTTAATTAAAAATTATTAAGTTGAATTAGTTTTATAATTAGGTATTTATAATGTTTAAATTGTTAAATAGCAAATATATATATATATATAAAACGGTAAATAAGTAGTGTATTAAAAATAGTGTTTTAAAAAAAAATAAAGTGTATATAAACCTAATGATTGCCATTAGCGCCGTCAAGTTGTTTGATAGGACAGGTTTCCCCTTAAAGTTTAGTCGACTCTCATTTTAATATAGATTGACGTTAAGTGTGAGCACAAAAAATGCCATTTATGTGAGGGACAGGCAATACTACTACCTTTTGAATATGTATTTTTTGAAGCAATAAAACAATTTTCTTATGCATTGAGTAAATATAAAAAATAAATATCATATACTATGTATGCTGTATATTAGTAGTGCTGTTTAGTTTGAAAAAATTTCAATACTTAACCAATACTTTGGTATATATTTAGGCTAAATATATTTGACTATTTATTTTTGAATTTTTTTTCTCTCTCTCTCTTCTCATTATGGATTTTAGCAATAGTTTAATGTATGGCTCAAAATGGCCCGGGGCATATTTACTACATATATAATATATTGATGAACCATTTGCATATCTATGTGGATGCACCGTACTCTCTCTCCCTCTCTCTCTCTCTCTCACACACACACACACACACACACACACACACACACACACACACACACACACACACACACACACACACACACACACAGTTACTCAGAGTCCCAACTATTACCAGTACTAATATACCTGAGCCCCAGTAAAAAATCTTCAAAAATATTTTTATTTAATGCTATTGCTTGTGTTGTCTCTATTTTTTTAGGTAATAAAAATATTTTCTGACTTTAAGTAAAGTCACGTGAAATATAAGATTTATAATACACATATGAAATTCATTTTAATTTTTTGTGATTTAAAAAAATATTAATTTATTATTTTTTAATACTAAAAGTAATTATTTAAAAACAAACAAAAAAAACATAATTACAATTTATGTGCGATTTAAACGAATGAATATTTATATGAAATTTTTGTTTTTCAATTATTTTTTAGTGCATAATATTATCGATTCAAATCGGGAAAACTGTATGATTTCATCGTTATTATTGCTTATTGATAACATAAAACACATTTGAGATAAACTTGATTTTTAAAAGTTTATAAAAAATTGTTTACTTCGCATGTGTTTCAAAAGGTAAATATTTTATTCATTTATTTTTTTATTAATATTAAATTTTTATTTAAAATTTATTTACCAATTATTTATAAAAATATTTGTTGTTGTTTTGTGATTTATTATCATATGTTTTTATATATGGCTTCAAATATTACTGTTTTAAAAAAAAAGTTTGTATTTTACTTTTATATGTTAATGTGTTTTTAAATTTAAATAATTTTACAATAAGAAAACATAATTAATTTCTTTTACATAAAAATTAATATTGAATTGGATTTCAGTTAAGAAATTTAGTATATGTTTTAAAAGTAATAGATTTGTTGATAATATACAATAGATTATTAGTTAACAAAACTTATATAATGAAAATCTTATATTTAATAAAAAGTTAATCCATTAATTATAAATAGATTTTATATTATTGTTACATAAACTAACAGTATATTTTTTTAGTAATTTATAAATATAATTTATTAGTATTATTTAATTTTCTTTATTAATAACCAATGCATGAAATTTCAATTTATTTAGCTATTGAATTGAATTAATGTATTATTATTAATATTATAATAAATTGCAAAACAAGGAGATATTTATTTAAACTTAAAATATATGTTAGATAATTGTTAAAAAAAATTGTAATATTATGTAATTTTTACATTAAACTTAGAGACTAAGAAAGTTTTAATTATATATTTATTTTGTAAATAATGTTTAATTTATTGAGTAAATTAATTAGAAAATTATAAAAACATATAAAATACTTAATTTTTTCAATGACTAAAAAACATGATTTGCTCCCTAACTATTAAAACTAATATTTAAACATTTTTTGAGTATGTATTTAATATTAAACTTGTTTTTTTGTATCATATTTTTATTAATAATAAATGAAAGCATTTATAAAATTTGATTTGTAAAGATTTAATAAGTAATTATTATTCATAAAATAATAAGTTTTTTTTGGTATTATTTTATCTTTTTAATGTTATAACTATTAATTCAACTCAATAGATTTTTTATACATAATGTAATTAAATGAAACAATATGTTTATTTATTTTTTTTGAATAATACTAAATACAATTTTTTGATAAATAGTTTATAACATAAATGCATAGAAAATAAATCATATATTTTAATAAAAAGTCGGAAAACTTTATTTGTTATTTTAAATAGATATTAAGAAAATTATTATTTATTTATAAAAAAAAATATAAATAAAATTAATTTTAAACACAATACTCATAATACTTGTTATGAGTTGTAACGCATGCTTTTTATTGTAATTATTTGAATTTTTTCAGTGACAATATGCTAACAATTTTAAAGGTGTTTATTGTTTTGTTTTTCTCTCTGCAATACATTTGCAAGTATTTGTTGCTTTCATAATAATAATCATGAATTAAAAAGAAAAGCCTTTTGACAAAAAACATTTTACAAATAAATCTATGAATAATAACAATATATAATCATTACTTATATTTTGTTATTTATTTTTAATAATGTTTTCAAAAGATATTTATTCATTGATAGTAAAGCAGTGATTATAACGCACTAAAATACTACAAAAAAATATGGTTACATCCCTGTCCTCTAGCCGTCCCTATCATTATATTCAAGTGGTCTCACCATAGGGTGTGAAACATTTAAAAGAAAAACCATTTTTAGGCAATACTTATTCAAAAAAATGATTGCAATAATATTTAAATGTTTGACCACTTGTGAGCCGTTTTGTTGGGTCTGTCAGTTAATATTAATTTATGAGTATTAATATAAATAATCTCAATATATATATATATATTAAACATTTAGGACATTATATTTATCATAAAACGAAAGCTATAAAAAACACTTACAATTAATTTAAAAATAAAACATAATTTTAAGAAACAAAACAACAACGAAAACATAGAGAATATATAAATGATTTGATTTTTATCTATTGAGTGCTTTTCGATTAATACAATTTGTTTAATGAGAAAAAATTTGCTCATAAATTGTTATTGCAAATCATGTTTACAATATATTACCTGTATATCTAAAAGTACAGTATATTATATTATATAATGCCATATAATGCATATCCTATTGTTAATAAGTTATATACATATATTTGTAATGTATTTTTTTATAAACAGATAAGAAAAATTCTAATTTATTAGTTTTTTTGCCTGTTTTTTATTATTCAATACATTAAAAGCAATTTTGTTTGTTTGTTGCGATCACTCCCAACAAGAGAGAGAGAGAGAGAGAGAGAGAGAGAGAGAGAGAGAGAGAGAGAGAGAGAGAGAGAGAGATAGAGACTGACTCTCCTATTTTGTGAACATAACTTCATAGTATTACAATACAAATACTATTAAATATAACAGTTAAGTAATTTTTTTGCAAAATGCTATTTAAAAAAATAAAATACCAGACAATAGTTTGTGTGTGTGTGTGTGATGAATAGCGAGAAAAAATACTATAATATTGAGTTATCAGACAATAAACATTAATTATTATATAATTATTTCAATTTTTCTTTATTTGAACAAATTTATTTAAATTGAATGCATTGTGTTTAACACAAAAATATAATTCAAATAATAGTTTGCAAATGTTTTTTTCTGGTAGTGATTTGCATTTACATTGTATATAATACACAAATAGATGGTATTATTATTATAAATCGGTGACAAAGATAATTCAAACAGTTTTTTCTGAATTACTTAATATTATGTTTAGTTTAATAGAAAAGTATATATATGTTTGTAAATAATATTATTATCACTATATATAATGTTTGACTGGTTTAATATTATGACTTTAGATGTCCAACAAACAAGTGATTTGATGTAAGCTCAGGTATATACAGGTATTTTCAAAACTTTTAGTGATACCTAAATAAATGCAACATTTTTTATAGTTTGTTTTTATTTCAAGTTATTAAATTACAAATATAAATTTATATATATATATATATATATTTGTAATTTAATATAATATTTAAACGTAGATCTTATGATAATAAGCTAAAAATTATTGAAGAAAATATCTAAGTTTTTGTCGCCCAAATTATATACCTATAATTAGTATCTCTGTGTGAGTGTAGGAAACGGTGCACTCATTGACACCCTTTCCGTCACTTTCTTTATGAAAAATATCAAAAAAAATTGTTTTACTCAGTATTTAACACAACAACACTCCAGGTGTTCATCAAATTAGTTACAAACATAAATGAGAGTCAAATTTTTTTTTTTAGTTAAAAGGGGTCTAAGTTTTTACAGTTATCAGCAATTTGTATGAATCAATGCATCGATAGTTACACAAATACACAGAGATATACTGTACTTAAAATAAATTTTTTGTTACTGTTTTTTAAAAAAATATATAATAATAATCAGATGATTGAAGCAATAATTTGTGCGATAAATTATAAACCATTTGAACAAAAAATATATTTGAAAAGTCCGGCCGTTCAGACACACAAAAAGGCAGTGATTTTGTTGTCTGCTTTGAAATTTCAATAATGATGTATTAGATGAGAGATATATTGGATGTTATACTCAATATAAGGTATACTTTCCATACACTGAATATGTATGGCATTTACAGTATATATACAGTATATATAGTTAAAAACTAAACTCATTTGGCTATTATTTAGTGAATGACTTGAGTCTCTCGCACTTAAAGCACTTACATATTAAATATTGTAATAATATTTTAAAATGCATTTTTCTCACAACTATGCCATCAATAATGTAATAGTCTATTGTCTGTTTTTGGCGTTATGTTTATTATTAAGATTATTAATATAAGAAATTGAAAATAATAACATAATAAGATTGAAAGTTATTGGACCTTAAGTTTTGCATATATATACTGACTGTTGTTGTTAGCACTAGTCTATCAAACAAATGTCAAATTTTTGTACTCAAACTTATTTCACATGTTTTTCTAACATATAATTCCCCGACAAGACTATCGGCTAAAATATTTTAAGTTTTTTTTATTATTATAATAAAAATAAACTAATTTTAAGCACTTATATGAACAGCAATAGAAACAATTGAATATTAGACTGTAAAAACTTATTTGAATTCAGTAATTGTATAACAATTTTTGAAAACAATCTTTTAATGTTATAAAAATAAAATACAATTAGTTGTCGACTTTAAACAATTTGATGAAAACTATACAAATTATATTTTATTATTATAAATAACTATAATATGACATTAAACATATTGTATTGATGAGCTAATACAATATTGGATTAAAATTATCTATTATACTGTATGAAAAATACTGAATTAAATAATATTAGATTTAAAATTATAATAAAAACAATTAATCATCAGAAAAGCTAATAAATAAATATTATTATCATTTTTTTGAATTATTAACTCTTGAAAGTTATACAAATAATTTGTTTTTATATTATAAATTAATAGCGAAAAAAAACATTTAAAAAAATTTTTACGCAAACATTTCGAGAGCGGATCTTAACTGAAAACTTGTGATTTAACGATATTATAAAAAATAAATAAATAATAAACATAAATAATATTTATAATGCTAATAAAAAATACAAGTTTAAAATATTAATATAATTTAATAAATAATACTGTATATTTAATGCAATAATTTTATGACTAAATTTGCATTTATTTTTATGATCTAAATTCGTGAAAAAGTAATTTTTTCAAACAATTATACAAAATATATAATTTACATAATATAGCAATAAAAAGACCAATTTAGCCAATATTTCACTGTCAACAATACATAGTATTTATATTAAATATTAATAATTCATAATAATTTATTTTATACTAAAATGTCTATAATAAATAATTTTATTATTTTAATAGTTTTGTTTATTAAAACTTTAATACAATTATAAATATAAGAATAAATTTAAAAAGAAAACAAAATGCTATTAGTTTTATTAAAAATTTATAGATAAGTCAATTATTGTTGATTTATTGTTAATATTTTTTTCATGATCTAATATCACAAAAATTTTAATAAATTATTAGTAAAGATAACAATCTATTTTAAATTAAGGTTTTTTTATTTTGAATAAATTATTTGGTTTAATATTGAACATTAGTTTATCTATATAGGATTTTATCAAACAAAGTTTAAGCAGTTTCTCAAATTGATATATTTTTAATTTGGAAAAAATATTTTATAATTACTACCGTAATTAAAAAACTGCTTAAAGCTATGAATAATAAGTAATTATTATAATTAATAATTAAAATATTTATAATTATATATAATTTTAATAAATAAATATATATATATAGAAATTGATAATCGTTTAAAATATTTTAAACCATTTATATGTTTAAATTATTTAAATACTTCACTTTTTAAGATTGATTATTTAAACTAAAAAGTGACTATAAATTAAGTGTTTTAAAACAAATTATTTTGATTTTTAATTAGTATTTAAATGATTAATCTAATAAGTAATCAATTTTATTGTTGTTTAATTTTGACAATTTTTTATAATAACTCATACGATTACAATAAGTTAAAATCTGTAAGTAAATTAATTAAAAATATTATTTAACAAATATTTTAATAAATCTTTTTAACGATTGTACAGTTTATATATAATTTATATTTATATATATTGATAAATAAAAATAATACATTATTTATTATGTTAAACTAAAATTATTTTTATTATTTTATTTAAATACTAAACTTATATAATATTGTTATATAATAATAATAATAAAAAGAAAAACTAATTTTATAAATATATTTAAAAAACACAATTTTCATTGACATCATTCAAAAAGGACGTCCATATTTTAATTAGTATTTTTGATTTACTAAAAAACCTTAAATAACTTTCATATAAGTTTAAGTTTAATAAATATTTTTGATAGTTATTATAATTTTTGGACCAAATTTTTTAAGCAAAACTTTTATTTTATTGATTGTGTAACTAATTATATGTAACCAAATTGACAGTCACTGAATACTAAAAAATTATTAATCATTTAGAAAATAATTGAAAAAATATTTTTATATTTTGCCTTCAAATAATAATTAATAATTCATATAATCAATTTAAATTTGTCTGATAATTTTGTTAAATTTTGTATTTATATTATTAAAGTCTAGAGAGAGAGAGAGAGAGAGAGAGAGAGAGATTACAACAAACTATTTGATGAATATTAAAAAATATTATAAAAATATTTGAGAGAAAGTCTAGATTTTGATAAATTATTTGAACATTTTTTGAACAAAATTGGATTTTTAAATAAAATATCATTATATCTGTTGATCATAAAATTTATTTATACATTCGTACAATAAATGAATAATACAGATATTTTTTTGCTTAATTTTTTAAAAATGATTTTTAATGAATTTAAATTCAAGGATTCGGCAATTTTCACAAAATTATCTAAATTTTTATATTTAAATAATTAAATTTTTTTTAACTATAAATAATATATTGATAAATCTATTAATTTTTAACGCTTAACTGTAGTTTTTAATGTATTAAATTTTGAATAAAAATATTGAATAATAAAAATTAGTTGTTTATAAAATGTTATATTTTTTTGTAGTTTAGAAATTAAATGTTAATATACAGAAAATTAGCAATTATTTTGTTTTTATACTTATAAACAATAAAAATTTCAACCATTAATGCAACTTAAACGAGAGTACCGGTGCTTTGAATTATTATGTAAAAATTTGGTCCATCGATAGACTCATATCACGAGCTCATAGATCATCTCTCTTTCGAGAAACAGATTCGCCTCAACATTATAATACCTGTGCTCTGATGAGAACATATATTCAATTTTTTTCGGCACTTATTATGCAAATTATCGCAGATTTAAATTATTTTTCTATTATTTAAGGCCAACACACAATTTTTTTCATACAAATTTTATGCTAATTAAACATTTTTTTCTAACTAACATTCATATAAATTTATATATACTATATATATATATATAAGTAGAGTGTGTGGAGTACTGGCTTTTAAATAAAAAATTACATATTTGTATATAAAAAGCATATAATGATTTCAATAATTTTCTCATTTATTTAATACCTATAATAACTTTTTTTTAAATATATATTATATTTATCTTTATTTATAGCTACAACCATATAGTGGGAGGACTTATTTTTTAAGGCAAACGAGAAAAGTGAGGCAAATGATAAATATAAGAGAAAAAACATTTAATTTAATTTAATAATTTATATCTTTTTTTGACTGTTTTCGGTCTAAAATCTAAATAATAATTATTATAATGTTTAAAAAATATATCTATTATTTTAATATATACATTGTGTTAAAGTTTACACAATATTTACATTTATCCTTCAGTTTAATGAACTTTAAACTCGCTATTTATTTAATTATATTGTAACGTATATATATATATATATATATATAAATAATTAAAGTATATAACATTAAAAGTTAGGTATTTTTAAAATAATTTTTTTGTTTTATTTTAAATATAGTCATATTTTTAATAGATTTATTATGTGTGTGAATGATTGCAAATCTATGAGTGAGTGAATAAAAATAACGAGAGAGAGAGAGAGAGAGAGAAAGAGAGCTAATAAGGGAATGCCTTATGAATTATATGGCACATCATAATTAAGTGGCGGTAAATAAAATCAAAATAAAACAACAAAAATAAAATGACTTATTGTTGAATTCACGGCTATATTGAGTATAAGTTGTTTGAAAAAAGTGTTGTCTAGAGTTGAGACTCAACATCATTAGCCTATCTCCACACCAATCAGTCACTCAATTATTATTGCAAAAACACCTCTTCTTTACTCTTAATTTACACATTTTTATATTAAATAGCAATACATTTAAACCATTGACTTATTATTTACTCACATCTCTCTCTCTCTCTCTCTCTCTCTCTCTCTCTCTCTCATGTAATACACGACATCTGATAGCACCTAAAAACATATGATCTGAAATCTGGTGTTAATTTGTAAATTAATGGCAGTTGTGTGGCACCAACTGATCATCTAAACAGACTTTACTTACTATATTCTCACACAATATTAAGCTATGAGTAGCTCAGGTACTCTTGAGTTGTGTGTCACACCTTCTCTCATATCTCTCTCTCTCTCTCTCTCTCATCACAACTTGATATTACTTGAGTTCGTGCCATTAAAATGATTGAGATATGATTTGAAAGATGATTACAAATGTTTAAAATAAGAAAGAGATGAGAGAAAACAGAGAGAGAGAGAGAGAGAGAGAGAGAGAGAGAGAGAGAGAGAGAGAGAGAGAGAGAGAGAGAGAGAGAGAGAGAGAGAGAGAGACAGTATATACTCTGTATTTATGGTATAAACTTAAAAAGATTGGTTAACCGACATAACCCACTGAAAACCCGCCAGTTTCTCATCACTTATATATATAGATGTATATAATATTATATTATTAGTAATATTATTATTAATAAAGAAAAGCTCATCCATTAAAAAGTGATGAACACGTCGTTTAAAGTGTTAAAGGGAAAGAAAATTTTATTATTATTTTTTACATATATTTTGCTTTTTAAACGTTACTTTATTATATACTACAGGTGCCCAATGCCGGTATGCTGTTTCTCACGTGAATCTATGATGGGTTATTAGCTTTTAAATAATTGCAATGTTTATGTATAATATCATTTATTTAAGTAACCAGTTATTTAAATAATTAAAAGTCAATGTCTACTAAATAATATTTTATTAGACATTAATATTTTTTACAGAGTATTAAATCTAAATCCTATTACTGAAATAAATTAGTAAAAATATTTTTACAAAATTAACTAAATTTTAAATAACATTTATTTAAAAATGTTTTTTTATATTAATTATATTTATATTATTATAATAGGATATAACATATATGCTTTAAATTAATTTGTTTAAGCTATTAATATAAATAGGTTGCAAATTATTATTTATTACTTGTTTCGATAAAATTAACTGACAGTATATTTATTACAATTACTATTGTTGTATAGTATTTATATAAATTTATATATAATTGTATAACATTTTTCATCAGATCAGTGGGGGTTTTTAAGTCTAGTGTTAACCCAATCGATCCTATAATTTATTGTTTAACTATAGTTTCGTGAAAATCCGATTAATTTAATGCTCTAAACTATAGTAATATTTGTTATATCGTTCATTAAATAGCACTTTATATTTGTTTAGTTTTTCTTGAAAACAAAAAAACAAATTGATTATAGTTTAATGAATATTAAGTAACTAAAAGTTAAAAATAAATAAAAGCAAATAAAAACCAAAACCAGTGTTTATGATAACTATTTGATTACATTTTGATTGCTCTTAAAAGAGATATTATTTTTCAATTCTTATTTTTATAGGTTTTTCTTGTTATAAGAATTTCATAAAAAATAACAAAATATTTATTTATTTTTCTGTTATGAATATGTTTTATGTGTATTATAAAGTTGTTTCTTACATTTGTATCCAAAATATAAAAATAAAAAAACACTATTCATATACAGTAAATGCATATACAGTATACTGAATGCCGGAATGTGTGGGCACAGGTAGATACTGTTTTTAATATATTTTTTGTTTATATGCATACAATATTTGTAAATGTCTGGTTAAATAAAATTAATTTATTAATTAAACACATCGTTAATATAAATATATAATAATACAGTATATATATATGAAAAATTCAATTGTATGTGTGATAAAAAATGATTATAAAATGTTTAAAAGAATAATAATAATAATAGCAACAATTATATATTTATTTTATTAAAATAATAATAACTAATAATAAAATTTTTAAAAAACTTTATTTGAAAATCAAATTTATTTAATATTATATTAAATATAATTTATTATTGCCGACAATATAAACGACTTTTTTCAATAAAATTATTAGCTTATCAAACAATATAAAAAATATTACAACATTAATTACAACAAAAATATTTCTCGTTTTAAAATAAATATTAAGTACTTATAGTATATATAATATACAGTCTTTTGTTGTTTTAATTACAAAATAATAATATAGCGAATGTAATATAAATTGAGTAAATTATGTAATAATTTATTGTAATTTTTTAGTTTATTTTTTATTGCTAATATTGTTACTAATAATAATATACATATATATGAGATCTAAAAGGAAATCCGCCAAAAAAAAGTTTATGTATATATAAAATATATAGTTTTATCACTCCTCGCGCCCATCCTTTCACCAAAAAGTGTATATCAAATATATGAGAGATTTATGTTAACAATTATATTGTAATTTGTATTTTAATGAATACACAAATGAGTTTTTTTTAATTATTGTTTTTAACTGTTTACTAAATGTGGTTTTATTATATAGAATATTGATTCAAATATATTATTATTATTTATTATTTACAGTACAATAATCTTTTAATATTTTAATAGATTTTTGGAAATTATGTTATGAATTCGTAAAAGTTTAAACTTTTAAATATATATAATTATAAATACCTTTTATTATACATTTTGTTTTAACTTTTTATGTATTTATTTGATGTACTGTAATTTGATTTTCAAAATTTTATTTATGATTTTACAGTAAAATATTTTTATTGTGTTTTATAGAATTAAATTATAAATTATTAAATAAAATTAGTTAAATAAAAAATTAAATAATTCAAAACAAATGATTTATTTGATTGTTAATAACAAGAAAAAAACATTTTAAGGTAATATTAATATTTTATATACAATTAAATTTATGTTATTCTTAAAACAATTAATTTTGATTTGATTTGATTTTAAATGTAAATTATTGTAATTGTATTATAAGAAATTAAAATGTTTAGTTAAATATGTTTAATAGAATAGACATATTTTTTACTTATGATTATTTGCTAAATAGTTTGCTAATATTTAATTAATTATTTATTATAAATTAATAGTATTTGTTAATTATTTGTATTTAAGGATATTATTATAATTTGTAAGATATTATAATTAATTATATCCCATATCTGTATTTATTGCAAAACAACTAGATTTTAAATTATGATTTTATCTTTACCAGCAAACGATTCGTAACAATATTATTACAATTTTATTTAAATTTTAAGTTATTATTTTTAAAAAATATATAATAAGTATTAAAAATTGAGACATACAGACATTGTTATAATATCTATATATTTAAAATAATAAATAACATTTAAAATACTTTTTTAAATCTATACTTATTTATTGATGCACAGGTAGTCTTATTTTTTGTGACTATTCATGACATTTAAATTAATTGCAAAATCTCATAAAATAAAAGTTAATTTTATTTATTTATTTAAATAGTAAAGATCATATAAATTATAAAAATAATACTTAAAAATTATGATCATTTATGACCTCAATAACAGTATTAAATGTTTGGTTTCGCATTTTAGTTAGACATTTAAATGTAAATTTAATTTAGTTATTTGCAAATTAATACATCCATAAACTACTTTTCAAATTTAATATAATTTCCATATATTTATTTTAACACTAATGTGTGGCAAATACATATAAAAAAGCCAACTTATTTATTAAATAAATTTAAAATTATTAAAAACATTTTCACGAATAGTTAGTATTGCTCAAAATAAAATTTTAAGTAAAGTTAATAGTATTAAAAAATTTGTTTACATAATTATTTAGACAAATGATATGCAAATTATAACCCAATTATTTATAAATAAGTTTACGACAAATCAAACAATTTATGTAAAAATTTTCAATACAAAGACTGGTATTATTATGCTGTCTATGGAAAGGTATTATTATTATTATTAGTGCATTCAATTGAATGTTATTTATATAATTTTTTTAGTAAAAATATTTCTCACATGAGTATTATTATTAGTGATTCACAAAAATATTATTTATTTTTTTTTTTGAAAAAAAACAACTGAATAGACAACAAAAATATTTTGTTTATTATATAAGGTCTGACTGACTGACTGAGGCCAGTGATCACTTGGGTATCAGCCCATAGAGCTCACACACGGCGTTACACAACTTATGCCAGACATTAGTGTTGGTTGTCATACATCGGTGAAAGACATATTGCATATATAAAAGCGCATATAAAGTCATATTTTATTTTATTTTTTCCATATCCTCTTCAATATAAATAATAAGTGTGTGTGTGATTGAAAAAAAATCAAATCAAAAAAGTGAGATCACATAAAAAAGTGGTTAAATAATTGTAACGCATCGTCGCATGAAAATTAGTGTTCAATACATAATTTACTATACATTACAATACATACATAAACCAGTTGTGAACTAAACTTTTTTTGATTTGAAAATTTATTTCAATAGATGAACACACTTTCCACATGTGTGTGTGTGTTATAAATTATGCCATACATATGCCATAACAGTATCTATGAGATATATTTTATGATGCATTGCATAATTGACTTTTACAATTTAAATGTATCAAAAAATTATTATAAAACCAACAAATACGCTGATGTTGGTCTCAATGATGGGAATTATGATTTTTTATATACATTTTTATGTATTGTTGTTATTATTTATTTTTTAAAATTTATAACAAAATATAACTTATGTTTAGTCATTTGGCAACAGTTTTGCGTAAAAGTATTTATTGTATAACAAAATCGACAAAAGCGATGTAATTGTATAAAATATAGTCCATTATCCATATCTTTAATCCATACTTGTATTATTTGAGATAATTAGTTAATTTTTTCTACTGAAAAAAGATATTTTTTCTAAATATATATATATATATATATATATATATATATATATATATATTTAGATTTTAAAATATTAGCAATTTTTGTTAATTTAAAAATAATCATTAATTAATAAATTAGAGTAATATTGCATATAATTATTATACTAAAGTACTGTTTATTTTACCTGCTTATATCTAGATAGATTATACAATAGGAAATAATTTTAAAAACATTTGCTTAAAAAAATCTAATTATATTTTGTTTTGTTTTTAATTAACCTATAAAACAATAACATATAATTTATTTTCTCAATGGTTTTAATTTATTTTAATATAAAAATAAATTATTAAAAACTACAATTTCGTGATACATATTCTCTAAACATAAAAATAATAGAATTGTTGTCATAATTAATATTTAATTTAAATTTAAGCAATAATTTAGTTTTAATTAATATTTTTTAGAACCGCTAATAAAAATAATTAATTTTATGATTTTTTCTCTCTAAACATTACAATCTTATTTCAAAGCAATTATTACTATGTATTACAATAGATTATATTGTTTTATTTTTATTTAATCAGTTGAGATCACAATTTAAATCCTATTATATTTTTAAGGCTTATCAATGAATTAAAAGATAAACAGAGATATAATTCATTTTATATTAATAAACAAATCATTGTTATATGATATCAAAATTATAGAATTATAATTAAACTTTATATCATAATATATTACTTAAGTTACTAATATTATATTAACTACTGTACAGTATTTGAATATATAGTGTATATACTATTGTTGGTTAAAATTGTAGTAAAAATTGGATACGAAACTGTCGTTTTAAGTGCGGGTGTGGCTAAAGGTATGAACCGACAGTTTTATACAATTTCTTTAGCAATAATAATAATTATTATTATTATAATATATTTTATTATTAAATGTCTGCGACAAATAATGTGTTAGTGAAAAAAAATTAATTAATATCAATAGTTAGTATACAACTAAATGTTGGGTTTGGGTGTCATTACTGGTGCTGTAAATGTAATGCCAATGTATTACAATATATTACAATATATAGTATTTAAAATAGAAATGTCTATAAATTTAAACAATCTTATGAATACTGGAAAGCAGTTTTAAATGAAACTAAGAGTGACATCAAAATCAATTGAAGCATTCAATTATATTTCCGGTGCCACATATATTCATGACCTACCTGTTCTCTATCTATGCACATGTATAGTACAGTATTATTTCACTGTCTCCTCAAAAATTGAGCTAATAGTGTTGTGTGGATAGTCTTATAAAAACTATTTATTTTTTTCTACACAACTATACACACTGTTTAATATATACTGTAAATTACTTTATGGCAGACATTTCATATGAATACAAATAACTTACTTTAAATTTGGTTATTATGTACTTAATCTACAATAATACTGCTACTAATTTGAATACTAAAAAAAATACATAAAAATTTATATTTTATGTGTCAGTCATTATACTGAATGATGTTTTGCTTATCTAATGTTCATTATCTTTCGTCTATAAGTTAATTTTTTACTATAAATATTGTTATATAATATAATAAAGTTATAATAAATATTGTAATATACAGTATGTCTCCTATTTGACTGTCTGTTATAAAGTCATCAAATTTATGAATAATTCACGATATTTTTACTATAAAAAAGTTAATATTTAATGTGTCAGCGAATATCACTTTTATTTGCTTTTCACTCAACCGTCTCATCATTTGTTAACAGAAATAATAATAAAAAAAAGATAAATCTTAAGCCACTTGTGATAGACATTTGACTACTTTAGTCTAATATAAACTCTAAAAAATTATTGTATAAATAGATTATTATTTAAATTTTTATAAAATAATAATATTCTTTGCGCTCTTTTATATAATATAAAGGAATAATTATTTTTATCACATGTCGTAAAATTTTTTTTACTCAATATTTGCAAATAAAGTTTCGGCAATAAATATATAATATTAATTTGTTTTGTTGTATTAATAAAAAAAAGTAATCAATTTTTTGCCGATTCTTTATGTAAATACAATTTTCCAAAATAGATAATTATAATAATACGTTAAATAATAATTATATTGAAACAACAAAGTTATAAAATAAAAATAATAGACACTCATCACAATGCATAATACAATGGAAATAATAAAAAATAAAAGTAATAATTATTATAACTTTAAAAATTGCTATATATTAGAAAATGTTGATAGAAATTGAATTACAGGCAACAATTTTAATAATAATAATAATAAGTAATAATTTATTATTAATAAAAAAATTTTTTTGTTAGTTTTCATATTATGTAAAAAGAATGGTAAATTAAAAATAAATAAATAAAAATTTAAACATCAATATTAAAAATAAAATTATAAAAAAACTAGTAAAACATTTTCATATAGTAAAGAGAGAGAGAGAGAGAGAGAGAGAGAGAGAGAGAGAGAGAGAGAGAGAGAGAGAGAGAGAGAAAGTTATTTAAATTGCTTTTGAAAATAATGTATTTGTTATATTAGTGTTAATAATAGAGTTTATTGTGATTATTATAAACGTTGGGACGGCTATTGAAGTGACGGATCCAATAGATAATAAGCTTAGAAAGCATTCAAGCAATGGGTTAACAATGAAAATCTCGGTACAAACATATGTTTTTTTTTATAAAAATACAATTAGTTAATTATCATTGATATACTGTATATAAATTTATTATTTGCTAATAGTTTTATATATATTTTATTTATGCATCAAATGGATCCGTCACTATATTAGTCTCTCTCACATAACGATAATCATTAGAAAGACATATATATCTATAGAAAAAATACTTTTAAAAATGCAAACGAAGGCTATTTTATTGGTTTGTTGGCCTCAGGCGCTAAACATAACTGAGCGGACGGTACATAACAATACGACTCGCAGTGTGTGTGTGTGTGTGTTGTGTACTCTCACCTCACATCCCGGCGCACACACATATTGTACAGACAGACACAACACAGTGAGAGAAATATGTAATTACAGTATTAGTTGTGAGTCTATCTCTTGAAGTGAATTAGTCTTATTTTTTTCTCTTTTTTTCTTTTTATTGATGAATAGCTTTTAACCTTTAGGTCTCATCCCTTTTAAAACCATTGTTATTAAGTTATAGGCATATGATTACAATAGCAGAATAAGCAATAGGTTTTCTACCATAGGATAACCTAACAGTGAGTGAGTGAATGAGTGAACGAGTGAGTGAGTGAGTGAGTGAGTGAGTGAGTGAGTGAGTGAGTGAGTGAGTGAGTGAGTGAGTGAGTGAGTGAGTGAGTGAGTGAGTGAGTGAGTGAGTGAGTGAGTGAGTGTGTGTGTGTGTGTGTGTGTGTGTGTGTGTGTGTGAGTGAGTGAGTGAGTTAGTGAGTGAGTGAGTGAGTTAGTGAGTGAGAGAGAGAGAGAGAGAGAGAGAGAGCACTTGAATCTCAATTTAAATTAGCTTTTCAATGGATTTATGATTGTTTGTTATAATTAGAGCCTTGAGTTTGTGTTAAATGCATATGAAATACGTGCATAAAAAACTACTTTAAGTGTTAAAAAACTTTTTTTTATACATTAATGTTAAAAAAATAATAATTAGGTAGAGCTTACTATTATAATTTGTTAATACAAATTGAAGTAAAATATGTAGTTTATGTAGTCTAGTGTGTAATTATTTTAAGCAAATATTAAGTTTGCAAATTGTAATTTAAGTTTGCTTAAAAATGCAAAAATATTTTTTTTTAAATAAATAAATATTAAAAAGGAAGTGTTAAACATATACAAGATAAGCAATAATTTATGAAATTAGTGTTATAATTAATATAATTAATTTGGTATTGAATTTATTTATATTGTTTAATATATTAAATTAACAAAAACTTTAATCATATTTTTTATTTAATATTATAATTATAGTTAAATATTAAAGTTAGTTATAATTATATTTGCTTAAAATATCAGTTTACAGATTAGTTAATTAGTTAGACTATAGACATAAATACATTATTTTGATAGAGAGGAGACATTAAGTTTTCTGTGAAAAAAGTTTAATATAATTATTTTTTTGAAGATTTTATAGTTTATAAAAAAATGTTTTGTGATAAGTTTTTTTATAGCATTTATAATTGACATTTTAAAAGTCAATAGCATTTTAATTATTTTTGATTTCTGACTTTACATACATTGATATGAAGATGTTATGCTTTATATTAACCGATTTATATATATTTTTTATTATCACTGAATACAATAAATGAGTTCAAATTATACTATTTATTAAACATTAAGACTTTTTTAGACTAACTTTTTTTTACTGTATTTGTGGTTCAGTGATTGTGCGGTTTTATTAAATATTTTTGATAATATTATTATAGTGTGTATGTATGTATTAAAGTTTAGATTTAAAATAATTTAACTTATAATCATTTATTTTGGCTAATAATGTTTGAATATTTTTTGTGTTTAACATTCAGAGTATTAAATTATTTTGATGATCACCATAAACGAGCTTATCATTGATTTTGTTTATCATCACATTTTTATTCAATATTCACCATTTATAAGGTATGTTAAATTTTTATAATTAATTAAATTTAATGTAGCTAAAATAAACTATAAATATTTATCTTATATATAATTAAGTTTATAAAAAAAAGATAAGACACCTTGGTCATTGTGTTTTTATAAAAAAATTATACAATATATATAAATATTCACGTTAGCCATAAAATTGTTTAATATAATACAATTGAATTATTTTTTACTTTACATTAAATTAAAGTTTAAATTACAATATAAATGGTATTGAAGCGCAACATAAATGACCAGAAGTTTATGTTTGACTAATGTTTTGAAATGAAATAAATTATATAAAAATATTGAAAGAAAGACCACCAATGAAGTGAAAAATATTACTACTTTTTATGTTCAGTTCCTATATTTTTATATAAATTTTACTTTTTTAATAATTTTATATACAATTAATGTGTTTTTTGGCTATTATGTTAAACTCGATTATCACTATTATCAACGTATAGTCTATCTTTGTATAAATTATTTATATAAATATTATATATAAAAATTGAAAAAAAACTTGATATATTTATTACTTAACTTTGATATAATTTGTATATTAAAGAAAAATACGAAATAATTTTTATTTAACATAATTAATAATTAGTGTGAAAAATTTTAATGCTTAGCAAACTTTTATTTTAGAAAAGTTATTATTATTTTTATTTTTATTAAAACAATTTAATTTAATAGACTATTTAGTAGTTTATTATTAAAAATTTTTGAACAAAATGTTTATATTATATATTAATATGTTTTAGCTAATTCATGTAGTGTTTGTTTACCTTGAAAATAATGTTTAATTCAATAAAATGAATTATGTTTATCTAAATAATGACATTAATAAGTAAATAATATGTCAGGAAATGCTATATAATTAAGTTCATTAACATTCACTAAATAATCGTTTTTGTGTTAAATATTTTTTATTTAATATTTTATACGATTTTTAAATTTAAAATCTAAATATTGATATACAATAATTATGACAATAAAATTGTTTTGTTTGTTTTTAAAACAAAAAAAACTTTATTGACTTAAAAATATAAAATCAAACAAATTTGAATAAAATCTAATGTACAGAAAATTGTTTAAAATACTTTTGTGGTTAAATGATTGTGTTTTATATTTATTTTTATTTTGGTTGTAATGTGATATTTAATAGTAGTTATATTTAATAGAAATGATATGATATTAATGTAATTTTGCTTAAACCCTACAATTTAATGGATGTTTTACGTTACTGTAAGTATCGCATATAATGTAAACTTTTTCTAAACAGTACAACAAAAAACAACAAAAATTAAAAAACAAAATATAAAATTTATTTTAAGAGTAAAAACAAAAAAAAGTGTTGACATTAAGTAGTCGTTAAATTTTTTGATACTTAATGTTTAACATATATTAACTTTTTTAAACAAGAAAAATATATATTTAATGTTTATTTAACAATAATAATAATAATCTATTTAAACGTATAATTATTTATATTTTTACTAAATTATTGCGGTTTTTATAATTTTTTGTTTGTTTTTAACTAATTAATATTAATTATTGAATTAAATTTATATTTTTAATACTCTTTTTTGTATTGAATTTTATTTATTTATATTAAATAATTGCAAAAATAATTGTAAGAATTAATATAAAAAATAATAGTAGTTTTTTCAAATAAATCTTTTTTTTAATAATACAATATATTTTTTGATTTACTTCAATGAATAATCATTTGCTTTTCTTTCAATACATATTTGTATTAATAATTTTTTCGATACAATTGTTTGCCATATATTTCTGATAATTTCAAATTCCAGTATAAAATAACTTACGATTAGTAATGCATAACCAGAAGCTATATAAACTATCTATTGTTACCAAAATTTATATTATATTTATATTTAAAAAAATAAAATAAATTGTGATTCAAATGGTTGTATAATTGTGTGCACTCATTGTGCACAACATTTGTATACCGATATATATACAGTATATATATATATATATATATAAATAAAAATCATATTTAACGTTTTTATTTAAAAAAAGATATAAAAATCTTTTCTCATTGAATATTAAATAAAAAATAAACATAAAATCATAAATTCATGACATTTCCAGTCATAAATGCGATTAAAATATAGAGTTAAAAAATATTTAAAATTCAATGCAATATTTTAAAAACTCTATAAATAAACATTTACTGTATCCATAGGTTTCAACAATTTGAAAATGTTAATTGGTTATTCAAATATTACACAGTATATATTAGGCAATTTTATACTGTATGTATAATATGTATAAATAAACAGTATATCAGTATATACTGTAGATTTTTTTACATCAAAAAACTGATACAAAGTGATACATATTGTTTATAAAATTAAATAAAATATATGTATGTTTTCCAAAAAATAAAAAGAGATTATTGTTGTTATTAAAATAAATGAGATATTTGTTTATAATATGTAGAAAATATGAAATGATTTTCAAAAAATTAAAGTTCATTTTTAGCACCAGTCTAGTAGTTGTCTACCATTTGAATAATACAAATACATTCATTATTATTATAATATAATAATTTTCTTATACGATATTTTACGAAAATATAGTTGAAATATTTTTTTAATGAAAATATTTTTTTAAATAATTTCTTTTAAAAAAATTAAACCACATTTATATAATTTTTACTTAAATGGGAAATTTTGTTGAGAATTTTTTTTTATATTCAAGGATTACTAATTATATAATATGAATAACATTTATTAATAGATAGTGCGGTTAATGATATCTTACTCTAAGATTATTTGTACAGTGATGTATAAACTTTTTATTATAATAACGATGAATATTTAAAGTCTAGAATATTGCGTTTATTTATAAATATAATTATTATCAATTTATAGGTAAATTAAATGTTTGAATAAAATTATATTAAAATTAAACTAGTAAATAACTATAATTAAGTTTGTTAAATGTTTTATAATTATAAAAAATAAATTATATTAAAATATTCTAATAGAATATATTTATATTATTAAAAATATTTGGGTAATTTTTTTCAAAAAAAAATAATGAGTTCTTAAATGTTTTAATGATAAACATTAAACATATTATTTAATAATATTAACAACATTTTAAAATTATCATTAATTACATGAGCGATAGTTTATTGATCAATGGCAGTATATGCTTAAATATGTTTATATCTAACCCTTTGGATATACTATATTACATACTGTACTAAACATATGATATATATTTTTTTAAATTGTAATCACTCGACACTAATGTGTTATCAGATTTGATGATATGATGTATGATGATAATTTTATTATTATTATTATTATATTTATATAAATAAATATATAATACTTATAATGTATTGTTGCTATAAAAAAATAAGTTTATTAAAAAAACAAAATATAATTCAAATTTTTAATTAATTTTTTTAAAAACCACGGAAATCAATTATTGGGTGTATAAAATATATTAAATAATACAAAAATTTTATTTTTTTAGTTTATTTAATAAATACAATTATTACATAATCGATGACATAATTAATTTTGGTTTATTTAAGAAAAAACTTGAATAATTATTTATTTTTTTCAAAATAAATAAAAGTTTTTTGTTGTTAATCTAAAGTAATTAATTAAAAAACAAGTCTGAAATTTATATGAAAAAAATTCCCAAATAAAAGACATTTACAGGCAATGACTTTAAGGGCTAAAAGATTTGTCGCGAAACGTGTCATTCATTATAAAAATATTTGATTTTATGTTTGATTTTTTTTATAATTTTTTCCCAAATATTTTATTATATAATTTTTATTGAATTTAATTTGCATTTAAAATATTTTATTTTAAATAAAGTGAAACATAAATTTTTTATTTCTTTAATTAATAATTAGTTATTTTATAACAAATCAATGACATATTTGACAAATAAAACAAAATTATCTTATTTTTTAACAAATATTTTTAAAAAATTCTTAGACAAATTTTGTAATTAAAATTATTATTATTACTGTATTATTATTATTATTTAGTCACGAAATTAGTAAATCTTTACATATATTTAGAGACGTTTTAGAAAACAGACTTTAAAATTATAGTTAAAAACATATGTCTAAAAAAAGATAACATAAATATCAATACATATTATTTTTATTATTCTGTATATAAAAAACTAAGGGCTCAGAGAAGTTAGAGAAAAATATTTTTTTTTGTGATAAATTAAATAATGAATTCAACTCTCAAATGTATGTCTTTAAGTAGTCTATAATTTCACAATCATATTATCTATTATTCAAGTCTACTATGTTTTTTGCCCAATAAATAATGTCTCATATAATTACCAACCATTGATCATAAGAGTTAAGCCTTAAAATTATAGTATTGATTTAAAAACAACTACACAACTATGCTATAAACACTTAGGTCTCTCTCTCTCCCAACTTATATACAATTGTATTGAGTTATGCCAATTGTAAGGGAAATACTTCAATAAATTAACATTATTTTAAATGAATGTATGCTTTAAGGCCTTAAATACACTAAACACTAGCTATAGTAGCGTTTCAGGTCTCCGTAAAGTATCCGGCGATTACTGTACCCCTATATATATATATACAGCATATAAATAATATATAATATAAGTGAACACAAGTGGCCATACCTTTCATGATTAGCGATATCCGCATTATATGTTAATTGTGTGCATTATTTTTTTATATTTTACTGTAAACATATTTAACATATGTGTTTAAATATTAATACTATTATATATTATAGAAATGTTTATACAACCAATAACTGAGAGTTGAATGGTTAAGTGTAATGTAGTAAAAAAAATGACCGGCAATTGACTAAACAATTGAATGACTAAAATGTTTTTTTAAACACTTAGCGTTTAGAATAAATCTAATCGTAAAAAAATATTTCTCAATATTTATAAACTGCTGCAAACAATGGCTAAAAATAATATGATATTTTGACTATTTTTTTATTGTTGTTTTGCAGCTATTTTACATTTGCAAACAACCTGTAAATTTATTTCTACACATATGCACGCATTCAAGCCATGACTTTAGTCTCAAACTTTTTAAGTTATCTTAAAATTTACGTTTTTTCAAGTCTATGCCAATACAGGTGGGGATGCCATGTGTGTGTGTGTGTGTTTGAAAGAGAGAGAGAGAGAGAGAGAGAGAGAGAGAGATAGATTATAATTGACTTAAACTATGTTCACATTTAGATTAACAGTTTTTAAATATAATATTATTACATAAAACATTTTTTAGTCATAAATAAAAAAACTTGACTTTTAATAATAAATAAATTGTATGCTTATTATAATTGTCAGTATTATCCAGTACTGTATGTGACCGACAACAACAAGAAAACATAAATTTGGATAAATACTTATATATATAATATTTTTTAATTATTATTTATATAACGAGATTTTATATAGGATATTATACATATATTAAAAAAGTAAATTATTAACTACAAGTAATTTATTTGCTTTATATTAAAAAAAACAACCATATTAACTAACTGATCCATGTTAATAGTATTTTATTATTATTATAATATCTATGCATATGTTAGAAGACATTTTGCAAAATAAAAATATTATTATAAATTGGGATCTCTGGGTAGTAACCACCTGTACCTAAGGTATGGGTCGATACGCCCTTAATTGGTGCCTCCATTAAAATGAGTGCACTTTTAATAAATTTGCATCAAATTAGATGCGAGGAATAAATATAGTTCAATACAAACGGTGTGTAATTGCAATGCATTTTCTGTTTGGTAGAGAAGCGGCTGTTCAGCGATAAATGGTTAGTCCCTTCCAGCCATTCATTCAAACCATAATTATATGCATTTGTTTTAAAAATATATTTATTTATTTATATATAATCTTATGTTTGCATTTTAATGTATGCCAGATATGATTTGCACACTATTTATACATACATTTCCATTACATATCCATTCTCTTATCGGGCAAAGACTTATTTAAAAATATTTATATAAATTTAATTTTTTGTATAAATAATTTCAATAAATCTCTCTCTCTCTCTCTCTTTCTCTCACTCTCTCTCTCTCTCTCTCTTTCTCTCTTTCTCTCTCTCTTTTTACTCACTCACTTTCTCAATCAATCAAATCAATCACATACTCTCAGTATTTAACATAATTTTATTATTTAATAAATACAGTATATATTTATGTAATTAATAAAATATAATACTGATATTTTTTATTAAATTTTTTTAGATAAATTAATAAAAGTAAAAATAATAGTAAAAATATTGATTATAATCTGCAAATTGTTTTTGATGTAAACATGTCAATTTTTTTTTATTTAAAAATTGTAATTTAATTTTTGAGTAAAACTACAGTTGAGAAAATTTTGTTATGATTTTCTAAATTTTGAAACCATGTATTTAGTATTAACTTTATACTGTATATACATATATAAAAACAAAATAGTAATCTAATCGTTCACTCAAACAGGCTTTCAATTTAGTTATAGCCATCATTTGATACGTTAACTGGAATTTTGATAATCAACTGATATATCACTTTAAGTGCAATAATACCGACAATATATATATATGAAGTTACATAAAATGTATGAAAAAAAACATACATAAAGGTTAACAAGCAATTCATATTACGCCCACTTTTCTCCCCTCCCGTTGTTCTCAACACATGTTAAACAAAATCAATTTAAAACAAAATTTCTTTGAATACATATACAGACAGACAGAGTCTCTTCATTTATATCACTAACACTTGAAAATAATAATGTATTGTAAAACCATTTGAATTTGATTTAACCGTCAATTATTGTCTGATTAAATCATATAATAAATATAAGACATCTAAATTAGTGTGATTTTGTACATCAAATTTATTATTTTTTGTTGACTTCAATTAATTTGTTTGCTATTAATAAAACATCCAATAACTTATATGATATATGAGATAATAATTTTTTAAAAATCTAATTGTATTTGTGATCTAAATTTATACACTAGAAGTAATTAATTTTAAATAAAGCTTAACATTTAACTGTGTTTATATATAAGTTAGCTATAATTATTGTAATTTTGTTTCAAATTATTTTTTAAATAACATTGCTATTTAGCTTTAATAGCTTTATAAATTATTTGTTTTTGAAAAAAATATTTGTGAATAAAAAATTTAACAAAAATCTAGTTTTTTTTTATAAATAAATATTATATTTTAGTTTTAATATGAAAACTAAATCATATTTTATTAACAATGTCTTATGTATTAAACTGTAACAAATTTATTTAATTAAATCTAATATTATATCAATATTTTATGTTTTAATATAATATAAGTAAATTAACTTTTATGAATTTACTTAAAATCAAGTTTTTTACTTTAATTACATGAATGCAAATAATTGATTAATACAAAAAAATAATGAAAATTTTTAAATAAATTTTTATACTGTATTTTTATTAAGAATTTATAGATAGTATATAAAAAGGTTATATATAAATAAATATATTAGCATAATAATAATCATTATTATTATTATAAATTAGTATTTATTTATTACTAAAGCTTTAATTGCATTACAAAAGAAAATCATAAAATATTTTTAATATTTAAGATAATAACAAAAAAAGATTATTTAAATGTAAATAAAAAAATAGATTTTTTTTGTATTTATAATTAGTTTAACATTTACTATTTTTATGGGCACAGTTTTGTTAAGAGAGAGAGAGAGAGAGAGAGAGAGAAAGAGAGAGAGAGAGAGAAAGAGAGAGAGAGAGAAAGAGAGAGAGAGATAATGGTTTTTAATAATTATTGTTAATTAAGCGAACAGTGAATAAAATATTTTTATATATATATATATATTTGTAACAAAAATTATCATTTATATTAAGAAAATAATATTAAAATAATATTAATATGAAAAACATAATTTTGTTATTTATAATAAACATTTATTTGTAAATTCATTGATCATAAATGATGTGAGAGAAAAAAATTATGGAAAAAATGTTTTTTAAATTAACCTTAAAGTTAACCACAAGTTTATATAATAATAAAAATAAAAGAAGAGAAAGATCTGAGAAAGTATTCATTTGACTGAAGAAGACTATTAAGAAAAACATATTTTTATGTATATATTATATAATACTGTATATAAATATATATATATATATATATATAAAGCTATGATTTTTAGGAGTGTTTTATAATGCACTCAATATTAATAGATGAATATTTTGTGTGTTCACTGTTCAAAGTTTTCAGTATCCAAATAACCATTAAGAATATATTGTATATTATAATAATCTGTTTTTATTGTATATAAATTATACATAAATACACAGTATATCTATATATATACTGTATTTGCGTATAGAAAAAAACAGTTCATTATTCAAGTGATGAATTATCTCCAATCGCATCAATTTATATATTAAATGACTATTCCTATAAATTATAGACTCTATTAAAATGTTATATCCGTTTAAAACAATTTCTATCATAAATTCATTCATTAAAAACCAATCATATATATAGAGAGGAAAAAATCAGACACAGCTTTTAATATGCATAATACTTATTATTTAATATTGAATATATAAACATAATATACATATCATATATGTATGTAGAGTATATACATATAATAAAATTATTTTAATAATTATATCGTGTAATTAATATTAGAAAAGCATAATTAATTATTTTTAGATTAATACTAACAACAACAACAAAATATCTACAGTACAACGTATTTGCCTGTAGTTTAATATTATTATATTATAGATTATGTCACAAAAAAATGAATGATGTGTTGAAGTCAAATGTATCTAATTTTACAATTATCATAATTGTGACCAATGTTTTTAGTGTATATACCTGTATATACAATATATATATGACATCATCTATCATATGATTTGTAAGTTTGTGTCATCTTTGTTGTTAAAACATTTTGTACATATAATAGGATGGCCAAATAATTTCTACAAAATATTGTATTGTATAAATTTTATATTTATTTTTTTCCTTACTATTTAAAAAAGTTTTAAACATTATAAACTATTATATTATTGTTATAATTTTTAGCATTATAAATATCTATAATTTAAAATTAATATTTATTAAACTAAATAAAAATAAGTCTTAATTGTTTTTAATTCTTATAAATTTAATTTTAAATTGTTATGACCACTAATTAGTAGATTTAGTTAAAGTTTACATTTAAAATTTTTGTAAAGTTTAAATAAGTCAAACTGTAATACATTTGGCAACTATATTGTGTGTTTGTAACTCTACTTTTAAATTATAGACACATATTGTGACTAAATAGAGTACATCAAAATCACATACATTTTTATAGTTTAATAGTTATATATTATTATATTATTTTATAAATAAATAATTTTAACTTCTTTAATAAATAAAACATATTTATTATTTCCATAAAATACTAAATATATGTTACTTAAATTTAAAATATTTAAAAAATAAAACCCTTAGCTATAATAAAATTGAATTATAGATTACATGTCAATTATAGATATACAATATATTATTTTATTTCAAAATAGACAAACTTTTATGTAATGTTTAATAAAATATTTTACATAATTTTTAGATTAAAATGTTCTCATCGTTTTAAAAATAATTACTTTTTGATTGACATTTTATTATAATTGTTTAAAATAGTAGTTAATAACAACAATTCAAATCATAGAAACTTTATTTCAGTTATAAAAATCAATTGGTATTTAAAAATTTACATTGAAATGTCTAAAAATTAAAAACATTAATATTAAGCATAATCTGAAAAATATCTCATAAAAAACAATTATTTAGATTTATTATGAGTTTCGTGTATTTTTTATTGACTTATTTATGAACTCTCAGACATTTTTTATTTATAATTTTGAATTTTATTTTGACTCTACAAATGATATAAAAGCATTTTAATAGCATTTATATATATATATATATATATTAAATATCCATGGTCATTGTAATTTAAAATAGACTAAAGATTTAGAAATCGACATTGAAAAAAATAATATTTTAATTAATATTAACTTATTATCAAATAGATTAGTATTTTCTATTATAAATTTTTATAAATATTTAAGAAAAAATATTTAGATTTAAATTAGTATTGTTATAAAATACTGTATTAAAAATTAATAGTAATTCTAATCTATTTTTTTTTGTTTGTTTGTTTGATAATAGTCTATATAAACTATATTCAAGTTATTTGAATTGACTGAAAACTTCTTTTAATAATGATTCAAACATTTTAATTGCTAATAAATATAAAATATGATCCAATTATTAGTTATTATAAATAATTACAAGAGATTTTTTTTTATTTAGTATATACTATACCATCAAAAATTATTTGGTTTATTATATATTAAATGCATTTTTTCTAAAACATTGTATTCAATGGCTACTATTTTATATTTAGACAGTTTTATTATTATACAATCATCTATAGTATACATTAATGTTACAGTATATCATAAACTTGTAGTATGTTATGTTAAATATCGTGACTTAAATCAATTTATTTAATTATTACATTTAAAACATTTTTTAAGAGTTATTTTGTGTAAATTATTTACATGAAGTGGCAATTTTGTTGGCCATTAAAAAAACAGAGTTTATTATTATAATAGATATATTAATATGCACAAGCACAAATTTTAATATGCATTTAAATGAAGGTCGTGTTATGCATTCAATAGAGTACAGGTATAATATAGATTTTTTTGTATATATTATATATATATAAGATTATATACTGCATATATAGCATATTATTTAATAAAAAAAATGCAATTTTTACCCAAAAAAAATTAAATTAAATAAAATTTAAATATATAATTAGTAACACTCACTCATTCAATTCGCTAATGTATTGAATGTAATTATTTGTATTAATAACTAAACTATAGTTTATAAAAAAAAATCATATATACTTTATACTGTTTATTAAAAGCCAGTGATATAGCTTGAAGGCATAAGTGAAAAGTCTATTTATATTTAAATTATGTTTAATAGAGAAGCAAAATAATGTTTTTAATGAAAATTAATACCAACACTATATTAGATTTATTAACATTTTTTCGTTGTTCAACAGAAAACACATTAATGCAGTGATTATTATTATTCCTGTTATACGTTACGGTAGTGTATTAGATAGTTAAACATTTTTGTCTATTAATATGTAATGCAAAAAAAATGAGACCTAAAATATCTGGGCCTCTACTCTGAGTTCATTATAAATGGTATTAGGGATCTCTCTCTCTCTCTCTCTCTCTCTCTCTCTCTTAAACACACACACACACACACACATATATATATATATATATATATATACTTATTTCTATTGAGACTTATAATTGCCAATTAAAAGACACATAATATGAGATTTATCTAAAAAAAATTATACATAAAATATTTTTTTTCTGCAAACTTTTACCTTTCGCAATGTAACCTTAAAAATATAAACTTGATATATATGGATAATTAAATTTGCTTTTTTAATCTGCTTTTTCAATAACTATTTTCCCATAAAAATGACACTGTTGTGCACTTGTTGTGTTTATGTATGTTTATGTGTGTAGCATAAAGGTGGCAACAAAATTAAGCAGAAAAAATTTATAAAATGTACGGTACGTATATTTATATTGTATAATAAAATTGAGCATGGTACATTTATGAAACATTTTTTTGTTAAAAAAATACACACATATTGATAGAAACATTGAGAAAATCCGTGATTTTTAATCGCAATGTTTTATTATTTGTGACTATTTATTGCCTCACGAATGCACTTTCATAGCGTGTAATGTATGTATAAAAAAGGTAAATATATTTTGTATGCACTTCCAAATGGTTTTGCAAATATACAGTATATATAATATAATATATAACTAATATATATTTATATATTAAATTTTAATACATTAAATGAATTTTTTCTCTCTTATACATACAGCGCGCTGTTTTAGCCCTCTTTTTGCAGTATATATTAAAAAGTAAAATATTTCTGGCTTTTTGTGAGTCTTTAAAAAAATAAAGTAATTTTAATGCACAACCAAATAATCGCTGCATATTTATCAAAACTCAAGGTCTGGCCTCTGATCTCTGGCTCAGTCCCACCGACCGGTGCTATCGTTATTTAAATGCACACATAGTTTACTCTCCGTCTGCACTGTTTAACAGAGAGAGAGAGAGAGAGAGAGAGAGAGAGAGAAGTAAACTCTATTAAAATATATACACAGTATATGTGCTTTGCATTTGATGTTTAAAATGTAAATGTTTTTTATTATACAAATATAATATATAATATATATATATATAAATACAACTTATATTTAAATGCTTTTAATAGTGTGGCTGCTATTGAGGCTGTTCTTTGACTGCCTTTTTTTGGGGGGAGTTTCTCGCTATGCAATTGCATTGAAATTTATTTAACAAAAAGATTTGAATAAGAAAAACATACAATTAATTGACTTTTACAGAGAGTGAAGTGTAATGTTAATGATGTTATGTTTGGGTAAAAGATCTAAAACAGACAAACACATAGTGTATATACTTTATGAGCAACAGGTATATAGTATATACACTATATTAAAGTTGTTGTATGTATTTATATACCTTATATATATATATACAGTATATATACTGTAATAGCAAGGAGTGGGACGTCCACTTTAGCGAACGGCACGAACCATAGGCTTATGTTTAGAGAGAACACCCGCTTTCCAAGTCTGATCTCATCGCCATCCCTGTCCTTAACACACACTCACTCACTAATATACTCTCTCGTTTCAAGTAAATGAGTCTTACGTTATTTTTTTCATCATAAAAAAAATAATAAGAAAAACATTGAGAAATACAGTAATATTTATATTTACATTCGTATTCATAAAAGTTTTGTTTTTTATTTTGTTGTTGTTTTTGAATAATTAAGATTTTTTGTTGTTGTTGTAGTATTTGTGAACTATATTGACTACTATACAAATTTTTGTTTATATATTATAAATAACTTTTATTCTTATTTATAATATTTGTGTTTAACAATAATCACCATTAAAACATATTATTTAATAAAAACTAACTGCTAATAATATTTATGTGAATTGTAATATTAATGAACGGATAATATGTGTGCAAAAACATTGTGTGTTAACTCTCTGGTAAAACACAACATTTGGGATATAAAACATTGATATATATATATATGCTGTACATTGAATAACACATTTGATGCCATTTATTGTGATGTAAGAAAACATTTGTTACCTTAATTTTGATGTACTTTTTTCTATTGCTATAATTTACTGTATATTTACATCTAATGCCTGTTTCCTAGAATTGGAAGCTTATCCTTAAAAAAATAATATATATTTATATTTAAGTCATATATCTATATATATACTGTATATACGGTATCTAATATACCTGTGATTTGATATTTATAGACCTTCTTTACATAAGTAGAGTCCATACAAATGTTGTTTATGTATGGCCTGGGGATCAAAATTAATTGGACGGGTTTTTGGGTATATTTATTTGCTAAAAAACAGATATATATATATATATAAACATAAAAATACTACTCTATATTTGGTGGTTACGTATGGCTGTTTGTTTCACAGCAAAAACAAAATAAAATATAAAATTTTTTAAAACATAATTAAATCATTTGTTATAAACGCCAACCGTTTATTTTTTAGATACCTCACTGGTATTGCACTCAATAGCTGTTTGTTTTTATCAAATTTCTGTTTTTTTGTTGTTGGTTAAGCCATACCTGTGATAATACAGTAATTATATCGTATTTTATCTAATTATTATTTATGTTAGTAACTTGTTTATATTTTTTGTTTTTTATACATTATTTATTTTATTTTTGTTAAGTAAAACATTATCTATTAATTTGCAACTTTAACTGTAATACGATTTTTATTTTTATTTGCGGTTCTTTCGCTTAAAGTTTTGGTTTAAAAAAACATTTGTATTAATAAATTGATATTTAAATTTATGATCAAAAATTTACAAACAATTTAATTGAATTATATGCTATATCTATAAAAATTTAGTTGCTTGCATAAACGTATTTATTATTTATATTTAATATACAAGCATTTACATAAATAAAATAAACATAGAAATTATCAAACATTACTTTAATTATCACAATTTACTTTATTATTATTATTATTAGTAGTAGTAGTAGTAGTAATATTCCTGGCATTGAATTGTTTTTTAAATATTACAATAATATGATAATTTTATCTAACTTTAATTATCAAATCAAATATTAAAATTACAGTATATTTCCATTGGAAAATAATTACAATATTCGAGAAAATAATATTTATATACAGTATATAATTTATATATTAGTATTGTATAGTATTATATTGGTGTGTCAAAAAGTTTAATTTATAATTTATTAATATAATAATACTAATTATTTTTATTATTTTTACTATCAAAATAATTAATTAAATTTTGACATATAATGCATTGTAATAAATATAAATTAAAAATACTAATTTATTTATTTGGTTATCTATTTATTTTTTCATCAAAGGGTACAATCGTTAAGTAATTGGTAGTCGTTTTTATTATATATATATGTGTACTACACGTGCTATTTGTCGACAACAAGTCCTACTCAATCATCACAACAATTATTGTGCGACCAATTACTTCAAACATATTCATCATTAATATCAAAAACAAAACAGTATTTATCATCACAACTATATTAAAGGTAAATATTATTATTTTTAAAAAATTTTCTTTAATATTTTTACTAATAATAATAACATTAAATAAGATACTTTATAAATATAATAGTTAGCGAAAGTATAATCGAAAACATTATTTTTTTAGTGAGTTTTTAATTAATTATTAGAAAATCACATTAAATTTAATGCAATGATAATTGTGAAAATTTTCTAATAAAGTGTTGTCAATGAAAAATAAAATATAATAAAATTTTAAGGGACTGGTCTTTCTTTTTTTCAATGATATGATGAACCTCTAGGTTAGGTCATAGCATATATAATGTAAATTAATTGATTTATGCCATAAGATTATTATAATATTCACTGATGTGACACATATGTTATGTTATATTTATATTCAATGCTTGGCATCAAATAAACGACATTTCTCTGTCACTAAAAATAAGATCAAAATGATTAGCTATGAATAAGTAATGTATATATTATTATGATTATTACGAAAATACGATTGCCTCAAAAAAAGTTAAAATAAAATAAATAGCTATTCAATTGAAATATCTATAATAAAAAACTTTTTTTTTTATATTTTTGTCTCATATTTTCTTAAGTGGGCCTCTCTTTTCGGTATTTATTTATGTTTTGTAGGAATTTTATATTCAGTGGTGTTTTGGGACAAAAATGGCATAAATTGTGAATAAAAAAGTATCTATTAAAAAGGACATTAAATTTTTATATTTTTATACATAAACTTTAAGATAACAGGAGGGCCTCACTTAGTATACAGTTGTGTCCATGCATTTATGTATGCAATATTTAAAATTGATACTTATATATATTAGTTAGTCTTTTTAGAGTTTTGAAAATATCATATATATATATAGATATTAGACACATAAATACTTATATATATATTCAGTATATATATACTAAATAAATGTCAAACATATTATGCATTCAACACATGAATTGCTAAGCATTTTGTTTGTGTGAATTTTTTTGTCACAAAAAAATAACTTTTACTCTTCAAATTATGTGGACATTTAGCTGATTAGTTAATTAAATTCAATTCAACTACAAAATTGTAAAATCACTGCCTTTTCACATATTTATATCACAGCAAAAAAATCTGTATAACAATTATATTTAAATGACATTTTTTTAGTTCAGTATATTCTGTATTATACTCTACTGTATATTATATAAGTTAGCTTTTAATATCAAATATTTTTTTTGTTTTCCGTTTTACATAACATTTATCTTTATAATAGGTTAATATATTATATACAATTTATATACTGTATATATATATATATAATGTAAATATATTATATCTGATCTACAGAATTATTCTTTGTTGTTGAAAGTAATCATAAAAATTCATTCATAATATACTTTATATATATAATAATAATCATAATAATATTTTAGATTGAATAAATAATATGTCGATAAAAGATATGACTGCAATTATAATATTTATAGTTTTGATAATAATTTGTCAATAAATTTAATGTGCCGGTGATTATGAAAGTAATGGACCTAATAGTGATACCGGTGTTGAGCTAACCCACGAATACTAAATAGTTTTTCTTTGTTTTACGTGTTTTTATCTTATTTTTTCTCGTATTTTATTTATATTTTTATTTCAATTAAGCTTTTTTCGTAGTCGTACAGTATGTTTGCAAATAATAATATTAAATGCACATTATTTTATCTTTGAAAATGTGTTAAACATTTATTTATTTTTTGTTGAGTTTAATTTTTTTTTTATTATAAAAAATAAAACATTAACAAATCAGGCCTTATATATTTTTATTATGTTAATATAAAAAATTGAAAAATGCTATTTATTTGCTCAACCAAAATATTATTGCAATTTATATATATATTTTTACGATTATAAATATTTTTTAAAAATGTAATGATATAAATATATATTATATAAACACCTATTGAAAAATAAAACATAAAAATTTATGGATTTTTTTTGTTAGGAAAATAAAAAAAAGATTAAATACAAAGATATATGAATATTGTAATAAGTATTTCAATGTGTTTTTTTAACTTCAAACATACAGTATTATTGATATACTACTATATTATTAGTGATTATGTATAGTTGAATACAACTTAAAATATTTATATTAGACATAATCTAAAAATAAATAAAAAATAAGTATTAGATTTGTTTTTTTATGATCAAAATTTATTTTTTTATTATATCCTTACTAATATATTATATAATATGTAATATTTTATAGTAAAATTTACAATAAAATTTCATAAGTTATATTTTGGTTAATACACGTAGCATTAAATGATTGAAAAAACCAGTTGAATATATTAGAAACACTAAAAAACTTCATTATTTAGATCATTAGTTAAAACACTAGTATTAGAAAAAAGTGCGAAAATTTGATAATTTTATGCCAAATACATTAATTATAAACAAAGTTTGTATTTTATATTTTAATGGCAAATAAAATTTATAATTTTTGCGAAGTGATAAATATCACGATTGGATTTATAGTGACAAATATTGCAGATATATATATATATGAATAGATAATTGTTTTGAGGGCCAAAAATCCAATGTTATATTCAAGTATGTTAAATAATATGTTTATATTAATTTACAAAAATTTGTTTATTTCTGTAATATTATATTTGTGTGTTAAGGAAAAAAACGTTTGACCCGTAATGTCATTGAGATTTAGGACTATTCACAAGTTGTCTAAAGTTTTTATCTGTGTATATACTGTAGTCTCAAAAAAAGTAATAAATCATTTGGACACCAAAACAAAACTCATCTAGTTAAAACAATGAGCTCTCTATTATTGTATTATATATAATTATATCTATTATTTTTGTTTTTTTTTTGTAAAAAAAATAAATTATTTGTATTTTTTATTAAATAGATAAAAACATGTTAAGAAATATATAATTTTGTTTACATTATTTTTTAGTGCTAGTATTGTACTTATTGTAGTTATTATTAGTATTATAAGTAATTTAAATTTAAAATACTTGTATTAGTTTTGTGTAAAAAAGCAAACTGTGTTAAAACAAAAAAAACAGTACAAATACTCAGTAGATTTGTCTATAATTTCAGAAAATCATTGCAATTACTTAAACAGTAATTTTTAGACATTTCTATATCCCTTTTGTTTCTCCAAAAAAAAACATTGATATAATTAAAGGTTTTGTTTTACTGTTTTTTTCTTTCTGTGAACTAAATGGCATTTTTTCCTCCCAAGAGGTTAAACATTGGCTTAATGTTTAAAACACGACCTTTTCATTGGCATAGGTTTATAGACATAAATGAATAAACAACTAATTAGACGATAATTATAATTAAATATAATTGTATAATGAGATAGAGTAAAACAGTAACATTTTCATTAAATAACTATTATTATTAAAGATTTGTCTAAATTAAAAAAAAATTATATTAAAACTTAATTACTATGTGCAATTAATTTTGCTTAATAATAATTTGAATAATTAAATTCAATATAAAATTTGATAATAATTTTTAATTAAAACTGCATAATTTTTTTTAGAATCTAAATTATATAAAATAAGTAAAAACTTTTTATACAAAAATAGTAAATTATTGTAAATCTAGTTTTTCTATTGAATGTCTAATTAGATTTATAGCCTACGACTAGTCATGTTTTATAAAGTATTTTATTATTTTTTTGTAAGTAATTTATTGTTACCTCAAATGATTTGTGCACTTTTTAAACAACTAATTAACTCAAATATTGCATAGATCTAAAAAAACTATACAAATCTTTTAGAGTTATTTTTATATTATTTATATCATTGATATCTATATATTAGTATTAGTGTTGTAAAAACAAGATCTTGACTATTGGTTCATACAATACATGTCAAACATACCGTACATTTCATTTATTAATTATTTATTTTAAATTGAAGGATCTATTGAATAAAATTATTTAATTAAAATAACATTATATTAGGTTTTACTAAATATTTAACTAATTAGTCTATTTTTTAAATGAATACTAGTTATAATTATATTTGTATAAAATATTATATGATATATGTTAATTAAATACTAAATTAAACTATTAATATAATTTCTTTATATAGATTTAATAGTAGATTTAATGTCTATTAGCTCAATATAATATTTGTTATCGATATTTAATGATAGTTTAAAATTATGCAAAATGCATTAAAAATTTTATTATGTTAATTAAATTATGTTAATGAATTTGCTTTTTAAAACATTAAAATTTAGTATTTATAAAAATTTAAATTTCTAAAAGATTTATTAATACTTCATTAAATTAATATTCATAGAAATTTATTTCCTATTTATTCATTGAAGCAATAAAATAGAATATTAATTATATTATAATACCTGTATATTGATATAAATATTTAATTATTTATGAAAATATACGGTATATAAAGTAATAATATAATATTTATAATATTATAAATGACATAAAAATAAATTTTAGTATTATTGAAAATAACATTAAAATATTTTTAATTAAAAATTAATAAGATATAATTATAATTATATTCAAAATAATATGCAATATATTAATTATTAATATGTTTATTTCAATATATTTGACGCAAATTAATTAATTTTACAAAATATAGTGTATTAGTTATTATCAAATATATCGATGATATACACTTAATATATCATAATTAGAGACAAAAAAAATACCATATAATTGTTGAAAGAAAATGATATAATAAAATGTTTGACACACAATAATATCCGATTTATTATAACCATATAAACACTACTTTTACAGCAAACAACCAAAAAATATATATATAACTAAAGATTTAATATGTGTTAACAGTTAAGTCAAAGTCAATGTCTAATTGAGTTCAATCACACAATTTATGTGTCAGTGCTCTCTCTCTCTCTTTCTCTCTTTCAGTGGTTAATGTGTGGCTTGACTTTCATTAGTTGGTCACTTCATCTGCCAATTGATCCCTTTTCGACAATTAGTTGTTGACTCAATTTTTTGTTGTTGTTGTGCTACCAGTGCTCTTGTTATATACTATTTAGTTTACTGTTTAGTTCATCACATACTGTGTGTGTGTACTGTATATACTGTTTGAAACATTAACTAAAAACCAAACTTAATAAGTATTGCCCATAAGTGCCGTATATATATACTACCGTATAAACCAAATGGTTTAATACAATAAATACAATCAAGATATTACTACTGGCGGTTATAATTGACAAAATTACTATCAATACTACTATTTAAACTATATTGTAATATAAAATTATTAAATAAAATGAAAATTAAATAACATTTACATCACTTATTGATAATTATGCTTTTATCACACATTTATTTCATTTATAACCTTAAGGTAAGGCATTAATTTAAAAAATAAAAAGAAAGTGTTTAATTCAAAAGGCAAATCTGCTTAAAGAAATTACTTTATTAAAAAAAATATTAATATTAAAAACTTTACTTTAATTAACATTTTTATATTCATCTTTCCTAAACATTTAGCGTTAAATCTCATTAACATATAACACATTTTTTTAAATAGTGGAATAAATATGTTTAATAGAAAAAAAACATAAATTTATTTTAACTACATTTTTAAATAAATGTAAATTTATATATAATTTACTGATTTTTAATGATTTGATATATTTAAATAATTATCATAAACAATAATTATAAGATTATCTTTAATATTATTAATATTATATTTTATGATATTTTAAAACAGCAAAAAAAGTGATTAATCATTAGTCGGCCCCGTTTTTTAAAATCTCAATTTAAAATATTATAATAATAATAATAATAATAAATGAAATTTGTGTTATAAAAGAATTATGAAAATATATTATAATTTAAATACTGTATAAATTTATTTTTATACTTTTGTTTAAAATATATTATAGTTTCGTTTATTTTACAAATGTATTGATAATATTTATAAGGAGTGCTATTATTATTATTTTTATGAATTTAATTAAAAAAAATGCTTTTAAAAAATCAAATCATGTGCTATTTAATAAAAATATCTTATTTTAAAATATAAATTTATAAATAAAACAATATTTAGCTTCTTTTTTTTAAAAAAAAAACTTTAAACAATATTTATCACATTTACGTATTAATGATTAACTTTTAATAGTTTACGTCATTTAAATACGTAAATTTTCAAAAAATCATAAATAATCGGATTATATTAAAAATAAAAAATTAATTGATTGATTCAAATAATGTATTTGATAAATGTGTTGAATACAAATGTTATGAATTATATACAATACTGTAAATTTATATTAAACTATTGATGAAACCTTATGTCTAACGCTTGTACTCTCCAATAGATGGAACGCTTGTATTAATAATTATTATTTTTGATAACTGTTTGCTAAATGTTATAATAATTATCAAAATTTATAAAATTATCTAATAATAGTTTAGTTTTTTTTTTGTAAAATAAATTTGTCAAATATATAGTAATAAGACTAATGATAATTTAATTAAATAATTTAAATAATAATTTACTTAATATAAATAGATAAATAATAAAATATTTTTAAAAATATTTATTAAATTACATACTAATAACAATTTTTTATTAATTATTAATTATTTTTGTCAATAATACCTGTAATATTGTATTTTTATAATATACCTACAGAGAAATTAAGTTAAGTCAATTTTGCTTGTATTATGTTATAATTAAGTAGAAATAATATTAATAAATAATAATAACAATAATAAGTTGGAGATATGAGATATCATATAATGATGTATACCTTATGCACTATAAGTTATAATGTATGTAATGTATATACTAAAGGAAATAATTAAATATTCTGAATATTATTATTAGTTTTATTGAAATGTGATATTTATATTGTTGTAGACATTACTTGATTAACAAATCATAAGACCAGAAATGTTTTTATAACAAAATACAAGAATAATATTTCCATTGATTTGTTGTACACGAAAAATGTCTTATTTTTCCAGATATGGTGTGATTGTTATAATGATTACATAACATAATTATAATATAGATTATATATACGGTATATATACACTGTATATGCCATTTGCTATCATCAATACCGTTGATTGTATGCAATGAGATGTTTAGCAAAAAAATATTGTGTCGCGAAATGAGAAGTGAGTGAATGCCATACAAAGCATATGATGATTGCCATCAATGTATTGGACATCACGACTACTACTACTACAACAACAACAATATTATCAGTGAATATAACTCTTGTATTTTCCAAAGTCTCAGACATACTGACCATACCATTGATTGACTATTCAGTATAGTATGAGAATCCCTAGCAATGAATGCAATGCATGGCAAGTATTCATCAAATGTATTGCCAATGCATTGCATACGTTAAGTGAAGCAAACCATATATTTTGTGTGTCGACTCTGCCATACATTAGAGGAATCAGTAAATCATTTGATTTCAATACTATACACTACTTGTGCTCATATAATATAAGTCCAGCATTACTGTAGGTTTCATTGACTAACACAGCCTTTGCATTCAAAGCACTTTATTTTGATGATTACTATCCATAGATTGCATTGGAATTCATGGGTTGCTGTGAATAATGGAATGTCAATCTCAGCTACCATTCCCTACCATTCCTATGGTTCACCTCTAATGCCTAATAATTGCATTTCAATACTATATATATAATATTAGACTCAAATATTGTGTGATATTATGCGGTATTATGAATGTGTTTTCAATATAAATGAAAGTCGACTTTTCATATCATTTATACAGTATATTATATTTACTGCACTGTTGTCGGTGACCATTGAATTTACAATTTATATCCAAAACCATCAGATATGATGACTCTAAGGCAAGTTTACATGTAGTAAAAGGAAAGGGATGTCATGTGATTATTATGCAATAGACATTAATAATAACACTGTATGTGTCACTCTTGTGATTACAAATATAACATATACTAAGACAACATACATACACACTATATATATAAGTCATGTTGAGGTTGGGTTAATATATTATTTAGGCCCACAAGGCATATATTGTTTAACAATACAACCATAAGCTCTGTTTATATAATATGTGAGTGAGTGAGTGAGTGAGTGAGTGAGTGTGTGCGTGTGTGTGTGTGAGAGAGAGAGAGAGAGAGACTAATGGTATGAAATATATGGTTTATTATAAGCAAATATTACAAACCAAACACATCAATAGTACTAATAATATGTATATAAATATAAATAAAAGCTTTTAATATGACTGCCATTTACACGACTTTCAATATCCATATCTTTCAATAACATAACACTTATTGATACACCAGTAGTCCGTCTGTTGTTAGGTAATAGTCAGTAGTGTTGTTGTAATATACAGTAGTAGTGACAGAAGCGTTGAGATACCGATGTGTATAGTAGTGATCCAAACGTCAAATAAATCTGTTATTGCCTTTTGATGTCATATTTGTATTCACTAATACAATATATATATATATTTATACTGTATATAGACCATACATCCCGTACATCCCAGTGCTCAAAATATTTACCTTAACGTCAATCTTTTAAATATACTTTTATTATAAAAAGACAGCCCTTCAACTAAATTATACATTTATATTAATACCTGTTATGTTAAACAAAAACCGTATAACAATATCTTAACTTTTGAATACATTTGTTTATCGAAAAAAAACTACAAAATTTCAAACATGTATTATAAATATTATCATAACTATTGATTGACGTTAATCGGAGGCATATGTTAATTATATGTAATTTTATAATAATAATTTAAGTTTCAAAATATTTATACATGTATAATATATGTGACATCATGTAATTGGATACCAACATATATTGTATGAAACAAAATGTAAAATATATATATTTAATTTAACTAAAAATCACTATACGTTTCATTCAATCATTGATTGCCCCAATCTCTGTGTCAATGTCTGCAATAGTTTTAAATGGGAAATATTATGACAAGGGATCGACACTTTTGAAAGAGAGTGTCGTTTCCATAGAGATTAAATCCGGTGGTCAATGTGTGCCATAGTATGTGTGTGTGTGTGTGTGTGTGCTCAGCATCGACATCATCATTAGGCCGGTGCCAGCAATTCATTGTAAACATTAGTGAATGAATAAAAGCCATAAAATATATTTCCCTATTGTTGTTATCCGACAATTATATACAGTTAGCTATATATTTTCAAATAATTATTGGGATAATAATCAGTAGCAATCAATTTTCTAGTATTTAGTTGTATTATATAATATTTGCATCTAAAAGATAAATTGTTAACAATTTTATTTATTTTTTCCTTAATTTGATTTATAAAGTTTTCAATATGTTTTACCAATTATAGATTTTTTTAAAATTTAATCTCACAAAATATTAAATAATTTTTATGACTTCATATAACATATAATTGTCATTCAATACTATTTCTATATTTTCTACAATATAAATATATATATATATATAAGTATTAATATAAAAATATTTGATTTCCAAATGATTTTTTATTTATTTTAATTTGCTTTTTATAATAAAAGCAATTTTTTCTAAAAATCAAAAATGAAAGTGAAATATAATATTTTGATTTGCAAAACACGACAAATGGTTATCCATTGAATCGTCAGTTCCTCACTACCACTCCTCCTCTTATTTTAAATAAAATTTTAGGATTTGATATCAAATGATGAAAAGGGAAAGCATGTAAAGTGAATTTTATTTTAAAATTTTATACTTTTTTATAAATCGATAAAAGGGTCGACTTTTGCAATACTGTAGCGATTGGAGAGAGAGGAGAGGGGAAATAGAGAGTGAGCACCGGGAGTTAGAGAGTGTATACAGTAAATGAATGAATGAATGAATAGCAAACTCCTGCATCTCTCTCAATATCGCACCGACACATTGAAGAGAGAGAGAGAGAGAGAGAGCTCTGAACGCTATTTGAAATTCAATATATTTTTTTATAAAACGCTATCAAATCCTTTACGACTGCAAAATCAAAATCTCCGCCCATTTTATACTATTTTATATACTCTTTCATTATTTGAGAGCGCATTCAATGGTTGTGTAACTGCTAGCAAAAAATCAATGTCCTGTGCTATACATACATACATATGCAATGCAACCACCCTTTGACATATGTATGAGCCAACCAAATACCAGCTCTTTTACTACTATTTTAAATATTTTTAAAAAATCTAATCATTTATTATTCATCTAAAACTATACTATTTTTTGCATTAATAAATAGGAAATTATTGAATTTATTTTAGAAATAATACAAAAATTTATTTATATATTCGGTTTATAATGAATAAAAATTTTGTAGATATTATAACTAAAAATAATATATCAATCTTGAATCACATTTGTTTGCATCGTTTAACATTAGTTAAGGTAATGACAGCCTGTAATGACCCCTCACTACTACTACTACTTCTACCACCACTTGATGTCCGTTTCGAGCACTTAGTCATAGAAAATGATTTTATACTGTATTTTAACAATTGATTGTACATTATATGCAACTGAACGCAGTCTCCGATAGGAAATCCATACTCTCTTTTTTTTCTCTCTCTCTCTCTCTCAGCTCTCAAATGCAATTTTCATCATTTTTTGGCCAACAAAATGACAACTTTTATTTTGCACTGGACTTGAACTGGCATTTTTGAATAAAATGTGTTTCATATGATGTTGCTATGATACCGGTGCCAGTATAGCACTAGTAGTTTGTATAACTTTCTTTGATCCACCAGAATAAGTAGCAAAAAAAAGTAATACTTATTTTATTTTCGCCCGACTCTACTATATATTTGTATTGATTATACTTTTAAATGATTACTTATAGAGTTTGAGATGACAATAGTATTTAAAATATATAGTTTGCAATTGTCAGACTAATTAATAATTATAAATTAATTATTAAAAATTTCTATATTAATATAATATGTTTTTAAATTATGTTTTCTTGGTTAAATAAGTATTATATTATAAAAATATATTAATAATTATGCAATTGATTAGATTATATAAACATAATAAAAAAATATTTGTTGTTAGATGTTTGATAATAAGTTTCTTTTATAATAATTTCATAATTATCATAATCATATTATAATCATATAAAAACATAAATTATATTTATATATAAAAATTTTTTATGCACTATTAGACATCCCTATTCACATAAGTGCATTACTTAGTCTAGTACCCTGGTACATTTAATCATATCGTTAAATTTAATGTCTAAAATTCAATAATAAATGTAGTTTGAATTTTATACTGATATTACTGTATTACTGTATATGTAAGGGCCAGAAAACATTACTGAACTTAAATGCAAGTTTACTATCATTGATGTCCAAAATAATGACAATTTATGCGATTCTTATCCATGAAAATCAAAGTCACTTTAACTGCCATTTCATTTGACATTACTATTCATATATTCTGTATTATTAAGAGCTCAATATGTTATTCAATGATCTATATTATAGCTTATTATCATTGATTGAATAATAAATACTTATTCTTTCAGTTTCTTGTCTATAGCTGTGTGTCGGGTCATAACACTAGTGTTGTGTTGTGATGTCAATTGAAAATGTCTTTCCCTTATATACCATTAGCACACAATTAATGGTCCGGTTTTGTTGACAGTCAGTCACTCAAACCTCTCTCTCTCTCTCTCTCTCTCTCTCTCTCTCTCTCTCTCTCTCTCTCTCTCTCTCTCTTTCTTTCTTTCTTTCTTGATCTGACCTAAACATTCAGAGATAACATTTATATTTAGTATTTCTTGAGAGAGAGAGAGAGAGAGAGAGAGAGAGAATTTTTTATCGATTCATATATACTATAATAATAATAATAAATACAATTGAAATCAAACTTTTTTTGTTGAGTTTATATTCCGGGAATAATATTCAAGTTGTGAGTCATATTATGACATACATGAGCTCTCCTCTCCATATGATGACTGGTCATTACAGACACATAATAGACTCTAACTTTAATGAGCCCCGGGCTCTATGTGCTCCATGTGCTGCTCTCATTGAATACATCGGTATAGTAGTAGTCAGTCACTCACATATCAATTATATATAAGCTTATCGTTAGAGTAATCTATAAAGAATATCAGTAACAATCTATTTTTTCAATCTAGTAGTTGTATATCAGATATTCAACAATTGTATGATAAAATAAATTTTTGAAATTGTTTAAATTGAGATTATAATTATCATAGTTAATAATAAATAAAATTTATATTTTAAACAACAAAAATTAAACTATATAATAAAATATTAATACTAAATTACAAATATTGGTAATTTAACCCATTAATCCATCTTAATATATGATTTTATATTAATAATTTTGCGATTAGTTTACATAATAAATAAGCATACATATCTCAATTGATATTTTTATTTAACATATTATTTGTTTGTTTTTACTCATCGCTATTAGATAGATTGACAATCACTAATTTTAAATTTATATTATTATTATATAATATTAATAACTATAGTATTCAGAATTTAAAGGAAACAATAATACATATATTATATATGATATATAAATAAACATATCATTTGTGTGTTAACTTAAAATAACTAATTGTTTTATTGTTTTATAAGTATTTTAAATCCAAATTCACGTTTCTCTTAGTAGTCAATCCATTGCATGATTTTTAAATCAATTTATATTATCTGTGTTTTCAAGTTTTTAATATTGTATTAAATGTTTAAAAAAAAATTATTTTACACATAATATAATTTACAAATATTAAGTAAATACTGTAATATTTTTTATATAATGATTATGTGATTATTAAATTTGATATTAACAACAAACAAAACAAAAAAATATAATTATCTTTCAATATATATTTACCATGTGATTGATTTTGATTGAAAGTTGTATAAATTAAAATTTAAAATTGTAATGATTATACAATATTTGTTTAGTTTGATATCAGTGAAAGAAATGATAAATTTATATTTGTTTTTTTTTTTGGTGATAACTTGTATTGTATTTTGTATTAATATTATAATAGTATTAAAATGATTATTTATGTTATTTCATAAATAGCACATATTAAGTCTAATTATATGCTATTTTCTATTATTTCATATATAAAATATCCAATATATACAGTATATATAATAAAAATATATAGTATATTTGATACAATATCTATTTGTTTCTAAGGAATTCATAATCAATAGTAATTTTACTCATATTGTTTGTATAGTGAAATTAGATCTGACTGTCCATAAATATTAGTGGACATCATTGTAAGGCTCTCTGTTGTCCATATATACTGTATACAGCTACTAATGTGCAGTACTACTGATGATTTGGCCCTTTTTGCTCCATTGGAGCGAATATTCTTCTAGTTTTATATTGACTACCAGTTTGTGAAGACATGTAGTTTTTACCAATAAGTATACAATTGATTGTATATATATATATATATATATATATATAGTATACTCACTGATGAAGGGTCGGGCGTCGTCTCCAATGTGACTGTCCATCATTTAATAGTAGACCATTCCGTTTGATTGACTTTATCATCAAATTCAATGTATAATATTTGCGGTTCAAAAGAGATAATTTAAATTTGCAGTTATAATGTGTTATCATATATCAAATTCTGTAACATATATTATACTATAGATTTTGATTATAATTTTACAGTAAAATAAATTTCAATAAATTTTTATTTATTTATTTTTAATTTATATAAAATAAACAATTCCAATTATATTAATATAACTATTATTTATGATAATTATATAATTAAACATTTAGTAAAATACTGTTGACTGTTTGATATGATTATGATTGAAGTTTGTTTTGTTAGTTACAAAAATAGTGCCCAAAAATGTTGTCTCTTTCGTAAACCTCTATTGACTCAAAGCAATGACTTAATGGACACCACATAAGTTGTCACACAATGTGAAGTCATATCATAACTATTGTGTCAATTATGGACCCAAAACACGCCAACACTTGTTTTTCAATACACATTTAATTCAATTTATATATATTTTTTCAAATATAGATATGACTATATTTGGAGATGAAACCCATCAGACGACACACACATGTTTTAAAAGACAATATATTTATTGTGTCTATTTTAAAATCAAAAAAATATTTATTGTACACAAAACAAAAATAGTTTTAAAATATATATGATTTATATTTACGGTGTTTTTTTTGATAACTATTAAATAAAAACACTTTTTTAAACAATCAAATGAAACTGAGACATGAAATGATATTTCTTATATTTTTTTAAATACAAAAAGAACTTCTAGTTTTTATTTTCAATATAATAAAATAGTAAATAAAATACAAATTATTTATTGTTTCAATATATATATTTTTATATAATAAATCTATTATTATTATAAATAGTTAAATAAGCATATAATAATTTATGATGCTTTAGTCTTTTACAATATTTAAAACATAACATTAGATAAATTAGATTTCAAGTAAAAATTTTTTTTTAAAGAGACGCCAATATAGAAAAATATAGTATAATTTAATCCATTTTATAATGAGTCACACATTACTTAACTACCGGCGCCCCTCTACTAATGGCAACACATTTAGCCTAAAAAATAAATGTCAAACAATTTTATTTGATTGAATTTTTGGTTCAATTTTTTTGATTTAAATTTTTACGATTATCACTATATTTGAAAAGAGAGGAAAGAAGAGAGAAAGAGAGAGAGAGAGAGAGAGAGAGAGAGAGAGAGAGAGAAGTGAAATATTTATTGCTTTAGTTTAGTGAGAAAATTTGAAAATAGATTCAGACATATTATTATAATAATGATAATAATAATAATATATAATATAATAATAAAATGTTGAATTGAATTGATAACTAAACTTTTACAATAGTTTATACTGATAGTCCACTTAAGAAACTAATATCTCATTTTTAATATAAGTTTAGTCAAACTGATTCAAATCGAGTCAATTTTGCAAAGATTTATTTATTTATATAAATTTATAAAAAAAACGTTTTAATGCAAAAATAACAAAAATAAACTCATATTTTAAACATTATATTACTTGTTATTTATAAATATACAGTAGTTTACAGCCAAACCTCATTTAATGGTTTGCAATGGTATGAGTCGAAAATTGATAGTTTTTCCCCCAATAAAAGGATATTGTATTAATAAGTTTGACAATTAATGATTTATAATATGACAAGTTTTCTATATTTATTAAATCCTAATATTATGTCAAATTAAAACCAAATAAAATCAATAATATGAATAATATGTGTGGAAACCCACAGAAAACAAAGATTATGAGTACTACTTATATTATATACTGATTTTGCCAATAAAGCAATTGTCCAAAAAATAATATATACTGAATATATATATAATATAGCGACGATTTATGTGATAACATTTTCATTGCATATATTCATTTGAGTAGTTGTATAATGAAATTCAGTACAATAGGAAAGGGAGAGTTGGTGTGTGTGTGGGAGAAATGGATGAGCCCTATATTCAAAGACATTCATAATAACGTTATGTTCAATAATACATATGTTATAATACATTACTTTATATATTATATTAGGCAATGATATATTTGTAGCGCATTTAGGTTTGTCTTGTGATTCAAAAGAAATAAATAAATATAAGTTATGTGTTATATATGTGTTCACTCTTACATTTACTATCCATAGATATAGTATTGAATATATATGTGACTATATATTGTATATATTTGGATATATATTTGTCTGTCTCTTGTTATTAGTATTGAAAGATTTTAGTGTGAGATTCATATGTAATAAATATAAATCATATAAACAATTGGTTAATATCTATTTGTTTACCCACTCACCCGCTCTCTATTTCTTTCTCTCTTTCTCTCCAATATTATTTACTTAAATATATATATATATATTTTTAATGTGGATTAACTTTTAATATTGCAATTGAAATCACTATAAGGTATTACTCATTGATGTAGAGAACAAGTCATTGGATATTAAAAGAAGATAACTGTTATTATATTAAGAAAATATGAATTTTTGTGTGTAATCTCTACTTAGAGTGTCTTTTTTATATATATCCAAATAAATTATTTTGTGAGTTATTATCTATATATATATATATTGTTTGATTGTTATTAAAGATTATTAATGATAGAAATAGCATTTACGGGATAAGACAGCCCTCCTATTAAATCATTGAGATTTGATTAACATTAGAGATTTAACTATTAATATTGTGTTCATTATATAAATACAATTTTCTTTAGTTTTAATTTTGTATCAATTTTAAAAAAATATTAATTTAAATAAATATTATATTTCAGTTTCATTTATTACAATAATATTAATTTAACAACTTATACAGTATAATAACAATATAATTATACAAAAAAATATTATTTTAATTTTTATACATAATATATTATTCATTTAAATATAAATTAACAAAACCTGTCATATATTGAATGTTATATTATATTAATTACTATATTTTTTAATTACATTTTAATACAGTATAATATTAATATATGAATAGTAAAATACAATTGTAATTATAATAAATGTTTATTAATAAATAGATATATTCTTAATTATAAATGTTATTAATTATTAATATAGTATATTGTGTATTATTTTTGTTTTAATGTTTACTAAATATAATGATAATGATAAAAGTAATAATAATAATAATAAGAATAATATTGTGTATTTTATTATATGTGAAAAATTACATTAATATTATGTGGCATTTAATAATATATGGCATAAGAAATATCAGAGAAAAACAAAAAGACTAAACTAAAAGTGTATTCATTAATCTGGATATACTTTATATACAATATATATATATACGGTATACTGTTTTTGAGGGGGAGAGGAATGTTAGGCTCTGACAGCATCTGGTATTTCATAAAATAATAGAGAATTTACCTGAAAAATAGCAAACAATGCACTACTTGTATACATAAGCAAAGTACTCAAAGAATATATATCTCTGGTGTGCACTATATTTGTATTTTCTTGCTTTTGTAAACATTATACAAAATTTCTATTATATTATAGATTTTTTCGACTAAAACTTAATAATAATTGTCTACACGAGAGAGAGAGAGAGAGAGAGAGAGAGAGAGAGAGAGAGAGAGAGAGAGCTTATCTTTTATGTAATGTTAGTTTGCTTTTTGTGTGCATTTGAGTGCATAGAATATTAGGGAGAATTGAAACAAAGTCCTGGCGCTGATCACATACACACCAAATATACTATAAATATATATATATATATTATAAGTAAAGAGGGCACCGGGAGATAAAGTTAGAAAATAGCCATTATTTGCTTGTTTTCTTGTAAATCCCTCACTCGATCACAGCATCGCTTGAATTTGTTTTCAATCCTCAAACCTATCAAAATGAAAGCCATTATTCTTTATAATATTCTGTGAGAAGTTTTATATAATAATAATAATAATATTCTGTTTAGTCAACTAATGCCTGTGTCTAGACCTGAGATATGTATTTAGATATATACGTCTACTTTATATCTAATGATTAACTACTGTATTATAAAATAGTTTATGGATGATTTCAAGTTTATAAATATATTGTACTTCAACTATAATATTATTACAATTTATTAAAACACAATTAATAATCAAATTTATAACGTTTTAGTAGTCATATTCTGTAATTTATTATATTTAGGATTATATTTAGGATTTTTATCAAATAATAACAATACATTACATTCGGTTGTTTAGTATGTTTTATATAATGGTTTTTATTTCAAATTTAAAGTATCTGAAAATCCTCAACACTTATTGTTGGTATAAACCAAATAATACTTAACATAAGTCTCAATTTTTATCTAACCTTAAAATTTAAACAAAAAAATTTTATTGTATTTTCAAAATTCAGTTCAAAATAAAAGCTTGCATTGAATATAAATAAAATTGTATTTAATAATAAATAAAAAATATTGCATCAAAAATGCGTTTAATTGAATTTCAACTTTAATATAAATTTTCATCTATAGATATAATACATTTGTGCATTATTTAAGTTAAGTCTATTTTTTGGGATATATTTTATCACTTAATAATTTAAAATAGTATTTAAAAGCAATTTATTAGCGTTAAGTTTATAGATATTTTATATATAAATTTATATCCATTTAATAGTGAATTATATATTTTTAAAAATATTATGATTAATAGCTAAGGATTTTTGACCCAAACACAGGGCTTTTGCCCAAACATGACATCTTTCTCTCAATTTTTTATTTTCAATACCAGTGTTGTGTTTCCTCCACACAATTGCAGTCAATACGCGCGCAACAAATGATTTTCAAATGAATTTTAAAGTTTATAAAACATATTTTCCCAAAACTATAAAAGACATTAAAATTTTATGGCATTTCCGCATTTGTCTACAGTTTTTTCTATGACATACATTATGGCATACATTTATGGTGTAAATGCTTCAAAAACTTATATTAAAATATGTGTTAAATTTATATGAAAATCCTATTGTCTATTTAATCTCTTTTTTTGAAAAAATAAAATTACTTATTATTATTATATATGTTTTTGAGTCAAATGTACGGTACAATCACATATACATAACGGCACGTCAAATGACATATACTTTAAACACAGAGAGAGGGGGAGAGAGAGAGTCAGACAGAGAGTATATATATTTTTGATACATATATATAATTTTTTTGGGCCATAAACTATGTCCAAACTAACGGTGCAGAACCAAACATATTTAGACATTATATTATATTCCGGGTCTAAATTTGGCATATAATGCACGGACTACTACTACTACTACTGGATATAACTATTTGAAAATAAAAATATTGTTTTCTCAAAAAATAAAAAAAAATAGTGTGGACTCACACATGCCCTTCAAAAAAACCAATGGACCCGACATTTGTGTTATACTTATTGTTAGAAAAAGATAGCTTTCGATGAGTTTTTACTCTAAAGCGCTTTCGGTCGTCGTTTTAGTAGATTGGATGTGTTTGACTACCAGTGCTCTCATAAAATGCCCAGAAAACAGTAGAAATCTCTAAGCATACCAGTCTTTATAATGAGATATTAGTCATCATTTGAGAGTAGATGTATATGAGTGTTGTGTGTGTGTGTGTGTGTGAGAGAGAGAGAGAGAGAGAGAGAGAGAGATTGTCCAGAAATTTGACACATCAATGATTACTTTCTTGGGACAGTAATAACTATAAATACCGGAATATATAGTAGAAAATAGTGTTAAAAAACTTGTTATCAAACATTTTGTGATGAATATAATGAATCAAATAGTATAAGTATTGACTGAAAAATGTTAGCACATATAGCTTAAAATATATATATTATATAATATACTGTTCCATGCAATTGATATTACGGCCTAAATAACAGTTACCAATTGCCTAAAAAGTATTAGTCATATATAATATGTGACTGAAAACGTTGATTCAGAAGTAAATTGTAAACACTATTCATTATTTTGCATGACTGACCTCTCAATCTAATACCGTTCCCTTCTCTCTCTCTCACAAATTCTAAATTCTCTCTCTTATATATATTTTGATGACTTTTTTCTCAATTTTATTGATTCATTTCTACACAAACATTGTTACTCAATGGCTTCTATAGGAATATATATCAAATAAATCCAATTTATATTTTATTTCTTACAAAAAAATCTGTTTTCAATTCATTTTATTCATTCATACATTCATTGATTCATTCATTCATTGCTTTAATAAATACTATTTTACTGTTTTACCCATAAGTTCAAGGAATGTATTGATATGTGTGTATGTATGTAACTGTATGTGTGATTTATAAATATATATAATATATATATATATTATACTAAAATCATTTAGATAAAAAATAATATAAGTAATAAAATTTTGAATTATATAAATTTATAGTAATAATAATAATAAAAATTATATTATACTTTTTTTTAATAAAAAAGTCTATAGAATACTATTGTTTGTTTTTTATATAATAAATATAATAATAAAAAAGTCAAATAATTTATATATCAATTAAATAATTCCAATAAATATAAATAATTTATTTAATGTGTAATATTAAATAAAACTCACTTATTTTAATGGTATTATAATACAGTACTATAGTAATAATAGTAGTACATTATTATTATTATTAATATTAATAACAATAATAATCTTGAATAATATGCAATGAATGGCTTTAATTCATATTATCATTAATTTTGGATTAAACATTGTTATTGACATTGAGATTGAGATAACAAGTCTTTCATTATCTATTGTTTTATTTGCGATATAATTATAACTTTTATCATTATATTCTGTATTTAAAGCGAACACATAAAAAACAATAAAAAACAAAAATATATATATAATTGCATTAATACATTTCACATTCAATGAGTCTAAATGGCATTTTGTAACTCAATGGTTGGCTATTAATATAATGACACCTTAAGACAAAAAAACGGCTCAAAATTACATTATATTATATTTGTAAAGCAATCGATTTATCAAAACGTTTATTATATAAGAAATAAATTGTTTTCATTTTATATATATAAGATGCAGTGAAGTACTCTTTAAGTAAATAAACATAATCTAAATTTTTTTTATTTATTAAATTAATTGTTATAGTAATATGCAAAGTATTTTAGATTTAAATTAGATAAATTATTAATTATTATAATTATTATTATTTTATAATTTTATATTTTAATTATGATTATATTTTTAATATTAATTGTAAAGCAATATATTAATAGGTTTTATCTATACAAATATAATTATTTTATAAGTTGAATAACAGTTGTGTTTATGTTATCAATGAATGAGTGGTTGAATGAATGGTAGTATAGCTGTGTGTCTGTGTTTGTGTGTAATGTGTGTAACAGTTATGTTAGTGTTTGTTAGGTTTGGTGTGTTTGGTGTGGAATTAAGAGACAATTAGCCATTAAATGGTGACTCTATTGGACTCAATGAGTGACACTATTTGTTGAGTGACTCGAGAGACACGACTCACACCAAGTGATCGACAAAACTGACAAACTATACGACAAACTATACGACAAACTATACGACAAACTATACGACAAACTATACGGCGATTATGTTTTACTCAACACTTATGTCACTCTCGGCTCTAATTGTCTCTCCATTACTCTCTGAATGAGTGAAACTCTAGTATTGCTTTTATATGACTCTCTCTCTCTCTCTCTCTCTCTCTCTCTCTCTCTTTCTTTCTCTCTCTCTCTCTCTCTCTCTCTCTCTCTATGATTACCCCTCTATGGCATCACAAGAGTGGACAGAGCTCTGTAAAGACCAAATAGATAGCACTTATTGCACACTATATTAACGATTAAAGTAAACACAAATATTTATACTTTAATAAAAAAATGTTTAATTAATAAATCAATTAAAAAAATTATTTTTAAATATAAACATATTTTCTAAAATTATTATTACTTCAAAATATTATAAATCATATTACGATTTTTTGCTATATATTTTTAAAAAGTTTAAATTAGTTTTAAGATTAAATTACAAATAAAAAACCAAAATAAGATTAGTCTCATAAAAACCAAAATAAATAAATAAATAAATAACTAAATAAATAGAGAAATGGATTAGAAATTTCAAGACCTGTACTGAAAAAGTGAATGCTTTTGAATATTTTATCATTTCTTATATATCATGTAATATATAATTGTATTTACTATTCTTACATACCATCTATATATACCATATATATATATATATATATATATATATATATAGTATAAGAATATATGACATTAATGGCATACGAATGGTCTCCCAATTGTCTAAATATCTTATGTATTCCTCATGAGTGCTGATGTCATGCGCTGTTTATCATTATTTCTGGTATTATCTCTAGTTTTGGTAATAGTGTATTGAATTAAAATATATATGAATGCCTATTGCTATCTCCATCACTATCTCTCTCTCTCTCTCTCTCTCTCTCTCTCTCTCTCTCTTATCCATTCATTTTACTCTATATAATACACAAAATTCTGTATTATATATGAAGTTTAGTGAACTTTTTATACTCAGGTTTTTCTTACTAAATGAATGTTTCAATGGCTTCACATTTTTTATAGGTCTAGATTTGAAAAATTATATTTTAGTTTGAATTTTACTGTTTTAAATAAAATAAAATATTGTAAATATAACAATTAATTTTATTTAAATATAATATATAAATATATTATTATATATAATATTTATATTATTGTCTAATACTAATATACAGTACTAACTATGAATTATAATATAATGTTTTTTAATATTTTCAAACATTTTAAACTATTGAATTTGAAAACTTTCTTATATATATAATATTTTTTATAATATCGAAAATAATAATTAATTTATTAGAAAAATATAAACTAAAGGTTAATAACATTGTTTTTAACCAATTATATATGCATTTGTGTGATAAATAAATAAATACAATAAATACTCGGATCAGTTGTATTTGGATTTCATTATTATACGAGTTTTAGTGGACAAAAAATACATTATATCTAATGTTACTAAATATACCAATATATAGACACAACTTATGATTATATATATATAAATATTATGGAAAGATTGCATGTATTGTATTGTAAATTAATCAGCAATGAGTGCCCGAGCAGTGAAATATAATCAAATATATAAACTACAGTACAATCTGTATTATAGCAATACTGAAACTATTGTTCACTCTTATATAATACATAATAGCATACATCAAATACAAATAAACCGTATTATAAGTAGAAATAAATTACTAAATGTTTCAAAACTGATTCAGAGAGAGAGAGAGAGAGAGAGAGAGAGAGAGAGAGAAATTAATTTGAGTGAAAGATTTATTACATAAATCAGTACTATTAATACAATGCTATCCTCTTTATTATAGATTTTTAGAAATAAAAGTTATAAAAGGTTTATATCATATTATTATACAGTAGTTTCTATGTGTGATATCATATGAGTTTTTAATCATATGTTAATTGTGTTGTGAATTTTAATTAAACATAAATAAATACAATAAACTTTAGATTTTTATCATTAATAATTTTAAAGAAATAATAATAATAGCATATATTGATAACAAATAATACAAAAAAGTTGAGACAAATTAGATTTTTTTTGTTCAGTAATTGTTTGAATGATGCGGACCTTATGTCTGAATCTCTCCTCTCAATTGATGTAATGTCTATACAGTAGAGTCCATGTGATTGTTGTGATGGTTGTACTGTACGTAGTCTATACAGTGTATATTATATGATAGTCTGCTATAAAAAGTGATATAAGCTTTAAATAGTTGAGAGCCTGTAGTCTCGTTAATCAAGATGAATGGATCAATGGTTGACTATAACAGAGAGAGAGAGAGAGAGAGAGAGAGAGAGAGAGGCAAATGCACTTCTCATCACTTGATTATTAACTCTTATATTATATATAAAACTAGATATACTGTGTGTGTGTGTGTGTGTGTGTGTGTGTGTGTGTGTGTGTGTGTGTGTGTGTGTGTGTGTGTGTGTGTGTGTGTGTGTGTGTGTGTGTGTGTGTGTGTGTGTGTGTGTGTGTGTGTGTGTGTGTGTGTGTGTGTGTGTGTGTGTGTGTGTGTGTGTGTGTGTGTGTGTGTGTGTGTGTGTGTGTGTGTGTGTGTGTGTGTGTGTGTGTGTACACCATATAATGTATATAAGACAACATTGTATGACACACATGACATATACAGTACATTATAAGTTATTGTATAGTCATATACTGTACATGTATTTACAGATCATTTTTATCAGCATAACTTATATAGAGTATCATCAACTTTTCAATCAGATAAAAATGTATAAAAAATATGGGAAAAATATAAAACTTTTTTTTTATCAAATGATCACTAAATGTAAAATAACATAGTTTTTTAAATTTAATTTATTTTTAAGATTATTATTTTTTTAAATAACTTTTATATAATTAATTATTTTTTTTGAATTTTATTTGTAGGTAAGAAAATAACCAAATATAATGAATAAGATCTTTCAAACACAAAAAAATTGATATTAAATATATCTTATATATCAAACATTTGGCATCAAATCGGGTGAGTCTTAGAGATTCAATGACTAAACACACGGTTGTGTGTGTGTTGTAACCGGAGTTAATGTGTGTTAATAACAGTTTATGTGATAAATGCCAATAAACTAGAGTAACAACAATAAGATCAACAACACTGAGAGGCAATAACAGTCAGTTAGTATTGCAGAGAAAGAAAAAAAGTGTCGGTCTTTGAGTCGATGTTTGGCTTAGAGATAGTCCTAAAGTGTTTTCTAATGTGTTTAATGTTTAGCACTCATTCACTGATTCACTTATGGCTTAATTAGCGAACAATCGCTGTTTACAACACTTGAAGTATTTTTGTGGTCAAAAAATACAAGTAGAGTATAGACATAAACCACAAAACTATTGTCAAAGTTGTCATTAACACACACACACTCACACTCACACACACACACACACACACACACACACACACACACACACACACACACACACACACACACACTCACTCACTGACCAATGATTATACATTTTTGTTTCAATGTTTGTCACAAACTTGTAAAAACATTTATGAAAATAATTAAATCATTTAAAAAACTATTTGTTTAACTACATTATGCTATTATATTAGTTTACAAAATAAATTATATTAGGAAACATTATTTCAGTAAAATATTAATTGCTGATAAAAAGTTAAAATACAGTAAAAAAGTTATGTTTATGTTAATAGTATTTTAAAGGTAGCGACACTTTGATTGTTTTTAAAAGGATAAATAATTAGCACATAATAACAAAACAATTCTGTAGTTTGTTTTATAGCTTATTAGATATACCAATAAACGGATGAATTGGTTGGGCAGAGGAGGGGGTGACACGAGTTGCTATAAAAATAACTTTAATGTAGATTTTGTATTGAATTTTTCAATAAATGGGGTTTTCAGGGGAAGGGGTACTGACTATGTGGTGAACTCATAGAGTGTTCACATTTAACTAGAGATTAATGAACCAAATGGTTGTACAGCTAAGGGACGACACGTGACTCTGATTTAATGGATTTTAATATCAAAAATGGGAGGAATATTGAAGGGAACGGGAGTTGAGAGAGGAAAGGGACAAAAGAAACTTTGAGTACATTGAGTGCGGTTTTTATCAAACAATTTGTCAGTCAATAAATAATTGAATGATTTTTGAATTTATTCAAACATTTTTTTTTTGTAAAAAAATCTCTATAAAAATGTGTATAAATGTTAAATGATTGGCAATAAATTGGTGTATAATATCGTCAAAAGGATTAACTTTTGACAAATTGATGGTCGGGTGAGAGGGGAACGGGAGGTGATATAGAGGAACTACAGTAGTATTGAATGTATGATAAACTGGTAGTCGATTTGTATTATAAAAAAAGTTGAGTAAAGTTTGGATTATTAAGTGTAAAGAGTGAATAAGTGAATGAAAGAGAGAGGAATGGGAGGAAAGTTGTGTAATCTATAGTAGAAATGTGTAAAATAGTGTAAAATAGTGTTAAAAAACATTAAAATGAGTGTTGAGTTGAATATAAGGGAATAGTTTGTGAAAAATAAATTCACTTTTTAATAGTGTTTTGTGTATTGAATTAGATTTGATTTGAACGACGCGTTTGTCGCTGTCTTTGACTTTGAATTGAATTGAATTACATTTGAAAAGATGTTTGAATTTGTGTTTGAATTTGTGTTGTAATGCTTTTCAATGGCTTTTCATTTGATCTGATTTTTCAATTTGACTTTAAAAACGATGACAACTCTCATAAGTGATTGTTATTCAAAAGTAAAGTCAAGTCAAGTAAATACCAAACATTGGTAGTACTGGTAGAGATAGTAGTGATGTCAGAGATGGTAGTATTGGTTGGAAGTGATGGCAATAGAAGAGGAATGGCTTCGATCTATGGGTTAACCACTGATGTCCTGCGCTGTCGAGCGTAACAAACGTTTGATTGATTGCAGTGAAGAAGTGATGTGAATAAGGAATGCATTGGTTTTGCATACCATTGAAGGAAAGGCATTGAGATATACATTGCATAAGTAATATGTATTCAAATATCAATACAAAGGTTGGGTCGAAGGGTTGGACCAAACAGACAAACCTGACATCAATTCATGCGCCGATTCATTGAATATATGTTTAAAATATAGGAAATATTTTAAAATGCAAAATAGATTTTATAATGTATTTTATAGGCAAACGTACTGTTTATCGAAATGTCTTATTTTTAAGTTTATTTATTTTTATTTTTATTTTTAAGTTTGTCTTATTTTTTGAAAAATTATTTTCTAAATTAATTCCTAATATAAAATCGCTTTTCTATTGAGCTTTGAATTGATTTATACATTTAATCAATAGATTGAATTGATTTACATTTAATGAAAATTTCATTATTTGTAAGACTTGAATAAAAATCCTTTTTTTGTGTAGTGTTTGTGATTTATTTAATACAATATACTGTATAAACAGTATTAGTGATTGTAAAGAGTTATCTATTAAATTGGATTTTGTTGAATATATTTAAATTAAATATCTATTCTTAGATTTTAGTTAACAATTACTACTATTTTTTTGTAATTGACATCAACTTCAATATCAATATGTATGGGAAATACTATATATTATATATAGATATTTAGTTGGTATGAATTGAAGGCATAGTAAACTACAGTATATCTGATGGCATAACTAGTATTTGGCAATAAATTAAAGTTTGATCCAAAAGAGGACTTCTTTTAGATGAATCGCTTAGTTATGTTGTGTATTGAATGGTATGTCTGTATAGATATAAACGTGTTTAGCATTGCATTACATTTAATGAACAGTGGATTGCATTGCATTGTATGCAATCCGTCGATGATTTTGACCCGTAGTCCAGTTCAGGCACTGATGGGAATTGAGACCATAGACTGGGAAGAGTATGATAGTAATTACTAGACTGACCCCTAATCTTATGTAAATATTCAATATTTTTAAAAAATAAAATAATTTTTAAATGTAATATTTGAAAATATTTTTTTTAGTTCTTTATATTCTTAAGATTGTTATATTAAACAATTTTTAGTTTAACAAAATAATCAAAAATAATTTTGTATAAAATTACTTTATTTTATATTTTATTAATAACATATTTTTCTATAATTATCTTAAATAAAAATCATAAATAATTTCTAATTTTTAAGATCGTAAATATCTAATAAATTAATATATAATAAACTTTTATTTTGAAGTTGTATATATTAATATAATTTGATATTTATTTTGACTTTAATATCAAATAATATTGAATGCAATGATATAAAATATGTATTAATTTTAATATATTTTTCGTTTTTTATATATAAAATTCTTGTCACACAAACTTATATATATTTATTTATATATTACTCTCACTCAACTCAACTTAACAATAATATCTTATTTAGAAATATTTATTCAATATATTATTATATATATATATATTTCAGTTCTAATATAAAATTATTTTTACTTCACTGAATACTTTATAGATTACAGATAGAAATTATTTTCCATAATAAGAAATATAGAGAATATAAATATATTGTAAGAGTCAGCAAAAAAATAGTTGAGAAAAAAACTAAATTTGAAAGAATATTATTGCATTAAATACAAGTCAATATATATTAACTCACTATTTTGGACATTATATTGATAATATGACTTATAGTATACAGTATATAATACATTATATAATAAATTAATATTAGACTACTGTATATATACAGTATTATACTTGCATTGTATAATGTTATTTACAGAATATATATATTCTGTATATACTGTGTGCCCATAAAATGTTAAAAAAATTTGGTGATGTGTTTAATGTGTTGTTGTTTTCAATGGAGGAGTGTTAGTGTCGATCAATGGCAATAGTATTTCACAATTTAGTTTCAAAAAACCATTGCTTATGGATGTGTGGACTTCACTGGACTTCACTCGTCATTCAATATATAGCTTAAGAATGAGTGTATCACTCGATCAATGCATTTGAGGCTATATTTTATTCAATATAATTCTCATTCACACTATTTTTAGCGTAATATAAATGTGTTTCAATATATTAACTACCAGTTCATTGTAGACAACTGCCCAAAACAAATGCCCGGTGCCCGTAGTATATGACTTGACACTGGAGGGAGGCCAGGGAGGACAGTAAGCAATATGTGTGTGTGTTTGCTGACACTGGATTTGCTAATGATACACAACGGGCACATTTGCCTGGAAATTGCAATTTTTGTATTATATAATACAAACAACTTTTAGTTTTTTATTTTCTTGAATACAGTTATAGACAGACATTTACTGAATGACTACCGACTCGACAGATAACGAGCTGACATTACAAATGATTTTTCCTATTTATTAATATTTTCTCTTCAAAAAAATCGAAATCGTTATAATAATATACTGTATATAATAAACTAGAAAAAAAACTTTCTAATACTTGTTATACTGTAATACTTGTTATATATATATCATATATGAGAATATATACACTTAAATATATTTATATATGTATTTTGGACAAAATGGCAACATTTTTTAAGTCACACTTTAGGCTAGAAATCGTAATCTAAAAATATTAATATAGCTTATATATATATATATATATATATATATATATATTGTATATATACTGTATATTAAATTTAAACTAATTTATTTGAAAAATTGTTGTTTTTGATGTTTATTACCTAACTTGTGCTATACATACATATAAAATAATATGTATGTATATTCTTTACATATTACATGACGTATGCCTTACTTCCCAGTCATAAGTGAGAACATACATATTCCTGACACAAACCCCCCCTGTTCTCGATCTCCCTTTCCTTTTTGCCGGTGATATACTTTTTTAATGCAAAGTGTAATTTAGATTTAGTTTAGTGTATATATATTATATTGTCTAAGTATTGACTATAGTATTGGACGAAACAATAGTAGTGGCTATAATAGTGTCGGTGATAGTATGGGAAAGCATCTGGTCGTCACATTACTGACACCCAAACCCATAGTATAATATAATATTGAATAGACAGACATTTGTCAGCGTATAGTATATACAGTACATAATGTTCATAACATACTGTATAACACTATTAACACACAAATAGTTTAAGGAATTTATATATATTTTTGTTCATTTTATATAATCTTTTATAACAAATAAAAGTTTTACTATTTTTCTATTAAATTACTTTTTCTTTTTTTTTCTTTTAATGTAATGACTGGAATTCAATTCATTTTTTACTCTTGTATTTTCAAGTTTCAAATGACTTTATATATCAAAATATGTCAAAAGATTTCATTTATACAGTAAATCCATGCGATTATATGCTTGTAAAACGTTTATATCTCTCAATTACGTATCATCAAAATATTGATCAATTTTTTTTGCTTTTTATAATTTTGCAATTTTCATTTATTACCAATTTTGTTTGATATACTAAATAATATGTTTTATTGTTTTTTATGTAAAACTTAAATCCATAAAAAAACAATTCATAATTTTAAAGCTAATAAATATAAATGATTAAACATATTTAAATAAATTTAAAACGTTAAAGCCCAATAATATTTACAAGTGTACAAAAATAATAATTAAAAATAGTAATTTATTAGTTAAAATATGATTTAAAATTTGTGAAATATAATGTATTTGCGTTATTAAATAAATAGTATAATTGAATTAATCAATCTATTATTTTGATATAAAAACATGTACAATATGAAAATATTATTTCAATATAATTTTGTTTGTTTTATATTATTTTTAATAATTGTACATATATATAATTTATATATATAGTTATATAAATTTTATATACTGTATATATATATGGAGGGAAATTTAGTCAAATATAAATGTTTGAGTATTCAATAATTATAAAAATAAAACAATTGTTGATTTTTTTTATTTTAATAAATGTTTGCTGTTTTTGCAATCACCACCTGTTTTTTGATAATTTTACTTTTTTTTTAATTAAATGCCACAATAAATATGTTTATTTAATTCATCTATTCATACACAGTTGATCTGTTATATATATATATATATATATATATATATATAAATATTATATATTAATAACATCATTAATATTAAAACACATTATGCTTAGAATATTCAACAAATATATACTGTAGACATATTTTAAATGTATATATTTAATGTCTACTGTTAATTTTTTTCAACTATCATTAATTATAAAATATTCAACAAAACACTTTTTTCGTGAATGTTTTTATAATTAATTTGTATTTTTATCATATATTATATATAACACTGTAGCACTTTTTTCTGTAAACTTGGCATTTGATATATTTTGTGTTGATAATAATTATTTTTTAGTTTTATTTTGATTTCTTTTTTTTTATTTTTGTTGTTTTAACTGTTAAAAAAATAATCAAAAATTTAATAATTAATTTTTGTTTTTGTTGTTGTTGTTTATAAATGGTTAGAAAAGCAAAGGTAAATATAATTAATTTTTAAAAAAATAATTTTCTTGTAATGCAATTTTAATACTTTAAAGATCAATAATTTTTCTACTATTACACTATTAGGCAATAAATTAACATTAAATATAGTATTTGATGTATTTATAATGTGCTGTAGTTTTCCACAAAATTGAATATACATTAAATTCACATTAATTTTGATCAGAAAAAACTGCACGCAATTGAATGTTATATTATATAAAACATTTCATTCATCTTTCATAACATTAATAAGTCTAATGTATGGAAATCTTAACTTTTCTATTAAAAATAGTTAATGGATTTATATTATGGTTTAAGTGAGGTTTCGGGCCTCCAGTTGTGGTCTTTTTTTATAATCCATAATATGTGTGAACCTATCTGTATGTCTGTATACTGTTGCTCTGCACGATATTATTGTATTACAAGGTTGCACTGTTTACAGGGGTTAGGTATATGTTTGAGTCAGTGAGTAAGTGTGTGTTTGTGAGTGAATGAGTGAGTGAGTGAGTTAAGAGAGAGAGAGAGAGAGAGAGAGAGAGAGAGAGAGAGAGAGAGAGAGAGAGAGAGAGAGAGAGAGAGAGAGAGAGATTTGCTAATAGTCTTAGGAATGTGAAAATGATTTACCGTTAAGAGCACAATCACTGTTCAACCCAACAACTAACTGTCCATTAAGTTGGAAATGGATCACTTCAATAGTATGTGTGTGTGTTTTATGTATGTATAAGTAGCTAATATACTGTATGTATGTATGTACTGCATGTGTTAATTTATGTAATTATGTAAGTTATATATATATATAGCAATTAATTAAATATGTGTTAAATATAATCTTTAAAAATATACTCTAACTTTTAATCAGTAATAGTTGTACATTGAATTAACATTTAGTTTACTATTTACTTTAATAATGTAATAAATTTGAATTAATAAGTTTGAAATTTATGATAAGTTTTTTTTAATTTCATAATTATTATAATAATTGAATTAATAAATCAATAAAATTTATATACAATATCTTAAATTATTTCTGATATCTATCTATAATACTTTTTTATATCTTTAATTACAAATATAGTACACATAATGTACAATACAGTAATGCAATTTTAACTTTAAAAATGATAATTATAAATATAGTAATAAATTTTTATTTAACTTAGTATAATATTTTATAAAACAAATTTAGTTTACTGATACACAAAATTTAATGCCAAACTACACATTGAAACACATTTATCATTACTATATGTGATATACTGTAACTGTATAATCATATTATTGATTTCACAACAGTTTTGACGTCAATAATATAGTGAAAATATATTTATTGAAATCACAGTTTTTTATATTACTATTTTTCAAAGTTGTGTATTTGTGTGTTAGTCAATTGAAACAATTTATTGAGAATTTTTAAAAATTTATTTAAATTATAGAAATAAATGGCAACATATTTATGATATATAAACAAAATTTATGTCAACACCAGTGACTCTCATTTGTCATTATATATATTATATATAGTAGTAGTAGTATTAAATAAATTTATAAATTGGCAAATATATTTTTGTTAGATACTTTAAAAGTTTATATATAAGCAATATTTTATCATACAATGAGATATTGAATATAACAACTAAAATAAATTTAATAGTTATGAATTCTGGTGATCACATCATTGATTTATGACTATTTGTTGTAAAGTTTATTTTTTTTGTATTTATAAAACTTATTTATAATATAGTAAAGTAACTTTTACAAATCAATATATTTAAGTAAAACTTGATAATCACATTATGTGTTAGATTTTTTTTAATGCATTGCTAGTGTTGTGTTGTTGAAATATTTTTTTCAACATTTTACAAACACTATAATATATTATATATACTGTATATTGAAAAGATATAGTAATAGTAATAATAATAATTTTGATGATTGAAAAGTTATTTTCAAATAGTTTACTCATCACGTATTGATGTGAGAGATGACAGAGATAGTAAAGATATATATATTTATATCTATCATAACATAATAAATTAAAACAATAGTCATGTGTGTATATAAAAAACTGTTTTAGAGTTAAGCAAAAGTAAAATAGACTACAAATTATTGATTTCATCACTAAATATGCAATTTGTTTAAAATATCTAATATATTTCAAACTATAGTAAATTATGTTCAAATATATATATATTGTTTGTGACACCAAATTCAATGGGCAGATGGAGTGCTTGAGTTCATAGAACTAGCAATTGATTGAATGCTTTGGAAACTGTTGAATACAATACAAACTTTTATATAATACTGTTATTTGAATACAATATATAATATATATTTCATAAACCCTGGTATAACTCACATATAGATAAAAAAAAACACACAAAAATATCTTACTATGATATCAATGAACACACAGTATGTTTGGACCATAGGATAGCTATATAAATATATGAATGTTTGGACAGTGACTCGTGTATATGACCCCCCGTTAGACCAATAGTGACCCCCTTTAGTGGCGAACATTTTAAATTTCCCAAAGGTATCACAATATTATGATTATTATGATTATGTGTGCATTTTGTTTGTTTGAGACAACTGGACATATACTACAATATATATATATACTGTATACACATTGTTATAGTGGTTGTCATTAATTTATGTATGCCTTTGGATTATTTGCGTGCAAAACACATATACCGGTGCACACAATGACAAACAAAATGCAATTATTTGAATGAAATTTTGTCGACAATTTCTTTTTTGTTTTATTATCTATAATTTTCTATATTACTATTTATATTTATGTATTGAATTGATAATTTATAATTATTTGCACAAATATAATATAATATGTTATCTAGTTAATTTAATAGGCTATTCATTATTATAATAAAATAAATTGATCAAAATATATATAAATAGATTATACTATAATGTATATCATCATATATATTAAATTGAGTTGCTTATTTTGCTAATTAATTTGTATTTTTTATTGTTTATAAAATACCATCTCTATTAAAAAAATATTTATTATAAAAATATATGAATTTTAAAAATATAATATTTAAGACAATTTTTTATCATAAGAATGGTATATTATATATATATATATATATATAGAGAGATTTTATATACAGTATATACCGTATAACTATCATATATTTCAATTATCAATTATGTATATACTATAATATTTATATATATATAACAAAAGTATATATGGGTTGTTCATTACTTGGTGTCGTTTTATTTCTAATATTTCAAATGTAAAATTAACCATTATACAATAAAATTTAATTATCTATATAATGTCCATCATTAGCAATGACTTTCTGCCATTTTTCAGGCAAAGCCATAATCCCCTTCTGAAAGTAGTCCTTTGATTGAGAGCCAAAAAACTCATCGATGGTTTTTTTGATATCATCGATTCCAGTGAATGTTTTTCCATTAAGAAACGTCTGTAAATTTCGGAACAAATAATAATCTGAAGGTGCGATGTCTGGAGAGTATGGTGGGTGAGGTACAACCTTCCAACCCAACTCTTTCATTTTATTTTGAGTCATTCTTGAAGTATGACTCGACGCGTTGTCTCTTTGATATCTAATCCTATTACAATTAATTAATCTTGGACGTTTTACCATCAATACTTCTTTAAGTCTGTCCAATTGTTGACAATAGAGCTCAGATGTTATCGTCCGACCATATTCGAGAACTTCATAATGAATAATACTAATCCAATCCCACCAAACACACAGCATTGCCTTCCTAGGATTGAGGTTTCTTTTCGGCGTCTGTATCGCAGGTTCTTCAGGATCGACCCATTGACCACCTATGACAGGGTTTTCGTAATACACCCACTTCTCATCCATTGTCACTATTTGTTCCAAAAATGGAACGTCTTTGAGATCTGACAGCAAACGTCGACATGTCTCTACTCGATTGGCTCTTTGTTCGGGTGACAAATCATGTGGTACCCATTTTCCGATTTTATATACTTTGCCAATTTCGATCAAATGGTTATATACTGTAGTTCGACAAACCCCATACTTATGTGACAAATCGTGAAGAGTTTGCCTCGGATCCGCTTCTATTTCTTTCAAAAGAACTTCATTATCGATGACAATAGTAGGGTGTCCTCGACTCTTATCCACAAGAGATCTGTCATTCGATTTAAATCGATCAAACCATCTCTGAACTTTTCGAACACCAATTGATTCGGGATATACTTCATTGATCCGTTTTGTCGCTTCGGTGGCATTAATTCGGCCCAATTTCTTCATTCGATCAAATTCGTATAAAATACAATGCCGAATATGTTCTTCTTCGGGAGACTGGTCAGCTTCGGTGGACATATTGTTATCACAAATGTTTGATTGATATGTCTACTTGTGTTTACAAACAGAAAACAATATGATATTTGTAAAATACTATTCACAAATACCGTTACAAAAAACGTATCAAAATACGACATCGAGTGTTAAACAAACTATATCATTATAAAGAGTATATAATTACTTGAATGCATTAAAGGAAACACAACAACAACAACATGACTGTCCATTACATAGTATATATGTCAGTGATATCTAACAATAAGATAATAGACTATTGCTGTATATAATACCATATTTGACAATAACTATAGTGTGAAACTTCCTGTGTCTTAGATATAAATAATAATATTTTGTTATTATTGACACCAAAACAGAATATTCTCATAGATTTTTGCATTTTTATACATTTATTTACAGTATTTTGATATTGTGTTTATTAATTGTTGATTTCTATGAAAATTTTAACGAAAACAATTAATATTTTTCTATAAGTAATAATAATGATAATAATATTATTCATTACTTTAATAGATATAACAACGTTTTGCTTCAATATTTTCATAAAATTAAACAATACTATATTTATTAAAATTAATATATTTGATTTTGCATGTATTTTTTATTTATTGTATAATTGATGACATTATGAACCTTAAATGTTAAACTTTTTAACCTTTGTTTAGATTTAATAATATATATATTATTTCATATATTTATATAATGTATATAATTATAATATCTCAGACAATATTGCGTGAGATATTACTATTAATGTTTGAATAAATATGTATTATTTAGTTATATTCAAAATACATTATTTCATTACATCCAATAATAATATCCAATATAAGAATAGGTTTAATGAATTATTTGCTTATATAATATAATATTAGATTTTATTTTATGTATTTTTTAAAGAAATTAATAATTAATAATATTTATAGTACTTTTTTTACTAATTATTTTATTTAATTATTTAATTGGTAAAATCTGTTTATAATAAATGATATATTTAATTTAATCTATCAATTTTACAAATAAATGAAATATACTGTACAATTTAATTTTAAAATTATAGAAAAACATGTGACAACCATAAAATGAATTATTTTTGTTTAAAGATGATTATTATATACATATAAATTTATATATACAATACAAACACATATAATGTATATTTTGTGTTAGGCATCAATGAAAACGAGAGAGAGAGAGAGAGAGAGAGAGAGAGAGAGAGAGAGCACCAGTATGTGTGCCACATTATGATACTGTAGTATAATAACAAACAATATACAATATATATATAGTTTTTTTTGCGACAATTTTACAGACATATTTTTGTTAAGACTACTAATCATTGCATATTATGCTAACTTTTCTTTAGGTCGGCAACTAGTTTAAGGAAAATTCAGATAATTATAATAATCAAATAGTGACGCTTTGCGCACAAATACACATCAGGTGTATGTAATTGTGTACTATATTTATATATAAAATTGATATACTGTATATTCAATGGCAACAAATATTGTAAATATATATGAAAAATAATAAGAGCTACTGTCTAGCACTCTCTCTCTCTCTCTCTCTCTCTCTCTCTCTCTCTCTCTCTCTCTCTCTCTCACACACACCTTTCAATAAACTAGCGCTAAGTTATTTAGACTGTCCCGACACTTGTATACAGGTATAAGTGGTCACAAAACATGCTCTACCTGTGCCATAAATACCACTGTTGCTCTCTACTATTTTTATTACGTCTATTTATTTTTTAACTTATTTTTTTTGGTTGGTTGTTGGTTGAATATTGTATTCAATTTTGGTTAAAATGAATAAAAGATTTAATACATACTTTTTAGTGCTATTATGGAGACTAACATTCAAAATAAAAATAATTTTTTTAATGAAATAAACTTCAGTATTAATTTATATGCAAAATATATCATTTTTTTGTTAACAATATATACATATTTAGTTAGATAAAATTAAGTTAACTTAATTTAAATACAGTATATTTTTAAAGATATACATTTCAAAAAGTTTTTTTAAAAGTTTTTATTGTTATATTCAAAAAGTATTTTTGTTAAAAATTGTTTCATGTGATAGACAACCATTTAATAAAAAATATTACATTTTTATAAATAATAATCAAAATGTTTTAAACAATAAAAAACGATATTTTTCAAAAAATAGATGATTTTATTTGAATGAAATGAATTGTGGAAACTTGATTTTTGCTAAATAATTATTTTTTTTCTGATATAAATATAAAATATTTTACTAAATTTTAACAATAATAATACTAAAATATTGTAAATGCAAAAAAACTAGCAGTCAATTCATGTACAATATTTTTGATACTATTTTTAAAATAATTGTTTTTATTAAAACAGTTTTTATGAGAATTTTATTTAAAAATTTTTATTTTTATATTTTACTAAAAATGTTTCTTTATCTTAAATCTTTTTTGATAATGATTTAGTATTTTGAGTTTTTTTTAAAGTGAAATTTAAAAAAGCAATTTTATATTAATAAATTGAAATATATTGTAATCAATGACCACATCCTCCCTCAACTTCCCATCAAATTTGATAAAATACATACAAAAAATATTTCTCATAAATTCGTAATTGAAATTTTTATAATCAATTTACAGAAATTCATTCATAAACTGTAACAAAACGGAAACTCACTTTGAATTTAATATATTTTTTATTATAAAAAAATAAAAATATGATTTTTATATAACTATAGGTATTTTATGAATTACATTGTGTGTAAAACTTAAAATTCTAGTTTTATCAATACTATTAAGATTTTAAACAAATCACATTTACTTATAAATAAAATACTATTATATTATATAACTTTAAAATGTTAAATAAATTAAGTTTTGAATAAATTTCTTTAAAAAAAATTATTTAATTTCTAAATTTTCAATTATTAATTGTATGGAAATATTATAATATATTGAAATAATGTTTACTAAAATGATTTTTTCAATTTTTTTATTATAACATGTACTTTACTTTAGTTTAATTTTACGTTTTTATTCATTTATTGAAATACCAATATTTTCAACACATGTTTTGCATTAAATATATATATATTTCTACAATTTTCCTCAAATTTAAATCTAAATAATTTTAGAATATTCTTGAATAACAAATTCTAAAGTTTGGATAAATTATATACATATTTTGAATTTATGTTTGCAGAAAAAAATGTTATAAATTTAGTTATATTTACTTTTATTCGTGTTTTATGATACATATAATTTATTTTATACATAAAAAAAGTTTTTATCTGAATACTGATTGGTTACTTATTTACATATTTTTGTATAACATTTCACGCAAAATATAATATACGATCGTTCATTCAAACATATATATTTTTTATATTTCACACTCAAAAAAAGTGAAAATTAAATTTGTTTTTATAATATTATTGAAATTTTACGTTACGATACATATAAAACACTGTATTTCATCAAATATTTCTATTTATACAAATATTAAATATTAAACATACAGTATTAACATTTTAAAAACATTTTTACTATTCTATTATTATACCAAAACATAAATATTATTAGAATTTTATATAATAATCTAGTATATATTTTTTTTAATAATAATAATTTTTTATAATTTTTTTAGGTAAGCAAATATTCTACATAATATTCAAACGATATACAGTACTGTGTGCTATCAAAACAACATTTTTGTAAGTAATGTGCAAAAATATAAAATAACTAACAAAATATAATAACTCTCTCTCTCTCTCTCTCTCTCTCTCTCTCTCTACCTCTCTCTCTCTTTCTTTCTCTCTCTCTCTCTTTATAAATATATTGTTATATATATTGTCTTTCTAAAAACAATTTGACTGTTTATTTATTTGAACTATATTTCTAATGATAGTCTAATAATATAACAATGATTGTTGAGTAATGAAATGAAAGTTTGTTTTTCAAGTAACCTCTCATTTATCAGTGAATTGTGTTATCAGTTATCTATTTTGAGAGTGAAATAACATAATATAAACCATATATTTGTTAGTCTATTAGTTTAGTGACCATTCATTTGACTCTTCAATGCATTTATTTATATGATTCTCATAGCAATCGAGTTCTCATTTTGTGATTAAATAAACATTTTTGTTGCACACGAGATATGTCCGTCAATATTAATATTTAATGATAGCCTTGCACTCAATGGCCTAACCTTTATGTTATACACATTACATATATAGATACATATAAATATATACAATGAGTATCAGTGCTTATTATACTGTTATTATAAGAGGCAGTGGTCGACATTAATGAGTTTACCTGACAATAGTGGGCCCATCGATAATATAACCAAATATATAGCCAATAATCTCATTGAACTCTTCAATACATATTCACCACTCAAACACACTTATAATGTGTTTTTATTATACATTTAATAACAATTGCTATATTAATATCTTTAATTTTGTCTCCAAAAAATATAATATCATAATTAGATAATATAAAAAATATATATTAAATGAATAAAAAACAAAACGAAAAGTAATATATGATATTATAGAAGATGTTATTTATATAACTATGAAGTATTTTTTCTTACAATAATATAATTGATATTAAATATTAGCTTCAATTAAGATTAACAACAAAATTGATTAATCGTTGATTTTTTATATTTAATCAAATGTTTTTTTATATGATAATGTATGTATTGAGTCATATACTATATATAAGTATCAATATTGACTGAACACTAATTTTATGTTTATATCAAATAATTGGTTATTACTATATATACTGTATATATATAGTGTTTATAATAGTATTTTTTGTTGATTACAATATGTAAGTTTAAAATGTTATCAATCATTAGTGTTGGATATGTACTGCAAGTGTCCACCCATTCAGGACTGAGCTGATTATGGGGTCGTAATCGTAATGTCCACTTCACGAGAGGGCAACAAAAAAAGGACAACATTTTAATGTATTTTTGGCTATTAGTAAATAGTAGTACAGTTGTGTTATTAACCTCAGAGACCAGTAAACCAGTAAATGACCCAAAGTTTTGCTTAACAACAATAAAGCTCTCTCTCTCTCTCTCTCTCTCTCTCCTCATATCCAAACTCCAATCCCTGAGCCATTAGTTTATCCATCAATAGGCTCGCCAGTGACTCGCCATTCAAATGAGTGAATAGTCAGTCATATGCATAGTAGTAGTGCCGGTGATTGTGTTCATTGATCTCCAATGCTCTCCATTGCCTACATTTGCATCAATTCCTTCAATTCCTTACTGTTTTTGCCTCTATTTTCATCTCATTTTCATGCGATGACTCATTCGGGAGTGATTTTGAATTATATTCAACTCAAATGTTTGCTGCTATCATGTGTTAAATTGTATTATACTTTATATATATATTTATTTATATATTCAACTTATACTTAGATCGCAAGTAATGCACTGAGAAATGCATATCCGAAACAATATTATTGGATATGTATTTTATTTCAGTTATGATTATAATATTAAATTTAATATATTGTCTATTGTAGTACATATGAGAGAATATGTAATGTAGTGTTTTTCATTATATTACATATATTACTTACATATAGCTAATATATTTTTTTGTTGAAAAAAATTGCCCAAAATATTTAGTGTCAAATATCTATAAAATTAATAAAAAGTTAATTGATGAAATTAATTATTTTATTTAATTTAAATTTTTTAATTTATGATATAAATATCAATTTAATGATAGAATATTTTATTAATAATAACAACTAATTTTAAAATTACAATAAAAAATATTTGAAACCAATACTTTAATTTATTATATATAAGATCTGTATAGGAATTGTATTTTTTTCTTGTAATTCATTGTCAAACTGAACCAGTGATTGAAACACCTGTCGCTTAATAATACTGAAACATACCTTACCTTAGATATACAATATTAGCTCAAATATATATATTATATTAAACTCTTGTTATCAGTAGAGACTAAGAGTTAGTGTGAAATTTTTTAATATGATATTAAATAATAGCAATAATAAGTACAGTATATATATATATACAACAAATCAATAATATCATTACATCTTATTTGATATATTTAATATTGTTTGTTGTAATAAAAGTTTGTCATAACTTACAAGAGATATTATATACAATTATATTGTTTGTATTTTATTTGATATCCTAGTTATTACAGTATTATTATTATTATTATTAATAATAATATCTATAAAAATGAATTTTTTTATCGATTGACAATCTAATTGCAAAATTTCATTATAAGATTTTATTTTTTCAAAATACTACTTATATAATATGTTGTTGTTTCAAATTAATAAAATATTTTTTTTTGTTTATTGAAAGTTTAATTTAGCGAAAAAAATAAAACATTTATTGTTGTTGTTGTTGTTGTGTATGTATTGGTTATAAACAGTACAATAAATGTTGTTATTTGCTAGCTATGCATGATTTAATGTGGAAATCAATTTGATTATTGTTATTTATTGTTTTTTATATACATGTATAAAAAATATACTTAAAAAACCACGTATTGTAAAAACACAAAATTTTCAAGCATTTGATTCAGTTTAACAAACAATGTATATTTTTTTGATAGCATACTATTAATTGTTGAATTATATTAGCAATATTTTAGTAAATAATAATTAAAATAAATGCTCCAATGATTTATGTATTATAGATTGAATAACATTTTAATTAACTTGTAATAGTTTGTGACATATAATTATTATTACAAAATTAAATGATTATCTATTAAATTATTTGTTATATATATAATTTACAAAAATGTTATTGAAAATTATTAATTGATTTTTCTTCTTTGTAATAATACTTAATTAAAATTAATTTTAATTAAAATCATAACTTCATTTTAAATTACGATTTCATAAATGATATTTAATGTAATAATAATTTGTTTAAAAATCATAATAAAGATTAATAGTAGTGTAAACAAATTATTTATGTTTTTTATTTTCAGTTAAGTTTAGAAGTATTTTATTTATTTATTTGTTTTTTTATATATTATACATTTACTTTTGATTCACTCCCACTGTCAGCATATAATAGATTAGATAATACATTACACGAAGGGGTGAATTAAATGCCAGAATATTCATTAGTAAAACATTGGTCTCTGAGACCCCACTCTCTCTCTCTCTCTCTCTCTCTCTCTCTCTATATATATATATATATATATATATATATATATATATATATATATATATATATATACGGTATATACAGTATATACTGTACTAAACGCATGACTAGTGATGAGAGAAAAAATGTGTTTTCTTTGCCAACAGAGAGGACATTGAAAAAAGTAGTCCAACTCGTGGTTTGTATCGGTTTATTCAATATTACGAAAAACTTAAAGCCACTTGTTTTGAGACACTACTTTTTATTATAAGATATTATATAAATTTTTGCAGTATATAAAATAACTTACTTGAATATACAGTAGTTTTATTTATAATCATAACAGACATACTTATGCATATTTTTCTTTTAAAATGTTAACATACAAAATATAATAAATAATGTACAGTATATTTGTGTATATATTTATTATATATAAATAAAATGCTTTTTAAAAATATTTTCCAATGAGATTCAAGCAGTTGAGTCAATGCTCTCTCTCTCTCTCTCTCTCTCTCTCTCTCTCTCTCTCTCTCTCTCTCTCATCTCCAATAAGTTTTAGTAGTGTAATAATAGTGATTCAAATGCTTGTTTATTGTTCAATGCATCATATATTATGTGAAAGGGGTGGAGAGGGGAACCACATATTACATACAAACGCTATACTGTTTGTTGCTTTTGTCAAATCAATTATTTTAAAATTTTATGAAACATCCCATTCCTTCAACTATTTAAACCCATAGACTCCTCCACTCTTTCGACACTCAATTTTAATTCGCTTTTTCATTGAAAATGTCGTACAATATATATATATATATATATATATATATATATATATATACTATGTATTTAACTGCATATATTTGCACATATTATGTACACTTGATATGCAAACACAGCCATTGATAATCAAATTCAATGCATATAACATAACTTTGAATCCAAGTCTTTCAAATATCACTCAATACTATATGCATATAAACTAAGCAATGCTTTTAATACAGTAGTAAATACTGAACTATAATATAACTCATTGTACAGTATATTCCGTACAAATGTTGTCAATGTTTATCTTTATTGTATATTTAGATTGATTGACACAATTTGTTTAATGAATCTCCACTACTTGTGTTTATATTTCAAGTTATGTATGTATTATTTGAATACACTATAAAAGTACACTATATTTATATGAATAACTTATATATTGTATATTAATACTACCGGTATATATCAATATGGCATACAAAGTGTGTTTTACTTAAAATAATGGATCTTTGAATAGATTTAATGTAATGATTGATTTTTATTATTATATTTATTATTAATTGGATTGATATTTTTCAAAAAATAATTTTTACTAAAAATTGAATTTAAACTTTTTTTTATTGAAAATTTTAGTGAAAACTCAATTTTTGTTTGAATAAAATAAGAGTCCAGTTTATGCTAGTTTTGTGATACTTATGTAAAATTAGCCCGAATTTTGAAGGGTTTGCTTAGTATTTGGTTCGTTATTATTCATTCCCATTGATATTTGCTGAACAGCTCTCTCTCTCTCTCTCTCTCTCTCTCTCTCTCTWTCTCTCTCTCTCTCTCTCTCTCTCTCTCTCTCTCTCTCTTAATCTTTATCTATCTATCTATCTATTTAGCTCTAGTATATATTTATTAAGCACTGGTACTATTGTATAGCATCTCACATAAAGATGAGAGTGAGCACAGCTTCTGTATGACTCGCTCTCCAACTTTTTCAACACAACAGTCCCTGCAATGTTATGGCTCTCAATGAAGGCACAGTCAGTACTTAATACTGTAGTGTCAGTCTCTGCTTGTATGCCACTGCTATCACATCACTCTCCCGAAGCCATACATACATACAGACAGAGCCATCAAAACAGTCTTTCCTCTCAATCACTGACTCCGAGACAGTCCTACAAAAAAAGCATTGCTTTTACGCAATAGTTTTGCGCAATATTTTGATTATTATTATTGTTATTATAACTATTTTTTCATAAAAATAATTGTATGTGTGATTGTTATTAATGTTTTTTATGTATTCATAAAATCATTTAATAAGTTTGTTTATTTCTGTTTAACTAAAGTTAACTTTTTTAAAAAAAATATTAATGATTTTATTTTAGAAGTATTTTATTTAGTGTAATGATATATATATTTATATTATCTATTGTGTAATCATTATAATAAAAACTAAGTGTTTTGTATAAAAATAAAAATCTATAGCTTTAATGTGTGAAACAAATAGTTCCTAAAAATTGTGTGAAAAATAATCAAAAGATAATAAAAGTTTACTAAATTATATCTGACTTTTAAAACGATTCAAAACAACAACAAACAAAGCAAAACAAAATAGTAAATTAATGTTTGCTTTAATGATGACATTAATGTTAATTGAAACACTAATCTATTTATATATTATATTATAGATTTATTGTAGTTTTTTTTTGTTGTTTTATTTTTGGTCATCAATAATATTAATGTCTTACCATTAATAATCAGTGCAATCAAGCAATCAGTTCCTTAATATTATCTAAATATTTAATAAATGTTTTGTTCATTAGTTTATAACTAATGTATAATATTATATATAAAAACTATATATGATATATATAGATATATTATAAATACTTTACAATAATAAATGTGTAAATAAATAAATTATTTGATAAAATTTGTATATTCATTATTGCAAATTATAATAATTGAATGATAAAGACTTTAAAAAAATATATATAAATTTTGATGTTTGTTAACTATTTACAGTAAATTATCTGTATATTCATCGATAATACTGATGATGAAGAAAATGCACAGTTGGTTGGACTTATCATTTGTTATGCTGTGCTATTAAAAACAATTATAGATTTGTAAATGACTTTTTACATACAAGACTTTTTTATATATATTTGTGTACAAATAGTTGGACTAATTTTGGTGTCAAAAGCGTTATAATATTGGGAGAGAGAGAGAGAGAACCCAATGACCGAAACATTATATCCATTGACATAACACTTGTTAATGACTTTATATATGCTTTTGGTTTTTTGTTTCCCAAACGCTATGGTTTTCATCCATTTGACACATAGATAGCACATACACACCAACTTATATGAGTCCCCACATTAACTGTCGATACATTACTTAGTCACTCATCAAACAACAGTTGATATCATTTTTTTGTTGTTATTTTGTTTGCTATTCATTTGACTTGTAATCGAGTGGTTATCACGGCTAACGTTCCCAACATTGCCTATATATATATAAATATATATATATATATATATATATATATTTCATACTTATATTACAATAAATATATAGTATTATATAACCATATAAATAGTCATATATTGTACAGTTGTTGACCTTTAACTTTTGAGTGGATGAGCGGACAGTTAGCTGACAATTGTGAGACCACTTAACACCCACACACACATACACAGACCATAACCACAATGAATACGAACTCAATTTTGCCATTGTTTTGGACAAACAGAAAACACACCAATAATTTGTTGGTCACCACTGATCAAGAGTTACTAAAACTTAATGCAAAATCAATGGACAAACTGTTTGCTGACAAATATGATACTCTTATGAAGTCTAATGACAACAAAAATGATAAGTCATTTTCTGGTTATAATTCAGGTAACAATTCGTTTGATTTTATTATTAAATGTATTTAAAATAAATAAATATTTTATTTTTTTAATTAAATTTGTTCTAATGCTATACATTAGATTCAATTTTTATTTTTTATTGCTTAATGTTTGTCATTATATAACAACATGTATTTTAATTTAATACTTTCAGTACATAAAACAAAAATAAAAAACCTATTTAAAGGTTTACAAAATTAGATTTTGATGACAATATTGACGGTATATACTGTATACTAAAACTTGTGTATAATTATTTGTATTATTTAAAGTTGTTGTCTATTAAATAATAAATAAAAATAATAAACAAAATAATTTATTTGTTTAGCATTGTTTGACATTATTTACAATATGTTATCAATGTATTTGTGAGTACCTTAAATTTAATTCATTAGTTTTAACAGCCAATAGTCAACGTTAGATACCATGAAATCACAAAATGTTAACTTTGAAAAACTTAAATAATATATAAATCAATCAATGGCTTGTGTTATATAACTTATTTATATAACGTGTGAATATACAGTATTAATAAATTTTAGTCTTTATTTTTCTTTCATAAAATAAAATAATTATTTTATTAATAAATAATTTATGAATAAATTTTAGTAATTATCTATACTTTATATAGTTTATAAATTATATATTTATTTTTATTTTTAAATAACTAATATATCTTAAACAAAATAAATTACTAGTATGGATAAATTTATACAGTATAATATTAGTTTTGTATTACCAATTATTTTTTCCTTTATACTAATATACATAATATTATATTATATAATTTGTATTGTCAACTATGCCCAGTAATATAATTTGTATTGAATCACAACAACAAAATTATATTTGTTTCACATAATAAATACCAATAAATGTGACTCTAATTTATGAGAGAAAACTTTGTGAGAAATGGAGTTTATGTGTAAATATCAATAATAGACAGTAAAGTATGTATGGATTGGACTTTATCTGACTGTATGTCCAGTTGTAGTCACTTTTCAATCGATATTTGAATGCATTTACTCTACATTTGTCTCTCTTTTGCATTTCTGTTGAATTCATTATAAGAGTAATACTAGTGCCGCACAAATACAACACAATCTACACTTTCCTCAAATACAAAGCTGACATCATTTGAGCTCAAAATTTCTCTCTCATCCCTACCTTATTCTTTCTCTTTTCTCTCTCTCTCTCTCTCTCTCTCTCTCTCTCTCTCTCTCTCTCTCTTAGTCTTCATCCCTGTCCTCCCATTCCAATAGAGGTTCATCTCATGTGAAGCCCTCATCTTTAAGTCCACCGGGGATTTCGCTTTCTCTCTATTGGTTTCTCAAATGCAAAGCAAAATTAAACCCAATTTCAATATCTCTCTCTCTCTCTCTCTCTCTCTCTCTCTCTCTCTCTCTTTCGGCTTTAATATCTATTTATGCATTCAATATATTTTACTTAAGTTGTTGTTTGTCTGCTATAGTAATTGCAATGACTATACACTGACTATACTTTCTTTACATTTCCAATTCAACGGAATTAAAGCAACTATTTTGCAAACACTAAGTCCAGCCAAACACTCAATATTAGCCTATTTTATATTAAATATTTTATTTTATCAATACTTTATTTATTCATTAATTTTATATTAATCATAGTATAGACATAATAACATTTTTTTAAATAAAAGAATAAATTTATCATATATTTATATTACTTATTTTTATTTAAAACTAAATTTTTAACAACAAAAAATTTACTTATATATTTTCTATGAATAGTTAGATTATCATTGAGGATATTTATTAAATTATATAAAAATTATTACCAATATATTTAATACAAAATATGTTAAATAATATAACATACAATTTGTTGTCTAACATTCTTTACATTTGTTTTTGACAAAACAATTTGTTTTACAGTAGTTTTATTTTGTGTCCTCGATATTCAATACGATCACTACTACAGTACTACATATATGTATATATATTGTATATTTCTGTCTACAAGTTTTTGATGTGTTGTTAGTGTTTATGCAAAGCTATGTCTCGTTTAATATGCATTTGTGACGACAACGGCATGTATTTTTGTACTGTATATTCAAATAACAGAACAGATAGCCATAGACACACACACATAGATATAGCATTGTCCACACAGTTGATAGCACTATTACCCGCACATACATGTATATAATTCACCCATTTTTGCATAGAGATGTTGTTGTCATGTCGTGGATGCCAACAGTGCTCTCTGAGAAAGTGATGTTATTTTTTTAAGGGGAAAGAATGAGATGCAAGACATGTATTGTTTGTGAGAGTGATATTCATAAAGAAAGGAGAAATGCATACAAATTACTTATATTGACATCAATTTGAATGAAAACAATTGGCACAAACTTTTCAGAAAATAGAGTCAGTAGTTGTAGTAATATTAAAGTCCAAACACTATTTTGTTAGGTCTTTCCTATCGTTAGGGAATAAGAGCCGTATTTTGCATTATTTGCTTCAATAGTTTACATAAAAATTGCATTTTTTTCTCTCTGAATATCCAATGGTTTTTTGCATTCAATGTTAAGGCTTAACAACAGTAATAATATTCCCAATAATTCTGATGCTATTTTCTCTCTCATTTCGATGTATACATTGTTAGCTAAACTTAGCGAATATGATATATTGTTAGCCATATAAATGCATTGTTATATGCAATATACTGTATATATTTTTTGCTGATCTCACATACATTTTATGCATACATACAAAATGATCATCTTTATTGATCATATTATATATACAGTATATACATATATATATCTTATATAATGAAATATGCTATAAAATATGCATTTTTTGTTGTTTTACTAATTTTCTGGACATTCACTTGTATGACATTTTCTGGGCATTAAGCTTATTGTGTATTAAACAAAAATTTTGTTTGACTTATTGTTTTAACATATTATAATAGAAATTGTTAAAACTATTAAATAATATTATATTATAGTCTGTATTTATTATTTAATTTTAATTATAATTTTAATTAGAGATTTTATCAACAAAAAAATCATTAAATAAATATTTGATTATTTGTAATTTAATTTATATATAATATCGTAAAAATTGTAATTATTAATAAATATTACTAATTATTTTTTATAATACATATAAAATTATCGTAAATTTATTACTAAAAAATTATTTAACTTTACTATACAAATAAATGGAAATTTTTATGATTTTAGTTTATTTTTCTAATAAATAATTTTATATTATTATATGATTAGCATATTGATTGAAATACTGTATTACTAGTAATGTTATATTATATAACTTATATAGTATAGTATGCATAAGTATTTTTTCATAAACACTATTATTTGTACAAAAAAAAGAAGTGTATTTTATTGCAAAACATAATATAATTTATTTTTTAAATGAACACAACATCTAATTCAGATACTATTATTTGATATATATATATATCAATACAGTATAATCAAAGTATTTACAAATACTGTACATTTGCTGAGTGAGTCAGTTAAGGTAGATTTAGGAGAGTAAGAGGGAATAGGGAGAGAGAGTTAGGGAGAGCACCTGTAGTTATTATACGGATGTAACAGCTAAGCTTAATGCATATGCAAAGTAATATTCGTGCCATTAATACGTATTGGTGTTTGTATGGTATGAGTGGATACAGTAATGTACAGTATATGGTTATACCCAGTAATGCAATGGAGTATCCTTTACGGCTAACTTCACAATTTAGCTCACAATTCAATCTGTTTTCTCTCAATATATTTTGCGAGTAATACTAATATATGCAGTACTCTCTGAAACTGCATTTCTAACAGTAATTCCTGAATCCCATTCACTATTGCCTTCCCGTTCCCTCTCATCCATACTGAGCCCTATTATTTGCATACGATATATATATATATATATATATAAGGCACTGAAACATAAACCATTACTAGCAATACTTGTTATTACATTCAATGATGTATTTACGCGATTCATGTGATGTCTATTACTACAACCTCACCAGTTATTGACCCATTGGTCTCATTACAGACTAAGATACTGATGTTATATACAAATTTGACTAATATTTTGTGACTAAACACACAGTTCTAAGAAATTTATTTAATATTATATTTATTTGTTGAAATTTTTATTATTATACAATAATATACAATAATTTAAATTTTGCAAATTGTATAATTATTTAATGTCGCACACATACAGCATTTGTGATAGTATTTATGAATATGTCATTAAATAACTCATTCAAATACTGTTCACACAGAAAGAAAGAAAGAAAGAGAGAGAGAGAGAGAGAGAGAGCACAGTAAGCTTTAATGGTTAGCTCACATCAGGCAAAGGCAATCCCTCTCTTGAGCCGTCATTATAGACATTGAGAGAGAAACCAAATGCTATTATTATGAGCCGAAACAGTCTATTGCTTACAACACTGGTATAAATTGCCACTAAAAATGCTCACTGTTTTTGATTAGTCGTATAAACAAATGTTTTTACATATATAAATTAAATATAACTATTACTATATTTTAAAACATCTATTTTTAATTATATAAAGTATTGCTAAGAATTTGTATATATAATATTCTGTACAATTGCCAACATTTAATAGCAAATATAATTTATTTCATATATATATTATTGATTGTATTAAAGTAGTAGAAGTCGTGGTTATCCCTCATTTACATCCTATGACTGTATGATTTTTGCCACAAAACGACATACAACTAGTATTATAACATATAATATGATAATAACGATCATCAATAGTGTGACACAATATGGTATTCAATAACAAAAAAATAACATGAATTTGCAAATGCAATGACTTTTCAATATATCATAGGATGTGATCGTCTTTTTCTGTTTGAAAATGTCTTGTGTTTTGCACTTTTTTTGTCATCAATTTCTTGACTATTCATAAATGTTATGAATTCACAGTTTTGTTTTATATATGTATGTAATTTATATGTAATTTATGGACGATTTGAATGCCATCAAAGTTGCATTGAATTTCTAATGCAATTCATCTTTTAAGATAAGTTTTGTTGAAAGCAATGAATAAAGTATTATAAATATATATAACACATCTGACAATTGATGGGTTATAATACTAGTAAAAAAGTGTTGAAAAAATCTTTATGTATCCACTGATGATATATTCAGACAATTCAATCAAATGTATCAAAAATAGATTTTTCATGAATTATTATTTTTCAATTTGACTGATTTGTATTTGAAATTTTATTACAAAAAAAAAGATTTTTATGCTATCTTATAATCTAATAATTTTATATACAGTATATATTCAATATATAAAAATTTGTATTTTTTTGCTAATACTTAGATTTACAAATCAAATGTCCACTCTATTTGTTCATTCATTTATTTATTTTTCTCTGTTTGAGAAATTTCTTTTTTAGTACTCTCTCTCTCTCTCTCTCTCTCTCTCTCTCTCTCTCTCTCTCTCTTCTAAATGATTGGACTTTTTTGGATTAAAGTATTTCTCTGTTATTTATATTTTAGTTTTCCATTCCTTACATACAATTCATTCCCATATATAATAGGAAAAAAGGACTTCAATTTAACATTTCTTTCTTTTTCTCTCTTATTATGGAGTTTTGTGTTTAGTATTCAATCTCTTTAGCAGAAATGCAGATAAGTCAGTGACTATCGGACCAATAGTTGGCAATAGTAATGATAAAGCAGAGCACTGGTAGATAAAGAATGACTAGTTTTAAGGAGAAATTCAGATAAAACTTGCATTGAATTAGAAAATAAATATTGAATTGACTTTATTTTTATTCCAATAGTATATTCTATTTATATGATAATTGCATTTTCATATAATAAATAGAAAAAGTTTTTTAGATTTTATTTAATAAAAAATAATTATTTAAAAATATTTATAAAATTTAAATTATAAATATATATTTTTTAATTTTAAATATATATAAATAATAAATATACGACTAGTACTATAAACACTAAAGTATTTATGAATACATTAAGATTAGAAAGCATTTGATTCGTTGCAATGAAAACACTCACAACTGATTCAGTACTAGTTATAGTAGATTTTGAATCATTCAAAACTATTTAAATATTATGCATATTATACTACTGTAGAAAAAAGGAGTATAAAATATTGATTTTTATTTTTAGAGTTAAACTCTACATTCAAATAACAGCCAATAAAAAAGTTTTCGGAACCGTTGGGTTGGAGTTTGTTATCTATTCAACCGATAACTCTTTCCCACACATTATATGGTTTTTTATATTATTATTTTCATTTGACTCTGTATTATCAGTTTGACTGTCAAACTATTTATGCGAAAATCTTTTATAAGTTATATACAATAATTTAGTTTCTCTCTCTTTCTCTCTCTCTCTCTCTCTCTCTCTCTCTCTCTCTCTCTTATTCAACAAATCTTTATTCGTTATCTCATAAAAAGGACAATGCATTTGCAAAGACAACTCAACGCAAACTTAATGAAAACTCATTTGCAAATATAAAAAAACACAAAACGATTGTTTAATGAAAAGTAATTTCCATGTTTTGACTTTACTATCAGTACTTTTATAGTATTGATAATCGAGTGGACTGTTGTGTTCATTAAATACCAGTCATTCACAGCACTGGCCGACATAATGACTAAATAATAAATAAAATAAAATACATTCAAAGTATGTGTTGTGTCTCAATGCGAAACACAGAATATAACAGTCTTTCCAATCAATAACTTTTAAATTGAGTACTAATTACACAACATATTAGTTTCAAATAGTGTTTGAAAATGATTTTTATTTTTAATCTATACATTTTGAATATATTTGCAAAATATGTTAAAAATCTACTTTTTTAGTTTAAATGTTTCAAATAAATCTTTTTAAGATATATAGTAATATGCTTAATTTTTTTTATTGAGTGCCAGTTATGAGATTATTATTTGCTTATAAATCTCTCTCTCTCTCTCTCTCTCTCTCTCTCTCTCTCTCTCTCTCTCTCTCTCTCTTTATATATATATATCTTATACATAAAAATATAATAAAATATAACAGAATATTTTTTATTTTTATTGAAATTGCTTTTTGAATATATATTTCATTATAACTTTTTTTTTATTTATATTCGCCGTCAAAAATGGCTATAAAAACTTTTGATTATTACTACTATATATATATATTGAAGTGATTGTACTGTCAAGTGATATATTGAGTGCATTTTGTGAGCAGAAATATCCCTCTAATTTAAGTGAAGCGCTGGGATGTGGATGTCATTTGTGATGCCATTTGTGATGAGACGCCCATTAATCTCAGTGTCCGACACTCCGACACATTTCCATTGATTTGAACGCAAACTACTGCCAACTTTGCATTTTTACTGTTTCCCTCACTTTTTCTCAATAACTGTTAAGTACTATACACTTAAACACCCACCACTAGCCCTGTGTTACATAATTCTTGGCTACACTTACTCACTCACCCGCTTCCCATCACTACACTCCTGACTCTCTCTCTCTCTCTCTCTCTCTCTCTCTCTCTTTGATCAAACAAAAATGAGCCCATCATAGTGTATGTTAGTCAACATAAACGTTGAAAAGTAGCACTTTTTAAACATATACACTCACACAGCGGTTAAATTAAAAGACTATATGGAAATATATATTGTATATTATGTCCACTTTTTTAAACACATATATTAATATATTTGGATATTCCAGTACTACTGTACTATAAATCCTAACGCTTGTGAAACCAATATATTTATATATATATATCTTATTGTTTCAGTTTTGTCGCACTATCAGAATATTCAAGTGATTCAAAATAAGTGAAAATTTTGTTTATATTTATATATATTATTTCTTTTTTTATGTATAAAATATGGACTTCTCATAGATTTTTGTGAAAATTTGGTAAAAGCCTCCACTGATCTCCACTTGAATAACATATCAATTTCACTTATAAATGCTTTGATAACTTTATATACATATATATATATCTAACAAAACTATATATATGCCAATGTATATGATGTACATTATAAATAGTTTTCATTTTGATATTTTTTATGTCCATTTCTTTTGCAAATCTTTTTTTTTGGTCTAAATATTTCTCTTTAATACTAAAGAGACTTTAATATTAAAAATAGTTTTTATATAAAAGAATATATAATAATTTTTTTCTGAATATTTTTCAAATAATATTTTGTAATATTTTCAATATATGTGAATATACATTTGGATAAATGGATAAAATTTAATTTTATATTCAATATAATGCATAGAACTATATTTTATATATCAATATAAAACATTACTGAGTATATTAAAAAATCTTTTTTAATAAAATAAAATTTCAATTCAATTATATAAATGTTAATCTAAAATTTAGCAATAAAAATATGTTAATAATTTATTTTAAAAATACATAAATATATATATATAATACTAAAATTACTGAAAATCAATATTAAGTTTTACATTATTATTTGGCGACAAAACAACTAATAAAATAATTTGTTTCCGCATACCAGTGCTTTGCTAACTTACCCTCAGTTTATGGCACCTTTTATATTATTTGTCGACTCCGACATTAATTGAGACTTAAGGGTATTTTGGAGGTCTGTATTTGGGATGGAAGAGGGAGAAAGAGAGAGAGAGAGAGAGAGAGAGAGAGAGAGAGAGAGAGAGATGGGAGGTATACAGTATAAAGTATATATTGTTAGTATTATTTGCTGTTACTGTTGTATTATTACCGGCAATACGGTATATGTCATGAATAGAGGCATATATACATCATAATCCGTCATAATCAGACCTCTCTTTCCTCTAAATATACTCGTTTTATATTATAATAGACAGTTAGATGAGAGAGAGAGAGAGAGAGAGAGAGAGAAAGAGAGATCAGGGATGTAATGAATGAAAGAAAAAGTGTTTGAGAGAGGGATGTAAGCCATGGAGAGAGGGATGTATTGTTCAATAAAGCCGTAGTGAGGGAAATGTTTGGCCGAAAAATTACTTGTCGTTTATATTACCCTCAAATGGTTCATCGCTTCATATTTGTCTAACTTTTGAGTCAAGTTTCGTAAAAATTATATATATTTTTTAATAATTTTATTTATAATAATATCATATTAATTATATACTGTATAAAAAACTTTCGATTTATACTCTTTTAGATTATTTTTACTTTTAATGTCTTATTTATTAGTCTGTTAACTGTTTGCCATATTATTATAAATAGATATTTTTTGCCTAAAAAATAGACCGCATATATTTGAGTTATTATTGTATGGATATTAAATATTTTAAACATTTCATTTACTACTTTATATATAAGTCATATTATCTCAATTCAGATTACGGGGAACCGGGAGAGTGTTATCCAACTTATACATGCTATAAGTTTTACAAGAAGCAAACAGTTGCACATAAAAAAATATAACTTCCCTTAAAATAACTTCTTTATATAATATATAAAAATAATACCACATATACAGAGAATATACTGTATTGTAATCTGAAATCAGACACACAATGCAAGAATGTTTTTACTTTTTTTAGCTATATATTTTTAAAAAATAAAATAAATATTAAGCATAACTAATTCATGCACCTGGAGCTTCTCCCTGTCCTCCTTCTCCTCCTTCTATTTTAAATCTAACTGTTCCTCGTTGTCCTCCTGTGTCCCCACGAGTTCATATCAATTGGTTTAATCCATACTATTTTTTTTATTCACAAAATTCTCTCTCTCTCTTTCTCTCTTCTCTCTCTCTCTCTCTCTCTCTCTCAAATACTGTTAAATGCATTTTTGAATTTGATATTCAATTTCAACAAAAATCACTCAAAAAAAACGCAAAAATCTCTTTTTTAGCATTAAAGCCAATTTACTTATGAAATGGTCACAAATATATTTTTATTTATTGATTTTTTTGCCACTCGTTTGGCGCACATCGAGACATACTGTTACTGTATTGGCAATAGTGATGCACACAAAAAAAGTACTGTAGTCTAGAGATTAAATTTACATATTATTCAAACTATCAGTAAATTTTAATATATTTATATATTGTTGTATTAAATATAATTTAAAGTAAAAGTAGATTTACTGTTTAGCATAGGACTACAAATTGAAATCGTCTGTAAAAAATACAGTAAATGAGAAAAAAAAACTTATGAAATTTTTTCTAATTTTTGGATTCAATAATAATTTTATTAAAGGTTCACAAAATAAATTTAAAGGCAATTGACTAACACCACCACTACATATAATAAATAAATGTGTCGACCCTTTTTCGACATTGTTGGGTCTGTATATACCATATAAATGATTGCTGTGTAATATTAAAAAAATACAAAACAAACCAATATTGCATAAGTCTAGTAGTGTTATTCCGGTGCCATCAATAGCCCAGTGCTACTCAAATGTCTGGTGTTTACGAGTACTTGGCTTACATTGAGTTGTATGTGATTTATTGAAATTGAGAAATAATCAAAAATCAATTTCACTCTACAATATATTGAATATATATATATTCACGATATTCACGGCATAAAGCAATAGGCATTTTTTTAACTGTTGTATTGTGATTACAATTTTTACTATCTGTAAGCTCTCTCTCTCTCTCACATACACACTTACTCCCATAGATATGGCAAGTGTCACTCTCATGCAAAGTGAGCGCCTGTATGTATAATGTCTTATATGCCTTAACCGTAAGATTGATAGAACGATTGACGTTTAGCAAAAGTCTGAGAGCACTGGTAGGTTCAATAGGCAGATTAGGTCATATATTATCGCACACAATCCATCTTCAAAATAACATTATCTTATCCGTCGTGTTGGTTATATGTGCCCTCTCAAGAGCACTGGTATGTTATATATTGTATATATGCTGTCTGTTCAATGAATGCGATGGCTATTCAGCTTTAATATCTTGAACTCCTGTATTATGTAATATACAATACAATACTATTTTTTATACATAAGAGAGCTGTTGTTTTGCACTTAAACTCTCATATTTCTAACTCTCAGAGCTATTACCATATTATATATATTCACATTTTTTGTTGATGTTTTATATCTTGTTTTGATTTGTTGTGACTTTTAATGTGGCTTTTAGTTTCATAAGTTTATAGCGATATAATCGCTATATATAATAGATAGAGAAAATCATATTTGATGATACATTAAATTATTTTTTATTATAGTTTTTACAATGTTACCATTTTGTTTTTTGTTACCAGATTTAACAACAAAAAATATATTTAAATTAATTTAGTATATTTTTTTATAAAATAAGTTTTTTAAAACAAGATTTATTTTACTTTTTTTTTGTTTCTGTATTTTTCAAAGTTTCAATTTGATAAAAAAAATCTATGAAACAGTTAAGCTTATAACTAATCACATTATCAGAGAAAAAAATAATTTGTTTTGAAATCTTATATTTATTTATTCAGATTATTTAGATTTGTAGATCACTTTACTTATACCGTATACGCATATAACTGAATATAAAGATATATACTATGTATATAGCTTTATTTATATATATTTAATGCTATAATGGTTTGAAATGTTAGTACTCTCACCACTACAACACTACAACTATTTTTATTCATTGGACAACACATTGAACATAAAGAGTGAGACATAAAATCAAGTTTTTATTTGAATGACACGAATCTAACATTGAATGTAATGACACTACAGTTTAGATATAAGAATATTCTGTGTGTTATTTCTTATTTGAATGTTTGCATTCGTTTGCTTAAACATTACTGTTATTTCACTAACCATTTGAATGACAAATACAGGAATATCTATCGCTTAGCATAAGTATCTATGTTTGACATCCATTTCCTGGAAAACATTTTTATGTCTGGAGTTTCCTACAATTGAATTTATAATGTTTCACATTTGTAAGCCATACAGTCTTTATCTATACTATATTAACAATTTTGATTATGGCTGTATAATTAAATTTTTATTTATGTTTTAAATTAATTAATAATTTTTTCTCAGTAACTCAATATCTCTGTAATATATCTTTACAAAACTAAATGTTTATCTAATCTACTTTATCATTGTATATGTTTGTATATATATATATTTGCATACAATGTTATATATATACATACAATAATTTTCTCTCCGATGTATTTGTCAAACACTCTTCAATAATAATAATATTATTGATACATAAGTGTTATGTCACTGTTCTTAACATACAAAAAACTTTCAATAAGTTTATCATTCAATGCATTTAATGTTTACAAATCGCTAAAAGAAAATTGTCTAAAAATTTGAGTGATTTTGATGAGAGAGAGAGAGAGAGAGAGAGAGAGAGATTTATGAAAATCTTTTCTCCTTTCAAAGGTTTACATAGGTTTATGATAATATTGAATACATACTGCATATGAAATATATATATAAAAAATCAAAAAATGTTAGTCTGACTGTTGAATAAACAATGTTTGTCATAAAGTCATGTTTATTAAAATATTTTGATTTTTTTCTCTCTCAACACAATATTTGTATTGAATTTTCACAACAACTTGTCTGCTATAATATAAAAAAATATAAATTTATATTTATATATATTGTAATATTTTTCTTAGATTTTATTATTTTTTTATTGTATGTCATTTTGCATTCAAAAATATTTATACTTTACTATAGAAATATTTTCTTAAAAAATACTATTTTGATTAACATATTTTTGCAAAAGTTTAAATTTATAGTATTTAAATGTTAATACAATATATTCTTATTGTTAAACAATTTTAATAAATTGTCATTAAAATGCTATATTTTACAAATAATGTAAATTATACATAATTTATTTTTATACCTTAGAATTTGTATAACTAATTTAGATTAAATATCTATTTATTTATCATTGATTATAAACAATACAATAACTTTTTTTAAAAATGTTTGATAGCACACATATAAATATAATAACTGCAATAATAAATAACAAATAAAATAAAATCAATAATTTATTATTTATAGAAACGGGAATGAATGGTGATTTGTCAGACAGAGAGGACAGTCGGTCAAGTGTTGATTCGGCCGATTTAGGTCACGACGACGATAACAGCCTAGACTCAGATAAAGCGCTTAATTTGGTTAGTATTTTATTTAAAGATTTTTTTTTTATAATTAAAACAATAATGAATGAAATCATTGATATTTCATAGGCCATGGATGACGAGCCGATAGACGCGACCGTAGGTTTAGTTCACAATAACATTCAATTCAATAACAAAAACTCAATGACAGCCAACGGAAACATGATTTCAAAGTTGGCCTCAAATCGGACACAAAATAAGAGTTTTAATGATAAAAATGCCACAAATAATGGTCCAAATTTTGGAACCGGTGGCCAACCCAACTCAGGGCAACTATCGCCCAATAGTTTTGCAACAGCGGCCGCAGCTCTGGCCACTGCTGCCTCTACTAATGGCATGTCTGTCAATCAGTTGCTGTCACAGGTATTTATAGTTTAATAATTAGATACAGTATTAATATCATTAATATTGAACCTTTATATTATTGTAATAGTTGATGGCACAGGCAGGTCAGCAACAATTGCTATTACAGGCCGGTTTAGCTCAACAGTTACAACAGGCATCCAAAGTATATAATTTGTTTTATTATAATTTGTAATTGTTTTTTTTAATAATGCTAACCGTTATTAATTGTTCCTAATTTAGCTTCCGGTGACAAATACATTGTCTGGTCTAAACACTGCCACTTCAGACCTGCAACAACTGCAACAACAGTTACAACAATTACAACAACAACAACAAAATCTACAGAATATTCAACCGTTACTACTATTGCAACAACAACAACAACAAAACCAATTGGGACAGTTGGGTCAGTTGGGACAGTTAGGTCAACTACCAGCTAATCTACAACAACTTCAAGCACAGCTATTACTTCAAAATCAAGTAATTTTAATTAATTTAAATAACTTAATAAACTAATAAAAAAAAATTATAAAAATAAGAATTAAATAAATAAATAGCAAACTTGTTTGCTTTATAATACTTGTAATAAATGTTAATAAATACTTGTAATAAATACATGTATAATGTATAAAGTTTTTGTATAGAAATAATATACAAAAGAATTTTCTTTTTAAATATTAAATTAATTTTTTTTTTTGATGGCATCACAGGGTTTATTACAACAAGGTTTACTACAGCAGAGTCTGCAAAGTTTGGCCGCACAGGCGGGTCAGGGGATGTTACCACAGTTAGCCGCTCAACAGTTGCAACAATTACAAGAATCGCAACAAGTCTTGCAAAATGTCAGCTCACAAGCGCTCAATACTAACAACCAGTCCTCACAACAACAACAACAACAACAACAACTACATCAACAACAACACCAACAACAACAACAGCAATCCCAACAACATATGTCCTCTCATCATAACAATCAACAGCACTTACATCAAAATCTTTCACAACATAAACACAATACCAACTCATCATTTTATAACAATAATAATAATAATAACAATAATAATAGTTATAATAGCAATAATACAAATAAGACTAATAATTCATCGCTTATAACAACACATCCGACGCTCAAAGCAGTGGCCACTCGACCAACTGATCCAAATCCCGATGAAATGACAGACTTGGAAGAGTTGGAACAGTTCGCCAAAACATTTAAACAAAGAAGGATTAAATTAGGTTTGTTTAGTAAATATTAACAAATATTTTGTTAGAATTTTAAAATTATAAAAATTATATATTACTATGAATTATGAGTTAATTTATAGTAATTTTATGATATATGATATATTGTATTAACTTTTGGGATATACTATATAGGCTTCACTCAGGGAGACGTTGGTCTAGCAATGGGTAAACTGTATGGCAATGACTTTAGTCAGACAACAATATCACGTTTCGAGGCATTGAATCTAAGTTTCAAAAACATGTGTAAATTGAAACCATTGCTCCAGAGATGGCTGGAAGACGCCGACGCTTCGCTCAATAACCCGACGGCACTGACCAGTTCTCACTCTACACCCGAGTCTATCAGTGGTCGACGTCGTAAAAAGCGGACGAGTATTGAGACAACAGTGAGGGTATCATTAGAGAGGGCTTTCCTACAAAACCCAAAGCCCACATCTGAAGAGATAACATTACTATCGGACTCGTTATGTATGGAGAAAGAGGTGGTCAGAGTGTGGTTCTGTAACCGACGACAAAAGGAAAAGCGTATAAATCCTCCGTCGGGCTCATCCATCCTATCGATGGGTTCATCGCCGTCACCATTGCTTGGTCTGTCACATTATGGCAACCTTAATGCTCCCGGTTCTACCTCATCATCATTCAGTTCATCTCCCGTACCACATATGATGTCTGGCGGTCATCACATGCATCTCAGTCAACGACAGCACAGTGTTAGCCCCATAACAGCGCACTCACATTACCCGCAAAGCCCGGAAAGTAGGTCGCCATCATTGACACCGAACTCGGGTGTGTCGGCCCATTCCGGTCAATCTACCTCAGCCAACAACATGCCATCCCTGGCAAACATTCCAAACTCTATGGGACTGTTATCTCGACCAACACTCAAGTCTGAGCGCGACTGAGAGTAACTTTTCAAATATATATTTATATATTACTAAATTGATATTATTTTTTAGCGTAATTCATAATTTTGATAAATATAAACATTTATTAGATAAGTTAAAAGTTTATTTTTATCATTCATTATTATAATTATTTTATTTTTTAATAATTTTCCTGAATTAATTAATTAATTGTTACTATAATTAATTTTTATATTTTATTTGCGGTACCGGGGATATTGTAATATTAAGTTTTATTATTAATTTAGTTATAGTAATATCATATAAACTATTTAATTAATTAATTATCTCAATATAAAAAATATTAGATACTTGAGATTTTAATTGTTTTTATTAATATATTTTTATTTTGTAAAATATAATTATTGAAAAAGAATTTTTATTATAGAAATTTATTAATTAATATTATGAAAAATATCCATAAAATTAATGGTTTCTTAATATGTTTACATAATTAATAATAATGTACTTAATAATTAAATTAAAATATCATAAATATATCGTAGGATTTGACATAAAAAAGTACTAAAATATATAAACAAAATAAGTTATTTGTGACTTTTGTTTATAAAAAATTATTGTTTTAAATATCGTATAAAATTTTGCAATTGAACAGTAGTTCAAAATTTTTACAAATAATAATTAAATAACTTATTTTGTTTATAGATTTTGTTAATTAAAACAAAAATAAATCTATACCCATAACATTATTTATTATTAATTTAAAGAAAAACATTTTTATTTTTATCATTTTGGAGTTACTTAGATATTGGAGATTTTTTTGGAAATAATTTTAGCATTGATATAGCTTTTTAAATGAATGATACAATGAACTTAACCTTTACCTCAATTTTACATAAATGCAATATTACCTCAAATAATAATATATTTATATATTATTTAATTAATATTATATATTTATATAAATAACTTTATAAATAATTAAACATTCCTTTTATTTGATAATTCCATGGCTTTATTAGCAAAAATCAATGCATTCAATAACAAAAAAGTTCTCTAAAATCTCTTTATTTTTTTTTTATTTTGCCAAATAATTTGTTATCTATTGTTATCAATAATATGTGTAATAATAATATAGTGTAAGGCAGGGACTGATTTGGCAATTTTTCCATTTGATTTGATTATATATACTATTTATACAGTATATTATTGACTATAACTTTATTGACAATGGCATACATACAATATTATTATTACTACTATTACTATTAAAATATGTAATTCTCAGGAATTTGAAATTAGGATTACTTTTTTGAAAAACTAATGACAAAACTAATTAAAAAATTGTTTTATTTTTATTTTTTTGTAAACTGATAATTACCGCATAAATTTGATTTTATTTACTTTAATTCCATCTAATTTTATTTTACCTCATATTTTCTTAAATAATAATTATTATTATTAGAAATTATTTTTTTCTTATTCATCTATTAAATGTAATATTTAATTAATTTTGACATTAAAAAAATAATATATATATATATATATTTTTGTAAAGCATTTTATATAAATGTTATTTTTTACATCAAATCAAATTACCAATAAAACAATCAAAATAAAAATGTTAGACATATTTTGTGATTTTAATACACAATGAAAATTATAAACGGGTTATCAAATGAAAAACATTAATTAGTTTTTCATTAATTTATTGTATGATTTTAATGTCAATTAATCGGATATTTTGCTTAATTTGAAATTTATTATTTAATTAATTAATTAAAACGTATTTATAGTATTATTTTATAAAATGATTGCATAAATCATTTCCATTAAATACTGCGATCTTATCTTATATTTACAATTAAATATCTCAGGGATAATCTGATGTAAGAATTTAATTTGTATTAATTAATATATAATAATTAAATTAACAATTATATACTGAAATGATTAATTTTTTATTAAGTTAAAAAAATCCGATTTTATAATTTTTTTATAAAATACTACCTCTTAATAAATCTTAAAAATCAAAACTATATTTTTCAAAATACAAGAAAATCATATAATTATTTTTATTATTTATACGAGATTTTACATTATGAATATACAACACCACCATTACATTTAAACATTATTATAAAAAAAGTTTTATCATAAATAAATTATTTGCAATTAATCTTTTATAATTATAATAATAAATACTTTTTAATAATAAATTATATATATATATATATATCTGAGATGCAAATTTCTAGATGTGATTTAAATATTATTTTATCATCATCTGAAGATTTTATTTGCATAATATATATATATATATAAAGTAGGTAATGTGTGCCAGTGCGTCAGCTAATTGTACTGTATATACTGGTTAATTAAAAAAGTAAAACTGAAATATTATAATTAGGTTTAAAAAATATAACGACATTACTTTGATCATCATTTTAATATATATCGATTTTTCATAATATTTCATTAAAGCAAATGTCGGAAATATTATCATTAAATTTATTAAAAAACAAACATCATTTGTAAACATAAGGATCTATACATAAATTTTTAGGTCCTTATTGTAAAACACATAAAACATTATATCATTATATATAGAATATTGTCTATTCATTGTGTGAGCTAAGCATAACTGATTAGTTGAGCTTAAATACAATTGAATTTATTTGTTTGTTTTATATTATGATTAAACAATTTATTGTAAAATATTTTCAATTATTAATTTTTAAAATAAAATAATATTTACATAAATTTTCTTAATTATAATGTTATCTTTATAATATTAATGGTTAATATAAATATACACATGTATAATTTTCATGTTTTTATATTTATTATTATTATATATATATAGCAAAATTATATATGAATTCTTATTAAAAGCAAATTATTATTTTATAATTTCATATTATGTATATAACTGAATATTATATAAATTTTGATTAATAAAACTTTTTTCCTAATTTGTTGTCTATTTTTTAAAAAAAAATAAATAATTGCATTTTATAAAAATATAATTAAATTAAAAAGACTTAATACTTATGAATTTTTTATTGAAATAAATAGCAAATTAATATTTAAACAAATTTTTTTATTATCATTATTTAATAAAAAATAATTCAATAGTCAAATAATAAATAATATCAGGATTATTATAATATATCAAATGTCTAGTATTATATTTAAAATGTCTGTTTTATTTTAGTTAAATTTATTGTTAGTTTAAATGAGTCAACAAATACAGTATTAAATAATAAATTTATTTACAAATTATGAGCCAATAATTTGATATAATATTTTTTGTTTGATTTTATATCGTATACAATCATATTTAATAATAAAATGTTGTTTTGTGTTTATTTTTCACAATTATGAATATGTTTTAATGTTGTAATTCAATAAATTAGTGTCATTTGTAATAAATATAATTAAATAACATTTACTTATAATCATAATTAAAAAAAAATGTTTAACATTAATATCAATAGGTAAGCAATAAAACTAAAAAATTATAATAATAATCAAACCATAATTATAATAATATTACAATAAATCATAATATTTGCAATTAAAAAAAAGAGACACAAATGGACATATCATAACAATTTTGTTTTTCAAGTTTAATGTTAAATAACAGTCGTTCAAAATGTATAGTAATACACTATACTATAGTCAATCAAATTGATGTTTTATAGTTTAGTTTTAATTAATAGTTTGTAATTATAATTAAAATAAGTTCTCATATAAATTTTGCACATAACTATTGAAATTTGCAACTTATCTCAATAATTTAATTTGTATATAACTTAATTGTTGGTTTTTTTAAAATGTCTATTTTGTTGATAATTGATTTCAAATTTAATAACATAAATGTTTTATTCAATAATAATTTTTATAGGTTTTTATTCAACAAACAACTCATTTTCAAATTAACATTTCAATCAAGAGGTAGTCATTTAGTCACTCATTTTTTCCAATCACTTAATATACTGTATGTACAGTATATATATATACAGTATATTCAAAAACCTGATTCATTTACTTTTGATTTGCAAATTTTGATTAATATTTTCAATCGATTTTGATATAAAAAAACAAATTTAGTTTTGCTTTTCAAATGTGTAATACATATGTGTAGAAATTTTGATAAACATTTTTCTTAATAGGAACTGGTAGTCATTATATGTGTTAATTTTTAGGAACATAAGTTTTTTTTGAAGAGCCATATTTAGGAAGGCATCATATGGTCATTTGCTATCAATTTTTAATATTATTATTAATCTGTATTCAATTTACTATTTCCATTAAAAAAATTTAAATAATTTTTTTTCATACAAATAAATTATACTAAAAGAAATTAATTAAAAATATTTTTTTCTGTGTTGTTGTTGTATGTGTGGTATGTTTTTTATTTTATCAATTGCTAACAAAAAATAGTAAGCAATTGAATAAATGGTTTGAATTAGTTGATGGATTGACACCACTTTATATATATATATATATATGTGAACAATGCATATTCAGTTATGTCTCTCAAAATGTATATATTGTATAATATGAATATGCAATGGAATGTATGGTATGGTATGGAATGGTATGTAATGTCATATCAATGCTATAGGTGTGCAAACTTCGGCAAAATTGTTGACCAAAACTCGTAACATTGTTTTAGCATTATATCAATTGTTATTATTTAAAAATAATGTTATTTCATCTCTACAATCCTATTAATTTAATTTTCTAAAATAAATTAATATATATATACCTGTATTTGTCAATTAAATTTATATATCAATCTTGAGATGTATTCAATATATATGTATGTTTTTATGTATGTGTGTCTCCTTAATAAACAAACAAAAATGAGCGATGTATTCATAATAAAAACAAATATACAATATTTTTACGTATATTTAATGTATATATAGATAATCCACTAATATATTGCTACAAATAATTTCAAACAATTTTTTCGCCAAATCTTTCAATTTCTACACTATTTTATATATATATATATAATTATTGCAAACAAATTTTATTTATAAAATGTTGTTTCACGCCATTTGTTATTAACACAAGTTTTCTAAATAATTGTTTTATTAAAAACTATAAAATAAATAAATATTAAAAAATCTAACGTAATATTTTTTGTGCTAATTTTTTTTATTATTAAAAAGTGTAAACCAATGTTGCACATAATTTACTTATAATAAGTTTTTTAAAAATCACCGAGATAACTAATAATTTAAAATAATAACCATGAATATAAACTAGGTTGCTTAACAATTAAACAAAATATATATGTAAACCATAACCTTAGTTTTCAATCATCAAAATTATCCAATTATTTATATATATATATACAATAAAAGCTTATAAACACTATTAAAAATATGAAAAGTGGAAATCAATGTTATACTGTATTATTATTACAGTAGTAGTAGTATTATTATTCAGTTAAATGACATTTTTTTTATCAAAACTTTTACGAAACTACAGTCATTTGTGAACAATATTACAGATTGTGGGTAATATTGAGATATACAGTATATTAATATTGCATAATACAAGTTATGATATGATAATTATTGAGTTGACAATTCAATAATAAAGTCAATTCATTTACGTATAACAATATTTTGAATTTATCATTAAAATTAATAATAATAATAATAATAATAATTGCTACAATTTAGTGCAATTCAATCAAATCTTATTATTAATTATTTGATTTAATTAATCTAATAATCTGTTGACATATTGTATCCATTGGTTTTTTTTATTCACCCAACAATTAAGTTTTAATATTATATTTTTTAGAGATATTATTATTTTGATTTCCACTTTTTTTTGAAAGCGAGAAATAAATTAAAAAGAAAAATGGTTTTTATAGTTCAATAATAATATAATAAATATATAAAGTAATGATTTGTATACAATATTTAATGAAACACCAAAAAACCATAAATTGTTATTATCTTATTATATTTATCACTAATTGTATAATATATTTAATGTTATTATCAATAAATTTTTGTATTGATGTGTAAAAAGAGTTTGCGATAACACATGATTTATATATTTATATATTACAGTCATTTTTATAGATAAATCATAATTATAAAGACATTACATAATCACCGGATAACTAACTTTGTGTTTGTCTTCATTCGCGTTCAGACTTTACAATCAATGGAATGGTTTGTTGTGTTAATGACATACCACCTCCACCTCCACCTCCACCACCAATACTGGGACTCAATGAGTTTGAACCGTTAGAGTTGGCAGAATAGGAGGAGGCGGGTGTTAATGGGGAACGACTTTCGGGACTTGGAGGCAGCATAGGTATGCCGTTAGAGTTGTGCGGCGCCAATGAACCGGTCGATGAGGCGGTAGAGAAGTTGAACGATGAGGTAGTCGTCAAGTTTGTGGGCACCGATGTAAACGCCAACGACAATGGATTAATGGGTGAGTCGACCGGGGATTCAGAGCCTAGTCCTGATGGCGGGGGATTAATCCGCTTCTCCTTTTGACGTCTATTACAAAACCAAACTCTCACCACTTCCTTCTCCATTCCTAATGAATTACCTAACATTGTTATCTCCTCGGAAGTGGGCTTCGGGTTCTGCAAGAACGCCCTCTCCAGTGACACTCGGGTACACGTCTCGATACTCGTCCTCTTTTTACGGCGTCGACCACTCAGCGAATCGGGCGTCGAATGTGCACTATTAAGTGCCGTCGGGTTATTGAGCGAAGCGTCGGCGTCTTCCAGCCATCTCTGGAGCAATGGTTTCAATTTACACATGTTTTTGAAACTTAGATTCAATGCCTCGAAACGTGATATTGTTGTCTGACTAAAGTCATTGCCATACAGTTTACCCATTGCTAGACCAACGTCTCCCTGAGTGAAGCCTACAATATGTTCGACATTGTTTTGTTATGATTTAGCAAAATAATTACATACTCTATATTACTTATTTAATCATTATATCATTTTATATTATCAAATATCATATTACAGTATTATATCGATAATATATTTGAATGATTAAATAAAAAAGTTTTCTAACTTTAAGTAGTGCTTCTAATTTAATGTAAAAATAGATGAAAATATTTTAAAAACTAACTATTTTAACAAATTATTTGTTACCGTAATGTTATACCGCTATTATTCAGATTAAATATATTTTTATCAATATATTAATCAACAAAAAAAAATTTGATACAAACCTAACTTAATCCTTCTTTGTTTAAATGTTTTGGCGAACTGTTCCAACTCTTCCAAGTCTGTCATCTCATCGGGATTGGGATCCGTTGGTCGAGTGGCCACTGCTTTTAGCGGCGGAATTGCGTTAAGTAATGATGAGGTGTTTGTATTATTTGTAATATTATTAGTATTACTATTAGTATTGACACTATTAATAGCAATGTTTGTACTAATTTTGTTGTGAATGGCGTGAGTCTGTTGTGAATGATTGCTGTTGTTGTGGTGTTGAGAGTGGTTTGATGTCACCTGTGATTGTTGTCCACCACTCGACTGTTGATGTGATGACTGTTGTTGTTGTTGTTGTTGCGATTGTTGACTCTGTTGTTGGTTAGCACTGATCGCCGATGAGTTGGTAGTGGTATGCGGTTGTTGTTGTTGTTGTGAGGACTGGTTGTTGGCATTGATGTGTTGGTGTGATTGTGAGCTTACGTTATGCAGCACTTGTTGTTGCTGTTGTTGTTGGTGTTGTTGTTGTGATTCTTGTAATTGTTGTAACTGTTGTGCGGCGGCCGCAGCGGCCACTTGTGGCAGTACTCCCTGACCACTGGCCAAACTGTGCAAACTTTGCTGAAACAATCCTTGATGTAGTAATCCCTATGAAATTTTTATTTAATAGAAATTATTGCAATAATTATTAGTTTATTAGTTAATTAAACCAAAATTATTGGATAAAATTATTATTATATTAAAATTATATTGAATATCATACTTGATTTTGAAGTAATAGCTGTGCCTGAAGTTGTTGTAAATTAGAAGGCAATTGGCCTAACTGTCCCAATTGACCCAACTGTCCCAATTGGCTCTGTTGTTGCAATAGAAGTAAAGGCTGAATATTCTGTAGATTTTGTTGCTGTTGTTGTTGTAGTTGTTGTTGAAGATGCTGTAAGTCTGTATTTTGTGAACTGAGTCCAGCTATTGAATTGGTCACCGGTAGCTAATTATAGATAATTATAATTATATATTTTTTTAAAATTATTTCAGATTAATATTAAACTTCTGATATTTCTAAAAAAAATTAATTATTTATTTTTGTTAATTATTAGACATTAATAACTAATAAATAGATTTAAATTCAAATTATTATCTCCAATAATAAATAATCATTGAGTATATTCATTGTATGTACGCTTTCTAACTAATTTGCGATAAGTTATGTAAAATCTTGCAAATGCTTACTTTGGATGCCTGGTGTAACTGTTGAGCTAAGCCGGCCTGTAATAGCAATTGTTGCTGACCTGCCTGTGCCATCAACTGAGAATATAAATTATATTAAAAAAATTTTATATGACTTTATATCAAATCAAACAATACCTGTGAAAGAAGTTGATTAACAGACATGCCATTAGCGGCGGCGGCAGTGGCCAGAGCTGCGGCCGCTGTCGCAAATGTCGTCGGTGACAATTGTGGGGCATTAGACTGTCCACCAGTTCCACCATTTAATCCATTATTTGTGGTATTTCTATCATTGAAGCTCTTATTTTGTGTCCGATTTGATACCAACTTTGAAATCATGTTTCCGTTGGCTATCATTGAGTTCTTGCTATTGAATTGAATGTTATTGTGAACTAAACCTACGGTCGCGTCTATCGGCTCGTCATCCATGGCCTATAAAAAAATCCAATCCAATGATTTAATACATAATCATTACATTATTGTTGTAATTTAAAACTTTTATGTGAAATACTAACCAAATTAAGCGCTTTGTCTGAGTCTAGGCTGTTATCGTCGTCGTGACCCAAATCGGCCGAATCAATGCTCGACCGACTGTCCTCTCGGTCTGACAAATCACCATTCATTCCCGTTTCTGTAATATTAACCAAATATATATACATTATTAGTAATTTACTTTTTTGTTAATTTAATGTAAATCAAATCTCATGTTATCAAATATAATAGTGAAATACAAAAATATATAAATATATATTACAGTTATTTTAAAAAACATTAACACATAAAACACATTCACTTTTTTTAGTAATATTTATGTTTTTAAGTTAATATAAATTTAACTATAAATTTATAAATTCAAAACTTTATAAAAATTATTTTATTAATTAATTTAATTTATACATGCGGGATAATTATTGAATAATTATTAATTAATAAAAATTTTTAACTACAAATTTAATATAAATTTTTAAATAAAAATTCATAATTAATTTAATAAAACATAAAATTTATGTGTAATCATAAAATGATTTTTACATTTACATAAATATATTTATAATTATAAGCATAATATTTTAATTAAAAATTCATATATAATTTTACAAAATATGATGGCTCAGTATCTTAATTACGTATACATTAATTTTTGTGTACACATATTATTTATATTAAAAAAATAAAATTCATTATACTTATATTTTGAAATTAACTTTTATTATTTTTATTATTAAAATAACACTGTTAAAAATTAATTAAACTGATATTTAAAAAAATTAATTAGTAATAAGTTAATAAGTAACAAAATTGAATATTAAAAAACAAATACGATAATTTAAATACATTATAACTATTAATATCTTGCATATATGAATATAAAATTTATTGCACTAATAAAATTATTATAAAGTATTATTGTTTGACTTTATTGATAAGAAAAATAATAGTTTCTGTAAACATAATACATATTTACAATATATATTATTTTATTTCAATATAAATATATATATTTCCATTTGATTATGAAAATTTTATGAATATTTATATATGAATACTTGTTTTTTAAAGATTAGATAATATAATATATATTTTTTATATATAAATTTATTTGTCAAAAACTTTAGTTTAGTGAACTTTTTATTTAAAACAACAGTATATAAATTTATATAAAAAAATAGCAATAATTCAATGTAGAAATTATTTATTAATTATTAATAGTAAATTTCATTTAAATGCCAATGAATTATAGGCAATAATAATAATAATAATAATAATAATAATAATTAACCTACGTAGTTGAAAATAAATAATATTATTTACATAATAATGAGCATTGAATTATCAACATAAATATCTTAACAACATTATCTGTTTAATTGTTTATAAATATTAATGTAATTATTTGATAAAAAGAGTGCAAAAATCCTTTATAATTTGTTTTTTTATATTTTAATTTATATGAATTTATTTTATATGAATTATAATAACTGTATTTCAGTTAAATACAATTTATTATTAATAATTTTCAGTTTTATAATCAAAACTTTACAATTTTTCCATTTTATGTCAACAACTTTGTATGTTATTTATAATACACTGGATATTAATGCCAATACTATTGAGATGCTATCAAAACAATACTCACAGCTATACTGTAGTATGACTTTAAAAAAATAGCCGTAAAATAACAAAATAAAAATTCTCGTGTTTTTGTTAAAAAACATCGGAATTAAAACCAAAAAAAAAACTCAATACTATTCAATGAGTCACTGGTTTTAAATATAAATGTGTTTAAATTAAAGGACCCAATTGTTATTGGGGAGAGAGATAGTGTGTTGAGAGAGAGAGAGAGAGAGAGAGAGAGAGAGAGAGAGAGAGAGAGAGAGAGAGAGAGAGAGAGAGAGAGAGAGAGAGATTTATTATTCACGTATTTTGGAATTTTTATCAAAAAAAAAATAAAATAAAATAAAAACCTCTCATACAGTGAACGATAAGAGATGTGAAGCATAAGTGAATGCAAACAAAATAACGGTATTTTTTGATATTCACTTTCATTGTATTATTAGCGATACTGTAGGACTGTTATTGGGTGGTGTAATGTGCGTGTGTTTGTGAGTTTGTCTGCAGTGTGTATGAGCACCGGGATGTGTGTCTATCAAAGTATACAGTATAATGCAATAGGAAAATAAAAAACGTAGAAACTATGCGCGTATTTGAATCTCTTATGCAAATGGAGAGCACACTTACGTATTGTATATATTTATATATCTATATATATATATAAATACAGTGAAACATAATGGTTATGGTTATGCAATGGTTATGCATAATGTGGTGAATATGTTTACAATTATACGCAAACCTACTATATATAGCTTTTTATATACAGAGTATAAATTCGGTTCCGGTTTCTTCATTCACTGTGATTACAGTGTTTTTCAGTGTATTTTTTTATTGTGTATATGTTTAGCAATGTTTCAATTGAAAGACCATATAAAATATAGTAATATATATATATATACAGTATTTTACATTATATATAAAAAACAAGTGGGGTATCGCATAACAAAATCAATTTATGACTAGATTATGCATATCTTAAAAGCATTATTATTATTATTATTATTTATTTTTTTTGTCTCTGACGACACATCCCTTTACATTGCATTGACATCCCATTGATTGCCAAATAAAAAAAACTTCTTTCAATCACTCATAACATATACTCAGTAAACACTTGGAGTTAGTCTTGAGATTCAAATCAAACACGAGTTGGCTCTCAATATATAATATACAGTAAATGTGATGATTTGATCCATGAATGCTATGAACAAACAGTCAAACATAGAGTCATATCATTAGATACCGGTGTTTGACTTATTTGAATACAATATGTTATTTTGTTATCACTTTCAAAAGTACAGTAAAACTTAGTTATAAATAACAAAATTTTCTAAATTTATTTTAATAGCTTTTTTATACAAATAAAAATTATCTAGAAATGTTAACATTTACTAATATAAATTAACTATTATTTATTTATAGCTAATAATAGCTGAATTAATAAAAAATTCAATTAAAATTTACTAAATATACTATAAATTGCTTACATTAAACAATATATTTATTATTCACTATTGAACTACGGTATCAATATATAAATATATGTATATACAGTATATAAATATATTTTGTTTAACTAAAGTAAAATACATTATTCATTGGATTTTCATCTCATTTTTACAACAAAACACTGATATCATAGTAGTAGTCAAAAAACATTTGACTGAGCATTGGATGGGAGATAAAGTCAAGAGTATAAAAAAATTTATGCAAACAAAACAAACTTTTATTTTTTTATGCTATTCTCATATATGGAAATGTATGTACTCTCGGATGTCTTGTTAACATTGCATAGATATAGAGCTGACATTTGTATATATTATAATCAATGGAAATATTTTTGAGTACATTATTAAAAGCATCACTCAAAACAAATATATATATATATATATATATATATATATATATATATATACAGTATATTTGTTGACTATTTAAATAAAGCTTTTATACAATGAATTTCAATGTTTTTTACAGTAACAACAAAAAATATTTGTAATAAAATTTCGTTAATATTTGTAATAGGTTGCAACAAAAATTTTATCTCATATATTATATATGTATTTTAGAAAATACAAATTGTTTTTAAGCTTTCGTTTTTTTAAAAAAAAGATAAAATATATTTCATTGTATGAATATATTTCAATCAAATTTTAATATATGATTTAAATTTTAAAATATATATATATAATATATGAGATACTATTAGAAATGATTATTTTTCACAATTTTTTTTGGCCACACGTGTGAACAAACATTAAAGACCAGACATATTAAGTATTTGGGGGGATATTTAATATTGAAATACAAAGTAATTTAATGGCAGACAGTGAGACACCATTGAGATAGTGGTGACTAAATTAGAGAGAGAGAGAGAGAGAGAGAGAGAGAGAGAGAGCAAATTGTATTGTATAAAACTTGGAGTGAAAAAAAGATCTCAATTTTGGTCCCAATATTTCCGTTATTTTAAAGTGTGATTTAGTGCCATAACTGTTAAGCTTTATTATATGGAGAGTAAATTTTTTACACTATTCAGTTGTACTGCCATTTGACTATACTATTGATAGGGAATGGGGAAGGGGAACGGTAAGTGGAAAGTGAGAGTATGTCTGGCTATAGTAGTACAGTAGTAGTCATGTGTTTGTCTGTTTTTTAGAGGGAAAACAGCTTTACAACAAACATAACTTCAAGCGGGAGGAGATGGAGGTCTACAACAGTGTCGGCGAATACGGGGAGTGTTGGGAGTCGGGGAACATGAGAGGGGTATTATATTTATAGTATATATGCTGTATATAGATATAATATATATATATATTTAAACTCGTATACAATTTGAAGGATTATGATATATCTGTGTTACAGTGTGTGACACATAACATATTGCTTTGATTGTGTTTTTATGACTGCAAAGTGTTATAAAAAAGCACTTTATATTTGACTTTGAGGTTCAACCCAATTGTCACCAAATCTTTTTTAAATACTTGCTATTGCTGTCAATTTGATGCTTTTCAATACACTATATGCCTCTTTGATTGAGTAAACAATACACTATATACCGTATATAGAGGTTATATATAATAGCTAATTGATTTATATGGCATGATTTAAGTGGCTTAATGTGAGAAAAAATTTCATAAATCATGTTATTTGTTAATACAATCATTTAATAACTAATTACATAAAATCTTTATAAAAACTATTTGTATAAAGAAATTTCTAATGTATTTATAAAATTTAAAATTTATATATATTATTAAACAAATTAAAGTTTATAAAAATTGTTTATGAAAACATGATTAAATTTTGTTATGTATTTTAATGCATTATTAAAGCACATAAAAACATATTTTCTCAAAAAAAGTTTTTTCTATTCATAAAATATGAAAATTGAATTTTATATTTCTTTTGTTTTATTTTATTTATGTTATATCTATTTGTTTTCAAATAAAATGATTGTAATCTCTTTTATTTTGTTGTTGTTGTCTTTGATTCAGTTGTTTTTCAAACATAAAACTACAAAACAAAATAAAAAAACTTAATTTAAAAATGGGTTTTCTCTCTCTTCCTCTCTCTCTCTCTCTCTCTCTCTCTCTCTCTCTCTCTCTCTCTCTCTCTCTCTCTCTCTCTCTCTTCCTCTCCCCGTCTCTCTCTCTCTCTCTCTCTCTCTCTGCTAAAGTTTGTGCCAACACTGGTCATCACTTGTGGTATATATTAATGTAATGGTTGACCTTTTTTATGTATATTTGTTTGGTGAGTGACTGCCGCCCTCACAGCCACCCATATCAAAGCAGTTTGTCTTATAAAATGTTGGATCAGTTAAAGAGCCCGTCTATTCACTAAATGCTATGAGATTAATGGTATTTCATCAGTTGAAGTATTACTATGACATACATTGGGTCTCAACGCACTGGCTTTCAATCCACACACACATACAGTAGTCCACTAAACATAAGTAAGTGTTTCACATGACAGCCCATTGTAACACCAGTGATATCTTATACATAAAATATTTAACTATTTGAAGAAATAAAAACAATACAATTGAAGAAATGCAACAAAAAACACATAAAACCCACTTATAAAGAGAAATTGCATTCATATATGTATTTATATTAAAATTGATGTATAGTTTTGTGTGACAAACAACTGCTGTCAACGCAAAGGGCATACAAATCCATTGTATGCATAAAAATCTTTATCAAATGTATGGGTAAGACAACAACTCATAGATAAGCAACTGTTTTTAGTATTAGTGCTCTAAAACTCATAGTATATATCTGTAATGATGACAATTGGGTCGTCCAAAAACATACAAACATTTATCACCAGAAAATCAACTTTAACTCAACTACTAGACTATCATCAAAAAGCAGACATTCACTACATTTTACTACATAAACAAATCTCTTTTTTTTGAATATACTAAGTATATGCTATTTAATACAATGGTCTCACTGCTAACTATACTACCAGTGCTCTCCAGCGTCTATCTGATGGTCGTTATGATGATAGCGAACATAGCAATTGATACAAAGCTTATAGTTAGAGAAAAGTGATGCATAAAAATGGTAATGTCTTATAGTGGGAGATATACATAACCATACCGTAGGATCACCGCATAGACAAATAGACATAACTATATGACTGTTTGATGACTATTGTCATGTATTGATGGCTCACGAGAGTGAATGAGTGAGTAAGAGAGAGAGAGAGAGAGAGAGAGAGAGAGAGAGAGAGAGAGAGAATGATCTAAAGGCCGGTCAGCCGGAAAACAGTAGTGTAAGTCATGATTCTAGGATTGTATACACCATAGACTTACACATCAAATAACTGTCCACTCTATGATTCAAATGTATATAACTTTCTCATCTCATTTATGATTGTTGTATACATACATAAAGAATCACATTTTGCTTCACAAAAAACCATATTATATGTATCCATAAAATCATTACAATAGAGAAATAAAAATGTTTTGTATAAAGGTTTATATAGTAATAGACAGTTATTTACTATTGAACATTATATTGTATACAGTATATAACGTGTCCATTATTTATTATTATTATTTTTTAAATAAAATTACACATTCATTTGCAAAAAGTGTTTAAACAATATTTTAATATTTTTTGTTTGCTAATACTGTATATAGTGTAATACATATTATACAGTAATAGCATTATAATTTAAATATCTTTAAATTTAGTAAAAAAATTAAATAAGATTAAAATATTAATAACCCAATATACATTGAATATTGAGATTAAAATTGATTAAGATAATAATAATACAAACTTAAAATACAATATCAAAAATTTATTAAATTAATTATAAGCGATGATGAATAGGCTATTTATATTTTCAAGGTAATACAATAATATAAAATGCACATTAGTATTGTTAAGAAATTATTATTTTTAAGTAGTTTTATTAAACAAAAAATACTACTACTTATCAAAATTAATATTATATTTATCTTCAGAGTAAAACAGTAAGTATAAAAATATTTTGTGAATTTTATTTTAAAACATGTAAACTATTTAAATTTAGTATCAATAGTAAAAAAAATGAGAAACTAATAGCTTATTAATATTATTAAATAAAACAAAAAAGTTAACAATTTATTCAATTCATAATTATTATAATTTTACTAATAATAGATAAGTTTATTATAATATGCAATTATATTTTTTTAAAATAAAGATGATATTTAGACTGTATAATATCTATTATCAAAGTTATTATTTATTTAGCATTAATTTATCAAATAATTATCGTACAAACTAACTAAATCAATCATTGGATTACATATTAATTTTACATTACATTAAAATCCTTGTGAGAAAAGTATGAAATAGTTATTGTTATTGATTATAATAATAATAAAAAATTATTATTCACAATGTTTAAAAATATTTCAGATATTATTATATTATTTAACATGAATAATACTTATTACAAATTATACAACACTATCTAACTTAAACTATCCTAATTTATATCATTTTTAAAATATAAATTTAATGCTAAATTAAAGTACGAGTTGTTAAAAATATAAATAATGCAATTTTTAAAAGTCAATATCTAATTAACAATTAATTAATTGTTAACTAATAATTTTTTATTACAATATCATGTTAACATGTAATATCATTTGATAAAAGTTTTTTTTATATTTAAATTAGATTTTAAAAAAAATTAAGAAAATTTCGTTTACTTCAATATATTTTAAAATATGTATATACAGTATATAAGTACTGTATGAGTATATAAAAATAAATATGTAATACGGCATCAAATCATACAATCAACCGATGCTTTAGTGAACTGATTTGGTTTGCTATCAATTGCTATTTTACAGTAAAATCTGTTAAATTCCTTTGCATTTTGCAAACAAAATCCATCTCTCATTTTAAAAATGCTTTTTTATATAAATCTCTTTCTCTCTCTCTCTCTCTCTCTCTCTCTCTCTCTCTTACAGTCACTCATATTATTATTATTTGGACTCAATTTTTATTTTGCAAATCAAAATAGTTGCTGAAATATATGGCATAAAATATAAATATTCACAAATATTTGCTGTATATATGAAAAGTTTAGATAAGAAGTTTTGGTTGCGATACTAGAATTGAATAACAAATAAAATAAAATATATTCTAATAGTACTTATATATTAAAATACTGTATATTTATATACTTTACTACTTTTACAGTATATATAATATTTTATGAATTTTATGTAAAGATTATTTACATGAAAAATGTTTGTCCATAAGCCATGTATATTTATATTACTATTATTATTATTATTACATTGCAGGTATAATATTCATATCAAACTATGTATAGTTAATCTTATAAAATGGTATACTTATTGTTTATTGATAAAAGTTATGTGCATAACATTGTAATCCTGTTTACATTTTCAATAAACTATCATTTTTATTTTTTTGTGAGAATTACTACTTTATACATATTTATACAGTAAATAAAACTTAACAAATTAGTAGGTTGTATAATATATTTTTTATACGACATTTTATAAAACAATTTTAAACTTATATTAATAAAACAAATAATACAAATCTATTTAAATAAAAATAATTATTAATTTTTTTTCGATAACAAATATAAAAAATATTATGAAAATAGTATAATATTAAAAAATTGCTAAAAATCTATATTTTATATATAAATTGTGTGTATAATCATTGTCATTCAATGTTATTCAATGTTATTACAAATAGTAAACTAAATTATATTTTAAAGATAAAACATTTCAATTTTATCATACTGTATATTCAGTTTATATATTTATATTATAAATAGTAGATAAATTTAAACAGTGATTTTTAGCATGCAATGAATATCTTTATTTTTTTATTTTGTTTTCTCTGTTAAATTCAATTTCTCGTATTGTCTAAATTGAAAATAGAAATATATTATATTTTTGTGGTTATATAAACCTGTAATTTGCTAATTTGATATAAAATTCAAGTAATGCATGTCATACAAAATCAATAATTTCAACAACAACAACAAAAACTTTAGACAAACTTTACCTATATTAGACGTATACATAAATATATACATAATTTATATATAATATAATATTTTAAAAACAAAATACTTAAAATATAAGAAATGTATTTTTGTATTAGTTATAAAAAGTAATTAATAAAATGTTTAGATATTCACTATTTAGTGAAAAATAAAAATTGTAAAATTAAAAATTTTAAATTTTAAACTTAAAATTATAATTAGATAAATTAATTTATCTAATATTATAAACACAGTTGTATACTGTAAAGTACCATATTGATTATATAATAAACTACATTATATATATATTGTGTATATATTTATATATATATATATTAATATACAGACGGGACAGTCCATATGATTGTCTATCGGTGAGGTCAGTAAAAAAATAGGGAGAAATCAGGAGTAAAATAAAACTAATGTACGGACAGTGATCTGAACAAAACAAGATAAAGCAGCTTTCACTTGAAAATTTTAATCCAATGATGACTGGGTTTTATCCAAAACATTAGCCTTTTAGTGCATCAAAAAATATATTGTATAAGAGAGTCGAGAAGAGAGAGAGAGAGAGAGAGAGAGAGAGAGAGAGAGAGAGAGAGATGAGGAAGAGCTCAAAGAGAGAGCTAAAGTGAATATATTTGTAATAATGTATTTCAAAATACATATATATTTTTAGATATTCTTAAATATGCTTTTGTTTTGTAATATTCTTCACTATTTTTATTCCTTACATTCAATAAAGTGGACATTATATTGATGTTTGACGTATAAAATGTACTTTAAATATAAAGATCAATGTTTTTTGTCTTTCTTTTCTCTGTATTTTTCAATACTCTTTGTTTATACTAAACTATAACAACGATTCTCGAAAATAATATTCTTTAGGATAAAAAATATTATTTATGTTTTTGTAGAAATATTTGCAATTTTTGTGTCTTAATGTTTTTTAATGTTTTTATTTTATATGAAAATAAAAAAAACAAAACTAATACTTAAATTATCATTCACTATATGCTCAAATCATTTGATATTATTAGAGATAATAATCTATATTATCTATAATAAACTTATTATTTATAGTGAATATAATGTTAATATAATAAAAATATTTATTATATTTTATAAATATTATAGTAGTATATATTATATAAACAATATTATTGATAAATGAATTGTAAGTAATAATAATAATAATTAATAATAACTTTTTGAATTTTTAAAACAACATTAATATTATAAAACATTATAGATAATGAGATTTATTTTAAATTAATCAAATTATAATTTAATACAATACAATATAATTTAAGTATACTTAATGTTTTAAACTAAATAACATATTGGTATACTATTTGTAGATGTAGTAACATATTATATTTAGTTAAAATAAGATTTTAGATATACTTGAAGTTTAAAAAATTTTAAAAGTGCGGGAAATATACAATCCGTATACAATTGTATATATCAATCGTATATAACAACTGTATACAGAGTATTATGTCTATTGTATTCATAATAAAAAACGAGAAGTACTGTAATAAAAAAAATTGTAAAACTTATTTAAAATACATGTGTTGTTCGTGTGTCTGTCCCATTGATGTACAGATCAATGGATAGGCAGTGTATAGACCCGTGCGGTGGTGTGCGTCCCCTCTTTCATATACAAAACATAATACAAAGTGAAAACTTTTTTTTCATAAAATCAAAATAAGTTTTGGGCTGAGGTTAATGACCTCAAACTTTTTTTTGGCTATGATTCACACAAATCAGTTATTAGTCTTATTATTTGACAAATAAATTAGTAGTAAAATATTGTTTTCATATATATATATATATATATATATATATATATATATATATATCAAAAATCTGTATATAGTGTATATTTTATTTAGTTGTATACAAATTTTGATTTTATAAAAGTAACCCGAAAAACACTTATACTTTTAGATTCTGTAATAAAAAAAGGTTAACAAAAATATTAGATATAATGATAAATCGTAGGCAAAACTCATTGACAATAAATTGATTATTTATATATCATATATATATTATTTATAACTATTGATTAAAAAACTAGAACTCAATCATTCATTGCATACAACTATATTAGAGTAAATGTATGTCTCAATTGAATGTATATATATTTTATGAAACATTTTCTTATACAGTACTTGATATCCATAGCTAAAAGTCTGAAACTTTGATTATTATTTGTAGTGAATATAAAGCACTACTACTCCTCGTGTTGTAGTTTAGTGTACTCTCTATAGAATATCAATGTTTGAAAAATTACTCTCAATTTTTTGGGTCTCAATATTCCGATTTCAAAGTTATATAATATTCTATCAAATATTTTTTGAAGGCAAGAGTTTTTATGGCCAGAAAAATTTGTTTGAATTCAAAACCATAAATCAATGCTTAAATTTCTAGTCTTTACTATACATTAACAAAGTAATAATAATAATAATAAAGTGTTTGTTATGAAGTGATTTTATGGTGAAGTCAATGAAATTAGAAAAAATTGGTTTCAATTGTATCGCTTTCATATACAGTACAGTATAGTTGTAGTCAATAGTGTAAAGCAATGCTTTTTATCAAATACTTGAAGTAATCGACGACTTCTCTCTAATCAATACAATACTACTAAACATATTGAAAAATATCATTTATAGCAATTTATTTCAACATTTATTCAAATTATATAATTTTTGTTGTTGGCTTACTTTATTAGCAAATTATAAGAAAATTTTTATAAATTTTTATTTATAAATATTTATGATAAATAATTGTTACATAAATTTTTATTATGTCATTACTTTTTAGATATTTTTATTATATATATATATATGTAACAAATTTTACTAAAATGTTAGAAAATAAAAATCATGAAAATTATTCAATAAAATGTGTTTTGTGGTCATTTCACTAAATAATTTTACGCATATTTTGAAATATTAAAATTAAGAGATGATCAATGCATTCAATTTTGATATTTGTCTAATTATTTGCCACATATAAAGCAATTATTACTATTATTTTTAAATTTAAATAAAAATCTTATATAAAAATTAGAATAACAAATATATTCTATGTTTGATAAAAATTATTTTTTTATTGAATTAATTTATAATATTATTTTAAAAAATTATTTATAAAACATTAGTCAAACCCCTCATCCCCTATGACTGTGGCTATCCATATGTATATAAAGATTTCTAAAAGCGATTTTATGCTTAAATATCACGTAATATTTTTATTGCCCTCTATTTTAATATTACAAATATATTTTTTTTAGTGACCAGTAATAAAACCTACTTATTCTATCATATTTTCCGTAAACATTACTACATTAGTCTACAAGTTGTATTAAAAAAAACAAGTGCAGTATATATACAGTATGAGCTGCCGGTGCTATGATGTAACACTTAACAAGTGAACACAACATAACAAAATAGTTTTTAAAGCAATATTCATATTAAATTTGCCGTAAATATGTGCACAATATATATCAATGTTTAGGCAAAAACATGTTATACTACAATATAATAACAAATTATTATTATTATTATTCAATATTATAAAAATTTTATTTCTAGTTTACTAGTTTACACGTATTGTATAGCACCAAAATATATGCATCAATAATTAAATTTGTAAAATGATTTTTTTTAATCATCAGTTACTAAATAAATTTAGATAAACTTATTAAATTAATTTGATATACTATTAATCAACTAAAAAGTATTAATAAACTGTGTATTATATTAATTAATTTGAATATAAACTTTATGCTAAAAATATATATATATATTCAATAAATGGTGCAATAAATAAAATATTAATAATATATAAATTATTGAAATTTTAATGTTATTCAATAAAAATTTGAATTTTCACATTTTACACAATCATTGCAATTTATATAATATATTATCATATATTTATATGAGGACTCCATGGGGTTCACAGCGCTGTTTAATGGATGACACGCTTAACCAAAAAAGCCATTTCTTATGGCATCTAAATATATAATGTATTCCTTCCTATAATATGCAAACAAATTCAGTCATATTGTAATGGCTATTGCCGTCAAAAATGCCCGCATTTCTCACTGGGAATATATGTTAAATTCCAGCACCAAATGCTCTACACTTTCAAACCATTATATTAAACGTCTTTCACTTTCACTTTTACTATTGCATTCACTAACCATAACACATATTATTTGAATTTATAACAATTCTCGTGTAAATGAAAGTCTAGACACTGAGAGAGAGAGAGAGAGAGAGAGAGAGAGAGAGAGAGAGAGAGAGAGAGAGAGAGAGAGATGTTTGTTTTAATATTAAAAGTAAAATCGTAAATATTGAAGAAATATTATAATATTTTACCCCAAAAAATATTGAACTTTTGTATATGTAATTGTATAGAAAAATAATGATTATTTTCGATATATTAATCATATGGTAAGCATATACACTGAATGTTTATTTTTGTGTCTATTTTAATGTGTAATGTACTAAAAGTCTGATTTAATGAATTATTTTTTATATTAATTTAATTTGAATTTAATTATTAAGATTATTTGTATACTTTAGTTTATAGCTAAAGTATTAAATACCTAAACAATTAATTATTTTATAATACAATTGTAAATATATATATATTATCGATTAAAAATTGATTAATAACCATGCTAAAGTGAAACATATTTAATATTAAAAAAACAAAATATATTATCCATAAGTTTTGCATTTCGGAGAGTAATTACTTTTGAGAAACCAATATATAGACTCTAAAAATCATTAATCATTTGTATTTTGTAAGACACGAGAGCTTAAAAATCACTGAATGAATATGTTATGTAATATTATGCTAAACGTATGTCTGGTTGTAAAGTTAAAGATATATATATGTACTATGTTTTAGTTTTTTTATAATATACAGTATAGTATATTGTATACAAAGTCAAAATATATATATATAATAATAATAATGTTTAGTAATATTGATATTGGCTATAATGCAAATGCAATGTATTAAAAAATATTTATTGAATATAAAAAATATTGATCATATTATATTAGATTTAGTGATGCGCCTAATAAATAATGATTTTATTTTTAGTTTTTTTGTCTTTAAACAACATTTCCCCATAAAAACTCAATGCAATAGATTTGTCACTTTTTTAATATATAAAAAACTTTTAATGCAAACCATAAGAAAAATTATTATCACAAATGTCTAATATGAATGCTATGAATGTAAATATAAAACATATTGTAATACAATGTCAATACAAATTATATTATAGTCTCTGACATATTGATTAAAAGTTTGTTTCCGATGAATAAATATTTAATAATAAATACAATATATATTATATATATTCAGATTTATTACAATCTTATGCTACAAATGTCATATGTTATGCAAATCTTAGTCATGGATACAAATTTGTCGATTATTTAGTAAATAAGAATTATATCATTATATGATTATATAATACATCCATTTATTACTGTAGTTTTGATACATTAATAAACGAATGCATTAACATGTTATTAGACATAGTATAAGCGATAAAACGATAAGTATTTATATATATATATATATATAATATATATTTAGTAGATATATAATTGAATTACAATTCATTTATATGGATGCATAATATGGCATACATTATAGTCTAGTGGGCAATAATGAGGCCAAGCTATGATAATGTTAGTAGAAAATTATTCATTAAATGTCCAATACTTTAATAAATGCCATAAATTTTATGATTTCTATAAAGAATATATTAAGCAAACAATGAAGGGGTTTATATTGTAGTTAAATGACATCAGAGAGAGAGAGAGAGAGAGAGAGAGAGAAATTGCATGAAATTTATGCTTAAAAATCTATTGGCCATCACTGATGTCTTCTAATGGATCGACTATTTCTCAGCAAATTTAATAAATATGAATATGAAAAGCCTGTCTATGGCTATAAACACCAACAAAAAATAGAAAGCTCTGGCATTTTGATGGACTGACTCTTTTGCAAAACACATGCAAAATACATTTGATGGCACCGTTATATGAGAGTGTAATTTACATTGACATAAGCATTCACATGCAGAACATGTCGTTCAATTGGGAAACTACTCTCCAAAACAACATCAACAGTACTGTATATACAGTATATGTGTTAACATTACTGACAACGCTATGTCTAAAAACCAAAAGCACAAACACTACGGTATTTGCTGTGGCTCTCTCTCTCTCTCTCTCTCTCTCTCTCWCTCACTCACTCACTCACTCACTCACTCACTCACTCACTCACTCACTCACTCATCCACTGGTCAATCGTTTGTTATATACAGGCATACAATATACATAAAAGCTTGGAAAAGTAGTAGTAGTAGTAATAGTGAGAGCACAGACATGTGAGGAGCAGGAGATGGAAAATGCATATGAGTTAGACATTGCTTTGCATAGCATTTTAATAGTAAAAGGAAAAACCAATTGACAATAGATTGATAGGAAATGGGGTCACCAAATAATAAAAATAATAATAATACCAATACTGTCCACATAAGTTTGATTGTTTTTACTTTTAGCTAACAATTCAATTATATGATTTAACATTATAGTAAATCTGATAATCTTATAAATTATGATATCAAACTTTTTTTTTATTTTATAAATTTTTAAATAAGAAAATTATAAAAAAATGTTATTAAATACTAGTCACTTAGTTATGATCGTGAGTATCCCTCAGTTTTTTTTCTCTACGTTTATTGAATTGAATAGACGAGAGAATAAAAATGAAAATTGTTTGCAAAAATGCAGTCAATTTTTGCAATACTAAAGCCATAGCTATAGTGTACTCTGTATTGAATGTACGGCTCATTACAATATATTGAGATTCAGGTTTTGCCTAAAAAATTATTATATTTCCATTGACTTTCGTTTGCATCGCTGACCAATTCCTTATCATTAAAATAAAACTTATTTTAATACTATTTTTTTATATATATATTTTCATATGTTTATATTATAATACATTGTACTGCACTGTACTGTATATCAATATATTCTAAGTATGTTTCTAACAATGTTTAATACATTTGAATAGACTTTAAGGTAGAAATAAAATTATTTTTTATATCTAATATATATGTATATAAATTTTGCTTGAAAAAATCCATTTCATGTTTTTTTATTTTCTCTATGAGCTGACATTTTCATGTTATTTATGCATTGAATATATAAATTGCTTGACTATCAATGTAGTAATATTTATAAATATATGGCAAAAAATAGCCCATATATTTGCGATATATTCCGGATCAATCCTTTTTCATAGAAATTTATAAATCTCTTTAAAAAAAATTCTTTTATGACAAAATATATTTCAGCTAAATTTTTTATATTTTACAAAAATCAATTTTATCATTAATTCTCAAAATGTTATAATATATTATAGTATCATAATATATACATAAATAATATACTGGATTACGTTATACATGTTTAATAACATTATGGTTTTTAATATTATATTATAAACATTGATATTCTATTGTTAATACCATATAAAAACAATAAAAATGTTAAATAAAAATCAAATAAATTAAAAACTAAAAGTAACTATGATATATAATATATAAATTTATATTTTGGATTATTAAAAACAAAATTTTTTCAAAACAATATATAGATATAAATCAAATAATATGCACTTTATTACAAACAATACATTTTTGCCCACATTTGTGACTTTTTACTATGAAAAATAAACTATGGGTGAAAATTACCATTTACTCCCGCTTTCATAAAAACTTTTACCTCACATTACACATACATTGTACAGTATATGTATATTATATATATATATATTAAAATATACGATCAAATAAAGCATTCAACATATTATCGGCACAATATATAATAGTAATATTTATTGAATGCATAAATAGATATACAGTTTTGGTCTACAGTTGTGCTTAATCTCGCATTGCATTTGCAAATCCTCAATGGACTGCATTGAGAGTAAGTGAGTAAATGAGTAATAGAGAAAAGTACACATTTATATGAGTGAGTGAATCGGGGAGAGAGAGAGAGAGAGAGAGAGAGAGAGAGAGAGAGAGAGAGAGAGAGAGAGATCCTAATATTAGTGAATCTTGAAAATACAGTAGTATTTGAAACAAATTTAAATCCATATCCACTGTAATGCATAGAAATCAGACAGTTATGAATTGTATGTGGTTTTATCCAATGGGTGCCATATATGGTGTTTTTATATTGTTATTATTAATAATTTTAAATTTGCTTTTTACTAAATTTAACATTTCCAAAAATTGTTAGTTTTTATATTTGATTCTTATCTATACAAACTACTATATATATATATATATATATATATATATATATATATATGAATTGCAAAAATATATGTATTAATATAACAAATGGATAAATTTATAGAAATATATTTATTTTATAAAAAATGACAATTGTTTTAGAAAGTTTTATTGCATATTATTATAAATATTATTATTATTATTATTATTGAACTTTAAACTTAAACTTTGAAAAGCAATAAATTTGAATTTCAATTTTATATGAAAAGTTATTTGTTTGTATAAACTACTCTAAAATTTGGATTTACTTTTTCATAATATAAAAATATTATTAACATATTTCTATTCAATATAAAACCTTTTGTTTTGTTTATAGCAAAATAAATAACAAGTAATCAAAATTCATATTATATTTTTTATTGTTAAAATGTAAGTTTTTAAAGCTTAATATAATATATTAAAAAACCCATAATTTTTTGTTTGGATATTTTATTATAAATATATATAATAATATATAAATATTAAACACATTTAGAATATATTATATTAAATTTTGAAAATATTTATATTAAATAATATTGTATATTTATTTTAAATAAATTAATACTATATTTAAATTGTACTTACAGTAGATTAATAAGTTTCAATATAAATTATTAAATAAGATAATCGTTTTTAAAAATGTTAAACTTATCATATAGTGATATAATATTCAACATAATAATAAATTTAGTAATAAATTAACATTTTATTATTCAAATTATATTACAAAAAATATTTTATTATGTGCATCTTTATTTTTATATATCCTATATATTATCATATAATGTATTATTATTTTGTTGACCATCATCAATAGATAGTTAAAATAAACATTTTTATAAATATAAGTGACATTTATTATTGTATTGAATTTTTATTCAATATTGAGAATTGATATGAATGGACATCATATAAATTCTAATATAAAATGTTTGAATGTTTGCCACTTTTTTTTAGTTGTTTTGTCTCTCTGTTTAAGACAAAGTTTTTTCACATAAATGTGTTTCCCATATATAATAGTTGAGTAGATTTACCCATAAAAAGTAGATAAAATTGCATACGCTTAAATACAGAGAGAGAGAGAGAGAGAGAGAGAGAGAGAGAGAGAGAGAGAGAGAGAGAGAGAGAGAGCAGTATGTGATACTATAAGAGTAAAATGATTTCATAAAAGTCACTGTTTTATATATAAATATTATAAGAATATATATAAATATAAATATAATATAAATATCAAATAAAACTTTAAAAGTTTTTGGTAAAAATGAAAATACATTGCAAATGTATTTTTTTTGTTTCAAAATTTATATACAATAAAAATGAGTCTAAGAAAAAAAATCAGTTAAAGTTTAACCCAAAAAAACATTATGAAAAACAAATGAAACAAAACTAGAAAATTTTCAACAAATTTACAATGCATTTCATCTTATATATATATATATATATATATATATATATATGAAGATATAGTAAGCAAAATGTGTGACAAAAAAATATAAGGATATAAATGGAAAACAAAAATTTTATTCAAACATAAATATACATTATTTTGTTTTCTATAGATAATATCAGCGAACAAACAGGTAATGGCCAATATTGTTGGCCTTTAAGGTATGATAATATTTATGGATATTTTTATATCATTTGATGGCAACTATATTGGGACACATCTCATGAAGACTGACATTGCATTGTCAGCAAAAGGCTAATAATAAAGACAGCGCTTATCTAAACTTTTGCCACTTTTTTTGTTTCAAACTACTATCTCTCTCTCTCTCTCTCTCTCTCTCTCTCTCTCTTCTTTCTTTCTCTCTATGTTTCAATATATCTATATTTTGAATCCAAATAAAAGTTGGAATATAAAAGCATACATTTTCTTTGCATTTATTTTTTGTCTCTCTCTCTCTCTCTCTCTCTCTCTCTCTCTTTCTCTCTCTCTCTCTCTCTCTCTCTCTCTCTCTCTTATTCAATGTTTTACTACCAAATGTGTCGATGCCTTTGAGGGAAAAATAAACTTACATTTATGTCCACCTAAACTATGTATGAATTTCTTGTTCATGTTTTAGTATATTTTGCAAACACTTTGTTTTTTAAGCAATTTGTCCACTATTTTAATACATTATTTTTCTAGAATAACCAAATAAACTATAGTTTTTTATTATCATTTCTAATAAGATTGGAAAACAATATATAAACTACTGTTTATGTACATATCAATAAGTATTATAGTATATTAAATATTTATTTATGTATTATTTAACATACATAATAATAATTTTATAGAAACTTATTATTTTATTAATTTGTTAACTATATTTTAAAATTTTATTTGTATTAATTTAAATCAGTGCTTATATAATACATTACTAAATTAAAAAATGAAAATATTTTCTATTATTTTTAGTACATATTATATCCGGACATCATTTTTAAACCCTGGAGACAAAAACAACAATCATATTCTAGAATTCATAACTACTAGTACTCAGTATTTAAAAAGTAGTTTATATTTATTAACAATTTATTTAATCTAAAATAACATATTTAATATGTACATTATGTACATTATGTGAATTAAATGTTAAATTATTAATATTGTAGTAATTTTTTATCAACAATTGTCATCTAATAATTTCTAATATATATAATAATTATAATTTTTTAATATATTAGATAAATTTAGATATAAATTACTGTATTTTATATTATCTATATATTCTGGTATTCACAAACAGTTCAACAATTTTTTTCATTGCTTTAAAATTGTTAAGTACAGTATATTAAATATCATATGTTGTTTGTGTATATATAATGCTTATACTGTATATATTGTATGTTTGTTAGTAAAATTATCTTTATATAAGTATACTTGATATGGAATTTATGTCAATCGACTGTTTATGAAAAATACAAGTACTTGTCATGAGATATGTTTGGATAAGTGAGATGAAAGAGAGAGAGAGAGAGAGAGAGAGAGAGAGAGAGAGAGTAAAGAAAGAGAGAATTAAATTACGTTAAAATGTTTTCTTCGCTAATACTTTACATATAATGTATATCTAGTCGTTGACAATGATATAAATCACATGTGAATTATATATTTGCGACAATTTATTGCAAATATTCTTAAGTGTCTAAACAGGGCTTCACTTTATTATATATTTGTTGTGTACACACACTTATAAAAATATCACAATTGTTTTTATAGTATACATAATAACCATTTAAATAATTAAAATACAAATTTTATTAAGTGATACACTAGTATATTAGTTGCTAATGTTATTTCATTAATGGCTTTTATGCTTACTCTCAAATCTTAATAATTTTATTTGTCAGAAATATGTTTATTAAATTAATAATAAATTGTGTGACAAAAAAACTTATATGTTATATTAACCAGTTTTGTATATCAATTTAATTATATTCATATCATTAATTTAGTAGTGTATTTAGTATATATCAATAGTTCAATTTTTTTTTATTATAATACAGTAATATAAATTTATACTATTTCTTATAGTGAAATTTTTTAAAAATCTACATTAATATCTATAGATATATAACTTAATACTGAAATTTGTATAATTAATAAAATTATTGTTAATTATTTGTTTGTTTACCTGAAGATGAAGTGATTCTCTGAAGATATGATAGCTTATTGTCATCGTTTGGTTCAGAATATAGCGATAGCTTTCCATTAAGTAAAGCATTTGTTTGACTTTGGTTTGAATTTTGTTGTTCACTAGTATTGTTTGCTAACAGTTTGAATGGTGTGGTGGCGGCCATTGGAAAGTCATTGACGGCCGGCCACTGAAACGCACCGCCACTCGTGCTGTTTGGCGGTCGCACACCGGCAGCCGCGGCACCCAATTTGCTCGCCCATAGTAAGGGCAACAGAGGATTTGTATTGACATTAACGCTGTCCATTGTCTTGTGATTTTTTGATAAACAATTTTATGTCAAATTGTTAATAATAATAATTATTATTATTAATTCAAATATTGCACTGATATGTCATTTTCATAATAAATTTTGTTTAATGTTAAGAATTTGTAATTTTCAAAACAATTTTACTTTAGTTTTTTCTCTCAAAAATTATTGGTTAACAAAATGAATTAAATTTTCGGGTCCACTCTCTCTCTCTCTCTCTTTCTCCTAATAATCTGTTCATTAATTTTTTTTCTTATTTATCGTCTTGTATTCAGCGGTTAGTTTTGATTAACATTTCAGGTGATTATTACAAGTTTATACCAAAATGAAAGACACTGTTAGTAAAAGGACAGACAGATAAATAAGCAATCAATAGACATATATATTATATACAGTATATAAAATGTTTGTAATTTGTTAGTAATGTCACACATATATTGTGTTTTCGGTCAATAAGTCCTTCGAAATAATTATTTTTTGCTAATTCTTAAATTTTTATTTTTTATAAAAATAATTACTTTTAAGATTGTGTAATCATTAAACATATATACAATATATTGATATATAGTATATCGTTATTACAGTTTATATAATACTTAATATATGAGTACAATGTTTCAGTATTATGACTATTGACTATTGTATTAAATCCTGTATTAACTGAATTAATTGAATTTGTAATTTAGCGCTTTAATTAATATATCATCTGATGCCTAAAATTGAAATTATTTTTTTTAATTTTAAATCTATTAGTCTATAAGTTTACTAAATTAAAAAAAAATTGTAGTAAATCTTTAAAAATTATATTTAAATTTATAATTGACAAAAGTTACAAAAGTATAACTAAAGTATATAATTTATTAGACTATCACTATTTATACAACTATAATTCATAAATATTTATATTAATTAATATAACAATGTAATTATAAAATAAAAAAAACATAATATAACTAAAACTTAAAACAACATTTAGGATAAGTAAACTATATAAATACCAGTTTTAATAGTTTGAAACTTTTTTGAATTATTTCATGTAATTTAATAATAAAATTCTTATTCAAAATAAGATTACTGTATTATATTTTTATTTTAAAAAAAACTTTTCAATTTTTCACTTGAATACTGATTATTATAAATGGATGCAAAATAGTCACATAAAAAGCAGATTATATTTATTAAACATTAGAAACTAAAGCAATAGTTGACTAAAATTCAAAGACATAACATTTTTTTTTAATACAATTATAGGAACTTTTAGATTCTGTTTAAGACAACACACATTTATTTATATATATATATAACATAATTTAATAGTTATATTTATTAGATGAATTTTATATTAATAATAATAATTATTATACAATTTATTTATATTATTGAATAATTGAAGCAAACATCACATTTTTACAAAATTTTAATATAACATTGACTAATATGTGGCACACAATTCAGGTTTCTTTAAAACATATAAATCAATTACTGTTTAAAAATTATTGAATAATTTTTGGTTATAATATATATTAGTTATTATATGTTAGACAGCGATGAGGAGCATCTCTGTTGGAATTATTGGGCAGTCAGTAGTGTATGATATTAACTACCAGAGCGAGCACCGGCAGTTCAGCTCATATAAAGTTTTATACTATTCGGACAATACTTTTTTTGATGTTGTGTTTGGAATAAAGCATTTGAAAGGATAGACTGTTGGAGACTGACTGCCAGAGACTGACTGACGGAGCAGAGGATACCAGTCGAGAGATGTTGAATACAAGTGCTTTTGGAATGAGAGCTAGTGTTGTATGAGATGTGCTGCCTCATCGATGCCAAACATACAACACCAATGCTAACTGTGCCAATATGGGCTGATCATTATGCCAACAGTGCTTCCAATCATAGGAAGCCATTGCTCGCTCATACATATACAGCATATATATCCATATATATATGATATATATGTATGTATGGATATATGCAGTATGTGTATTAGATCGCCCGGTGCTTATATAAACTAGAAAAAAGAGCACTCTTTTGCTTGTATTGAAATTTTTTTTATATATAAAAGAGGAATATATAGTCAATAAACTATATATAAGGTATGAAAACCTCTTTCATACATATTATACATTTGATGGGAAGGCAATAGTCTTTTTTATAGCGCATATGCAAACAACGTTAAGCACAGTTAGTATATGTGCATAGTTAGCGTCATAGCACATATACACACACTTTATATACACTTTTTTATTATTCAGTGTTTAAAGAGTGGGATGGCTTTTATGTGTCGTAATATGCGATCGATATTTGTTTATATAATAAGAGCTCATTTGAATATTTTCCTATAGTATAACATCTATACCTATATATAAATATGCAAAATATTCAACATTATAGTTATTTAGGAAATTAAATAAAAGTTTATTTTTATTAATAAAAATATCTATTTTTGAAAATAATATTTATTTATTAATATTTTAATTACATATTCAGTAAATATATAATTAATAAAAAAATTTTAATATATTTTTTTGATTATTTCCCATTTTTAAAAACTTATTTATATATATATATATGATCTAAGCGTGATTTTTATAGTCGTAAAGTAATTAAATAATAGACATGTTTTTGCTCTTTTCTTTGTATTTATGGTCAGTTATGAAGGCCGGGGATATACAAGTGTACTGTACTTCCCTGGCTAACAGTGCTGTTGTGGCAGTCAAACACTAAAAAGCGTGTAGTCATTGTTTATTTGCTATTAAATAGCAAACGCATTGTAAGGGCAAAACACACACACACACACACACACACATACATACATACATACATACATACATACATACATACATACATACATACATACATACATACATACATACATACATACATACATACATACATACATACATACATACATACATACATACATACATACATACATACATACATACATACATACATACATACATACATACATACATACATACATACATACATACATACATACATACATACATACATACATACATACATACATACATACATACATACATACATACATACATACATACATACATACATACATACATACATACATACATACATACATACATACATACATACATACATACATACATACATACATACACACACACACACACACACACACACACACATACATACACACACACACACACGCATACATACACAGACACACACACACACACATCTCGAGTGTGTGTGTATTAGAGAAGCTAAACGATATCATAAGGTATTGTTATGATTGTTGTTGTTGTTGGCTATTGAGGGTCAGTCATAGTCTGAAACACCGCACACTTTGCCATATCATCACTAATGGCTAATCACTAAATAGGTTTTTACTTTGAAGTTCATATATTTTTGACACTTAAAGGTTATCACAGGGGAAATGTTGGGGACAGGGAGTACTGTGAGTGGCGATAATGTTTATTGTGCAATACATACATACAGTACACACTCACTCACACACATTCACTCACTCACTCACTCACTCACTCACTCACTCACTCACTCACTCACTCACTCACTCACTCACTCACTCACTCACTCACTCACTCACTCACTCACTCACTCACTCACTCACTCACTCACTCACTCACTCACTCACTCACTCACTCACTYACTCACTCACTCACTCACTCACTCACTCACTCACTCACTCATTGTCTCTTTTGGTTAATGTATAGTCATATCATTGCTATTAATGCAATGTATTGAATACAATGAATGTTTGAGTGTATTGTTGAATGTTATAAAACTTATATATCGTTGCAATCAATTTGTTGTCGTTTCTTATGTCTTATAGCTCTCTATCACTGTTTGTGTCTTATGTTTAGATAAAATATTTTCTCTCATCATTAGTCATGCGATGCTCTCGGAGTGGATACCATACATATAAGTGCTAATAATAATAATAATAATAATGCTTTATATTTAGTGATACCAGTGGTAAAGTCAACAATTAACAAATAAACACAAAAATAATCATAAAAAATAACAACAAAAACCAAACAATCAATTGAATTAATATTTATGATTTATATCAAAAAATTTTTAATTGACTTAAAAAAATCATATTTTAATATTAAATAATTTAATTATATTATTCATACTATATGTAAATTTTTAATACCTGTATATAATAATAATTTCTAATTATATATATATAATTTTATTTTCTTAGCAATATTTAATTGTTATAATATACTAATTAATCAGTAATCACAATCTATAACTAAACCCATAAGTTTTAATTATTTACAAAAATATTTTTATTTGCAAATTCACAAATGTTTAGCACAATATAAAAATTGAATTTCAACTATTCAATTGTCAGTTTTATATATATAATTAAATATTAAATTTTAAACTTGTCTCTATCATTATCATTGTTGTAGTTGTAATCCAATATTTTGTGATATCAAACAATTAGTGAGTCCAGTCAATTGTACCATATTTTTGGTTGACTTGGGATAGGGATTATGTTTGTATACTAGAGATATGTCTGTATATGATATGATATGATATGATATATCACAAATTCATTCATAAAAATTGCTGAATGAATGAGTGATTTATATTAAAAACAAAATTATATAACGAGAGAAAAAATAAGTCATGCCTTAAGTCTGGCACTAAATTTAAACAGAAATAATATCAAATAATTTTAAATTGCATAAAACCTCAATAATAATTTAAAAATCAATTTTATATTTTGAATTTTTTTTATAATAAAAATATTGGTTTTGTGGTTTAAAGGTTAGCATAAAATTTAATTTAAATTTTCACTATTTTCACATATATTACTTTTATAGTCAATAATATATATATATATATATTAAATATTTAAAGTATGAGTGAATATATAATAATATTGACGGCATATGAAAATTCAACGGTAGATGTGTTGGCAAATACATATTGTAGAGAAGTACTAATAAAAAATACTATAATAATAATAATATAAAGATGACAATCATTTCCTCCCTACAACACCTCCCTGTGCCCGACAAACACTGCTTATAATTGTGAGACTCAATGATGAAAAGAGAGATAGAAAATAATATTGATTTTTGCATATTATTATACTGATTGACAGTTTGGGTAATCATTAGATTCATAGACTCTCTCTCTCGTGGGATAAAATTGAATAAATTTTTTTGTATTGATATCTATTGCAAAAATTTCTACATAATATATCCTCTCAAACTGCTCACACATGTGGCTCAGCGCTCATACAGTAATATTGGAGAGATGGGGACATACCATACCATTTCACACAATACCTCATGTTTATGCATAATTTGGGTGAACAGCATATAACCAAATCATATACGAGTGACAATAGACTAGTAGGGAGTGATTCCCACAATTATTGTTATTTACTTTCAAATATATATATATATATACTGCAAAATAGATACACATTATTATTATTATTATTTCTATTACTTTTATTTTGGATATCTTATATACAAACTAACCAACAAAAAAAAGTTAACACAAAATAATATTATATCTAATCTTATATTCGCAACAACTTTGGAGGTCTCGTCTCTAATACAGTATAGCTATAGTTTGAAACAGATTTACCCAAAATATTATTACCATATAATCATTTAAACAAAATGTGTTATTTTTTATTATTATTACAAAAAATATTTTATTATTTATAGATATACAGTATATATATATTTATTTATTTATTTATGTTTATATTATATATATATATATATATATACTATATTATTAAATTTGATTGCACATAATTAATAAAATTTACTATTAAGTTAGTGTTTTATATGATTTAATAAAATTAGATCTCATAGAAATTATAATATAAAAATAGTAATTATATGCTTGAATATGGTATTAAATAAATTTACAAATATAAAAATAAAATTCTGATTATAACAAATGTACTGCAAAAACAAGTTGGAAATGATTCATTAAAACAATGATACAGTACTTTACAAATATATAATGTATTTACTTTATTTATTGCATTCAAAATTAAGATGAATATAGATTTAAATAATACAGTCCTACGGTATATATTGTCTATATATAGTAAAACTTTTATCCTCTATGCGCTTCATTTATTAACACAACAGCGCTATTATGTTATGTAGAAAAAGGCCATTAAATGGTTTGGGCGGACAGTCATCGACTAAATACATAGACATTAATACACACACACACACACACTATGTGAGGTATATATATATATATATATATATATGATTGATAATGCATTCATAATATGACATTAAAAAAGTCATGAAAATGATATACAATTAGTAACCTCTTATAATACATTTGATATATCAGACAAATGATAGATATGAATATAATTTGATATTACAATATAATACAGTACTAAACACTAATTATTATCACCAATTAATTAGACAAAACTATTATTAACATAACTATTAAAACAAAATGAATGTATTTTTATGTATAATATTTATTTAATTAATTAACACTTACTTTTATTTAAATTAAGTGTCAAATGCATACCAATTATGCCTACAATATTAATGTCTTATTGTTGTAACTCACCTGTAAAAATGAAAAATCAATATTAATTAGTATTAAATAAAAATCAATTTGTTTAACTTAGTAATTTAAATTTATATGTTGTTTTCAAATAATAAATTCAATAAACTTTTTTTTTAAATTCCAAATTTTTAGTGTTTATGTAAAATATTTTTGTTTGATTCAATGATTTAGTTGATGATTGAGTGAATAAATATAAGTTAGTCTAAACTAGTCTAAAAAGTATGTATATATACAGTATGTATATACAGTATATTTATTTATATATATTAAAAAAGAGAGTTATTTTGAATTTACAGAATATAAAAGCAGAAGCCTTAAGGCACGGGTAGTTGTGAAGAGGATAGGGATGAACTCACAAATTGGATATCCAAAGCATATATTTTGCCCGACAAGACATTTGTAGATTAAATTTTGTGACAAACTATTCAAAAAAATGCAATTCAATTGTGTATTGCATATGTATTTTGTTTGAAAAAAATGTACACAATTTATATGGACTAACAGCCAGTGTGTGTGTATGTGTGTGTTAGGGCTAACAAATTCAACACATAATGCAAATCAATTGTTGTCCACTGATTTGCCATACATTCACTCATAACTCTACTACCATATCATCAAATCTCATGTCAATTCTGCTTATGTATTCTATAACTTACTCACTCTCTCATTCATTCATACATTTACTCACCCACTCACCCACTCACTCACTCACTAACTTCTTGTTTAGTAATATATGAATGCAAAGTTCACAGCAAACAAGGGATAAGTATGTGTTGAATGTGTTTGTATTTTCATACATAATGTTCCTAATATAAAGGTTGTCAGTAATGTTGGCAATTGTATGTCAAATATGCACATATGCAATGACCAGTAATACTATCATCATAAGACACATACAGATATATACAATACAAGTGCTCATATTTTAGTCACATCGATACCAATTTGCAAGGCTAACGGGGTTTAGACATGTCATGCCAGTGCACACATACATACATAAGTTGAATGCGATTTGCGAGGCATACAAAATATAAAGACATTAATATATAAAAAATTGCAAAACATCTTATGTATGTAAACAACTAGAAAAAATAAAAATGAAATTCAATGTATATAATATTTTTTTATGTTTAGTTAAATGTATAACAAAAATATTACAATTTTTACAAACGATAAAAAACTTGTCATTGAATTGCATATTAAAAATCAATTTTTCAAAACAATTGTAAATTTTGGGCTACATAAAGCACATTTTAAAATATTTTATTTTAACGTAAAATACATAGAAAATTGCACAAAAATAAAAATAAACAGTTAAAGATAATTTTGACTTTTTAAAAAATTAATTTTTTAAACAAATATATTCATATAAAATATAGAAATATTTTGTTAAAAATATTGTATATTAACATTTGTATAATATATATATATATTTATATTAAATATTAGATTAAAGATAATGTCATAAATATTATGAATATTCTCTATTTATATTCAGTTGGTATGCAGTGTCTGACACTCGGACCTCAAAACTCAAAGACAACAACTGTCACAACACTTACTACTTATGTATTTATATTATAATAATTCATGTGATGGCAACTGACAGGTCATGTCATGTCAATGGCTAGCTTTGAGCCAAAACAACGGTTTTTATTATTACTTTATTTCAAAGAAATCGATTTGTTTTAAAAAACTAAAGACAAAATGCATTAATAATAAATAATATAGATATAGATATAATAAAAATACATTAATTTTAAAACAATAAATATATTTAGATTCATATTTTTAAAAAATTATAAAAATGTTATTTGTAATATTGCAATTTTCAATTTTCAAATTTAATTTTTTGTAATTTAGTTATTTATTATTAAAAAAAAGATTATTTAAAATATTTTATAAAAACTTGATAATTTTAATAAAAACATAATTATATATTTTACAATATCCTATTTTTAAATTGAATGTAAAACATAATCTCTTTTTATTATTTAATGTTGAAAACATTATATTTTTCATATTAATTTTTTTGAAAATTTATGATAACATATATTTTTAAGGCTACTATTACTTTAGATGAACGACATGTCACACTATATGTCAATATATAGCCGGAGGCAGTGCTAGACATACGTTATGTGAATATTTGTGAACAAAATACATATATTTGTTATATAATATAAAAGAAATGATAGAAATTTATGTTTTTTAGTGATGAAGTTTGTGACTGCAAAAAAATAGTGAACTTTGTTATTGACTTTATTATTTTATTTTACTTTATTATATATATATATAATATTATTTACTTTATTTTTATTTTATTTTTTAATTTAATATCTTATGTGAACCACTTGAACATATGTGTGTACATCATATGCCAATTTACTTTTGCTCTCTTAAAATATTGGTGTTAAATTGTATTTATATTTTTATTTGTTTAATTTATAATTTTTTTTAAATTTTATTTAATAAATAATAAAATAATTTTTTTAATATAAAGTTATAACAACAACAAAAAAGTAAATATAATAATAAAACATTAATATCATTATTAAAATTTCATATATTTTATTAAATTTTGTAATTTTGTAATTATTTACTAATAAAACTAATAATATTAGAGTAATCTATGTATTTAAAAATAATGTAAAGCAAATCGATATACAATATTAAATTTACATTATATACTGCATATACAGTATATATAAAAAATTAAAGACAATATGTTTTACACCTAATCATTATGAAATCATTACCGGTGCTCATTATACACGCATCGTATCAAACAAATAAAAATTTTAATGTATATTTTTAGTTTCATGTTAATATACTATTTTTTTAAAAATTATTTATATATATATATATATATATGTAAATATAAATTTACTAAATTAATATATATATAAATGATTCATCTATTTTTACTAAATTATTAATTTAAAAAATAGATAATTTTATAAAATTGTAACATTTGAGTCAAGGTCAAGTTATGTGATAAATACAAATATAATATGAAAAAAAGAAAAGTGTATATTACTTTAATAGATATATATAGCAAAAAATACAATACAAAACTAAAAGCAAAGCAAAAATAAAAACAAATTATCACAATTTGAGTGCAAATATTAGCACAAATCAAGTTTGTTTTAAGCGCTGACTATAATAAAATAGATTTTGAAGAGTCGTAACAAAAAAAATAGGACTCAAACTATAAGATAGTATTAATCACCGAAACAATTGTTGTAAAGCAAAAGGAAATTAGCAGAGAATTGTATGTTATTTTCATATGTGTTATACCAGAACTCTGTACTACCAGTGCTCTACTGTTCACTTTCTATCATCAGATTGTGTGGCACTCGATATGTGTGTCCATCAGTACCATTACTATTGGTGATCGTCAGAGAGAGAGACAATAAAAGAGTGGAAATGGATTTTCGGTATTTGTCTTTTAGGAAAATTAACCGACAAAATCAACATTAAGTATATATTCACAGAATATTTATTTTGGCGTCCAATGAAAATATATGTATGGTATGTGCAAAAAGCGTCACCATTTGATTACAATAATTATGGCCCACATATCCACACTAACACACACACACACACACACACACACACACACACACACACACACACACACACACACACACACACATACTTACAGTATATATATTTAATAGACAACTTTCTGTAGGAAATAGTCAATCACTGGAAGATTCACTTAATATTACGGTTTGTATCGAAAGTCAGACGCAAATAAATAAAGTGAAGTTTGAAAAAAAGAAAGCATTAGAGAGAGAGAGAGAGAGAGAGAGAGAGAGAGAGAGAGAGAGAGAGAGAGAGAGAGAGCTTAAAAACAATGTATTATCAGTGGTCCATAAATATTATGACTTTTCAATGAACGCATGCATAACGTGAATATCAACAGTTGTTTTGTGTGAATGGCATAGATATAAATGAAATGACAATAAAGGTATCGCATGTTTGCATTGACACCGCATAGACATAACTACTACTTCTTTTAATATATGATTATTAGGTTTATTATATGTAAGGTTAACGTAAATATTGAATTTAGTTGTGAATAGGTTTTCGATATGATATGTCATATTAATGTTCATTGATATAACATATTATCCATATATTATATATGTATTCAAGTCTTTTATGTTGAATATATACCTATTTTGTTATAATAAATAATATGAATGTTTTGAATATGTATGTAATAGACTTCTGTCTCTATTAGGGTCTAACAAAATGCATATAATATGCTTATATCACGCAAACAATTGCCGACACAATCGTATAACGTTTATTTATTATAATATTCTGACTTAATATTTATAATATATTATATGTATATAATGTTTGATATATATATATACAGACAATTTATTGATATTAATGTGTAACTCAATATCAATAAAAATATAATTTATTACTAATAAAACAAATTTCAGTTATATTAAACTATATTTTTGATTATCAAACTAAATAACTATTTATAAAATTACAATATGTTTATTTAATTGATTTTTTGATTTAAATATTTAATTTTAATAAATATTCATATTATGATTGATTAAATACAAATACATTTAGTTAATATATATATATATATATATTTAATTGTATAAGATAATTTATTTTTAACTAAACATATTATTTTAATTTAAAATATTATTTAATTATAATAATAAATTATCAAATTGTATTTTGATAAACAAAATATCAATATATAGCCCAAAAAATAAATAAATGACATTTTATTATAATATAACATTTTCAGTTTTATGTTATCATTATTTTTTTGAGTAATTATTAAACTTATATTTTAAACTTTTTACTTGTAAAATAATATAGTATCAGTAAGTAATAATTTATAATAATATATTAATATAATAAAAATTATCTTTTTTTTGTTATTTTCTCAATTGACTTCATATGTCATCAGAAAATACGATTATTGTCTGCATTTGACAACATTTGTCATTGTTTTTAACATTAAATTAATTTTGATCGCAGACTAAGGCATCAGTTAATCATATGAGTGCTATTTAAGTTGTATTACAAGACAATCATATAATATAAGTTTTGGACATCTTTTAGATTACAGACAAGCGTTAATACAGTACAATATACAGTACAGTAGTGTATGTTATATACAGTTAAAGTTTTAATAGTTAGCAGTATATGATGGCCTGTAGAGGACTGAACCAACACATCATTGATATGACAGTAACGGAAGTTCTGGGACTTGTTATTATCAAAATGATGGACCCATTTATATATACTGTATATAATGTATAGTAGTTTCATACATATATATATATACTGTTGATGTGGAGGACACCACTAATAGTTCACATATCGTATATACACTTTCATGTTATGTCTCTATAAGTACTTATATTTTTATCAAAAATTAGTGATACAATAGTTGGTACAGAGATTTTGCCGGTTTCTATGTTGTGTTTACACTCCAATGGATACCATTATAATTTAGTCGACACTTAATGAAGAAAAATTTTAAGAGACAATATTAAAGACATCGTATTTTCACCAGAAAAATGCATTTTCATGTAAGATATTATTTTGTATGAAAATATTGTTTAAATGTTTTTTTCATAAATGAGTTAACTTTTAGAGATAGTTAATGACTTATATTTTTGCTTTTACTAATAATTATATAGTTTTATATGATTTATATTATGAAGAAAAATTATTACAACATTATGTATTAGCAAATTATTTTATAGCTTATCAAAGTTTTTTTTTCTCTTTCTCTCTGTTATTGTCAATAAATTTTGATATCCGGAAGACAAGTAATTTTATCAATTTTTCTAACTTATAATCTTATTGTTATTATAATTTAATATACAGTTTAATAGCATATGCTATAAAATATTGTATTTATTTATTAAAAATTAATAATAAAGATTTTATAATTTTTAATAGTGATAATATAAATACAAAATATTTTTGACTTAAATTTAAATAAGATTTTCTATTTTATAACATATTGATTAAAATATGATATTTTTTTAGTTACAGCAATTGAATCAGACTAACTAGATCAGTTTATTGTTTATTGCATAATAAATTAAATATACAGAAATATTGTTATGCCCTCTAATATTGAATATGAAATACAGTAATTGTAAAATTAAATAAAACAATAAAACATATGAATAGAATGTACAATATATATAACTTATAGTATATAGTCATATATCACACATACATATAAATAAATTAATAAAGAAATAACTGTATTTTCCTATGAAAATACAGTAACCAAATAAAATAACATGAAATTTATTGATACCTTTGGGATTGTTTGATACTATTTCTAGTCGTAGGCTAACATTGTCTGCATATAATACTATGTATATTCAATATAAATGCATAGACTCTATAAGCCTAACATAAACATTACAATACTAGTCATCGATTTGAATGGTAATACCAATTGTTGTGTTAGTTTTAACTCTAGTACTCCATCTGCCAAACAAAATGTTTAAAATTTTTATTCACTTATAGATTGAATATACAGTATATTTATCTTAAATCAAATTTTATTATTTGTAATTTAATACTAATTTTAAAGAATAAATAAATATTTATTCATTAAGTAATTACTTGATGAATAATTTGATTAAATAATTAACGAACTAATACATTAAATTCAGATTAGATGTATTAAAACGTTATCATTATTTTAACTTATAATAATGTATTGCATAAATATTAAGCAAATTAATGTCAATCGAAAATTAATTGCATTGCTATCACTATTACAAAAATCAATTGGCATAATATGTATCAGTTCTATATATATATACTGTATATAAAGTATTATATACAGTATATACTGCATAGTTAGAGATAGACGTTGAATATACCGACACCTAAAGCAACCAAAATCTCATTAATGAATTAACACATCACTCGGTTAGCACATACACACAGTTATACTGTGTGTATATATATATATGATGTCTATTGTTAGGCATTACTTTTTTATTATATCTCTCATTTGGGCATTTAATTAACCGATTGCCCAAATAACTAGCAAACTATTTAATTAGAGTCAACCATATATTTCTCGTGCAATTAATTTAATTGATTTTTTCCACTTTTCCTCTCTCTCTCTCTCTCTCTCTCTCTCTCTTCACTATATAATTAATCGTCAATTTTATTGTCACATATTATCATTTTCTTGTTGTTGTACTGAACTGTGCTTAACATTATAACAAAATACAATATAATAATAATAATACAGGTAATTTGAAATTTCTAGTTATTTGTATTTTATATGTTTATAATTTACTATTAAAAAAGATATTTATAAAATAAAACTAAATACAATGTTTTAATCATAGAACCGTTTATATATATATATATATAATAAGTTATTTAATGAAACTAATATCTTATCATAAAAAATGTTATCTAATTTAATATCAAGATTTGGACCGTAAGTCACACTAACATTTCGCCTCATTTAATATAATTCACACAAATATCTTATATTTTCTCATTTGTTTTTATTTATGTTTCAATACATTACTAGTTTTTTTTGGTCAATCATTTTATTGGTTACCAAATCTATCGCTTCATTAATAATCTCATAAACGACTAAATTCTTAATAATATTTTATACAAATGTCAAAAACAATAAAATAAAATATTGTTTGCTATTAATTATTGAATTCAATAAATTACAATTTGTAATTTATATGACCAATAATTTATTATGTTTTTAATATAAATATCTAAATGGATTATAATTGAAGTCACAAAAAAACAAAACAAAAATCTGATTAAACATAATTCATATATAAACTAAAGTAAATGAGTAGTAGACTAAATATATGTTGATATAATTAATCTAATTTAATATTTTCAATTTAGTAAATTTTAGCAATAATTTTACCAAAAAATAAAATAAAATGTAAGTTAATATTGTATTAAATAAGACTAAAGAAATAAAAATTGTAATGATTTATTTATAAAAGTCATTATTATAAGTTAATTGTTATTATAAGTCAAGTTTTCCTTAAGCAAACTAATAGTATATCATTATAGCAAACTATATTAATGAAATATTATATAAAATAGTCTTTATAACACATATTTTAATGTCAATATGTTATCGTTATGATAATAATGTTAGTTATTAAATATATCTCGATTTTAGTAATGTTTAAAACACGCCACTTAAATATGATTTTTTAAATAAATATAATGATTATATATGGTAATAAAAATTTATAAGTTGAATCTAATTTTAAATTTATTGATTGTTTGTTTGTTTAAATTGAGTGCTTTATGTTTAGAGATGATCTAAAAAATATCTAAAAAAATAATCAATGAAATTGTTGGCTATTTATTATTAGTAATGATAAGCACATTGCGTGAGTGCTATCATTGAAAGTCTTATTATTAAAAGACTCAATGTTTTTATTATTTAGTACTTATAGTACTGTACTGTCAGTGCATTAACTGTAAGTGCGGTTTATAATAACAAAAATTATATTTGAATACTTCATATACTGTATAATACTGTATATGATAACTAATATACTGTACAATACTATATATAAAAACAAAATCATTTAATTAATCGCACATTTATTGTCCATTATGATAACTATATTGATATAGTTAAGCCATTAATAAGATATTTTTATTTTTTGAATTTATTTATTTAGTAAAAAAAATAAAATATTTAAGATTTAATAAAGATATAAAAATAGAAAATAATTGATAAAAATAAAGAGATCCCAAAAATATTATTTTATCACTGAATAGAGAGTTGAATTGAATCAATTAAATTCCCGATCAATAAGTTTAGCAATTGTGTTGAGCTGTATGTTAGACGTGCCCTCATATATGGCCCCTATCTTACAGTCCCGATAGTACTTCTCAATTGGGAAGTCGCGTGTAAAGCCTACACCGCCCAACCACTCGACCGCTTTGCTGGTCGTATGAGTGGCCACTTCGGCTGCATAATACTTGGCCATTGCAGCCTCTTTAGTAAACGGTAGGCCAGCGTCGCGAAGCCGAGCCGCGTTGTAGACCAAAAGTTTGGCCGATTCAATACGGGTAGCAATTTGGCTGATCTGATGCTGCATTGCCTGAAAGTCGAATATTCGACGACCGAACTGTTTTCGGTCAAACGTATATTTGACGGCCTCCTCAAAGCATCCCTCAGCCAAACCAAGCATTTGGGCTCCGATACCGATTCGGCCGATATTCATTGTATGCATGGCATACTTGTATCCCTGGCCAATGTGACCGACCACCGCACTGGTCGGTACCCGAACGGAGTCAAATATGACTGGACAGGTACTAGAACAGCGAATGCCCAGTTTGTCCTCGGCTTTGGCCACAGTCAGGCCGGGAGTGTTTCGCTCAACAATGAAACACGTGATCCCTTTATAACCGGCCTCTGGATTGACATTTGCAAACACGACAAAAACGTCGGCCTCTTTTGCATTAGTGATCCACTGTTTGCTACCATTGATTACATAGTAGTCGCCATCTTTAACTGCCATTGTTTTCATAGAAAAAGCATCGGATCCGGCATTAGGTTCGGATAAACAAAATGATCCGACGGTGTCTTTTGCCAGAAGTGGCAGATATTTACTCTTTTGCTCTTCAGAACCAAATGCGTTAAGTGTTTGGACAACGAGTGTGCTGTGAATACCGACAAAAGCACTGACCGCTGGATCTACTTTTGCCAACTGCTCGATAACGAGCATCAATGAGAAGAATGTACTACCGGTGCCATCAAAACGATTCTCTATATTGACAGACATGAGACCATTTTCAAAGAGAGAGTCGATAATAGTTTTGTCCAATTTTGATGTTTCATCCATTTGTTTGACTAGTGGTCTGATCTTTTCATTTGCCAGACGTTTAACAATCTCTTGGATTTCAATCTCTTCATCTGAAAGCCGTGTCAATGGTATGGCTAATGGTTCAACAGTTACCGACTCTTTCAATATTGGACACGAAGGAGACTGACTTATTGATGATAATGTGTTGAGACCATTGCGTAAAGTAATCATTTGTGAAACAACTCGCAAATGGGTTAAGAATTTGTTTGAGACAAACATTTTTCAATAATAAAAAAATACTTATTTTTCAACAAATTTAGAAAAATTAATATAAATTTAGCTAAAATTCAATTATATAGTAGTATATTGAATACCAATTGAAAAATGTCTCTTCGTTTGTAAAAATACAGTACTATTAATAAATGAAAATTTTAGTTACTATTGATTATGGGTTTCATACAAATTTCAGTTATTATTATTCTACAGGTTTTAATATTTTTTTCTTAATTAAAATCAATTAATAAATTAATTTGACAATTATAATTAAGCCAGTAGATTTGATTATTTATTTATCAATATTATGTAAATTAATTTTGTTTCTAAAATATCGGTAATTCGGTTAATTGGTCAAAAATCAGTCATTTATTTTAATGGAAATAAGAAAATACCCAATGGATGTGTGGACTCTGAACTTTAGACCCAAAAACAAAACACAAACAATTTATACTTAAATTTTTATTATTTATTATATTATAGATTTAATTGCAAACCTGAGAGACAATACAGTAATTCCCGTTTCGCCTACACAGCAGTGTATATATATATATATCACCCACTGGTCTCATATTAATGATATTTAATATTCTTATAATCTCTAATCCAATTGCTAATTAAAAGTGATTTATTAATCAATTTGAAATATATTTACTATTGATAGGATAAATATCCAAGATAACATAGTAGTATTGAAAAAAATCAATTAGTTTGTAATACTGTATATATATATTAATTTAGGCGTTTTTTCAAACGTTATATATTTTATCTATTTTGTTTTATAATATTACTATGCTAATTTATTAATTTTAAATTTATGAATTTATTTTTATCTGTCAAAACAAAATTATTAATATTTAAAATCATATTTAAATTTGTAACATTTTGAAAATGAAATAACATAATAAAAAAATTAAATATAAACAATAATTTTTAATAAATAATAAATTTGAATTTCAAACAGTTAGAGTTTAATTACAATTATTATTTTGTCCCAATAGGTAAATAAAGTAAACATTTACATATACTGTACAATATTAAACACTATTAAACTGTATATTTGTGATTTGATAAAAAAATGTAAAGTCAATTTTGATGATTTTAATGAAGGTCATAAAGTGCACAAAATGATTACTATTAATAAGTGTTAAATTATTAAAATTATTTTCAATTTCTAAAAAAAATAATTATAATTATATTCTCAATTATAATAAAATTATAAAAAAATCAAACAAATCATTAAAATATCATCATAAATATACTATTACATAAATATCAAAAGTGGCTTTTATAAAAATTAATTATATTGAAATAAATGTATATATAAATTAATACTGTATATATTTCTAATTAAATTATAGTCCAAATGAGCTTTTGTTTAAAATTATTAGATAACATATTAATATTAATAATAGTTTTGTATATTAAAAATATGTATTGTTCAGAGAATCACTATTTGGAAAAATTATGGGTCATATATGTTGTGGTTAAATGAGATGTTAATGCTATTAAATGTAATTTATTTATGTATTCGCCCATAAAATACTAATATTAATGGCTTGTATTCATATATATATATAAATTGAATGCACATTTAGATATTAAATATTTCTTGTGATATATATATATATATATATATATAGTAAAGTATATGTTTAACATATTATGTTATACTGTAGTATTGTAATGATAAAAATAATGGTAGCAAAAATGTAATATTGTTGTATTCATTTTGCTAGTAAACAAAACAAAACAAAAAACTAATATACAGTATAAGTATGCAATGCTATGCATAATGATGTATCAAATACAGTGTAGTCTAACAGACTATATATAGTTATCATGAAATATCCTAAACGATAATAAGTATAGTAATGATTAGAAATAAAATACTACAAAATGAATATACTGTAATGTATACATGTTTATAAAAATGTTTTTTAATTATAAATATTTATAGTCATTCATTAGAAAATATGTATTTCTATATACAGTACATATCGTTTGTAATTTTAGCAAACAATCCAAATGAAGGCTTAAATATACAATTTTCTAATATAGTATATATTATATATATTATTATAATCATATATCATATGTACTTATAATAATAATAATAATCATTATTGTCTCTAAGGGCTTAATAGGTTATAGACTCACCAAAGTATAATAATGTGCATTATAAAATATTTACAGATAGTTGTATAAATTTATATACATTATAATGTATGTCATATTAATCATAAAAATAGTATTATTTTAATTACAAATAAAAACAATATTATGTCGTTAGTATTATTTAGTTCAATAATCAATATAAACATTAATTATTCGGCTAATAATAAAATTATTAACAATTGCTGAACTCATGTCATATACAATAACTTTATATAATATACAGTATATTTAGTATAATATAAATTTATATATATATATATATATATGATATTAAGTCTATAGAGGAGATACTCACTAAATGTTTAAACTAATACAGTATGATGACAATATTTATAATATTGAAAGCATACAATAATAATAATAAAAAATTATATTATATTATAAGTACCTTTCATAATATATATCTACATATAATATATATATATATATATATACTGTATATAACATTAAACAATAGAAAAATATTATTGCTATATTGTTAAACAAAGTCTTATTTATAGCAAACATTAAATTCAAATAATTTTATATTAATCACATAAATTAAATGTTATCTTGTTTTATGTATAAAAACATAAACTATTTCATTAAAGTTAATGTTTTAAGTTTATTATGTTTTAGTCTAAATAAAATTATAAATAAAAATATAATAAATTTTCATCTCTGTATATCTAAATATAATATATATATATAATATAATAATCAAATTATAAAATATTATAAATATGTTTATAATAAAAATTAACAAAAAATTAGTTTATGAACTTATATATGATATCAATTTTTAATATTGTGTGAAATGCAATAATTTAATTTGTTATATATATTTTATTTTTTATATGTTTGTACGATAATTATGTTATCATTTATCTGATGATTAGCTACTCTATCATCTAATGACATGATTTAAAAATAATTCATTGGATTTATCGCTAATTTTGTTCTCATAAATGGTTAAAATAAAGATATTATCAAATAAACAAAATTTAATATAAAAATACAATATTTAAAAATGTTAATGTCTTATTATTATATTTACTTAAATTATTAACCTATTTAATTTCAATAATTGAAGCTGCATTTACAATAATTGTAATTATTATAAAATTAAAATTAATTTTATAATTTCCTTTATTATAAAAAAAACCAATAATTAGTTCGATATTAAAAATGTAATTATTGGCTAATCTCCTAATTAAACAAATTATACAATTCATGCTAATTTATAAATGTAAATAATTTAAATAAAATTAATATTAACAATAGTTATTGTTAATATTAATTTTATCTAATAATAGATAATAAAGAGCTTAAAACGAATGGATGATTAATAAAATAAAATAATAAAAAATGAGTTAAAAATTTCAGATAATACAAAAACTATATTTCTTATCGACATCCAATATAAAAGTAGATTTATAGGTATATATAAATATACAGTTTGTAATATACTGTATAAATAAGTTTAATTTTAAAATAACCAAAAAAGACTTGTTTTTTTAAATTTTAAGTTAAAAAACTTGAATCAAATTTTATATTATTATTAAATTTCTTTTAATGTTTACAGCATATATAACTTAATTATAGAAATGTTTTTAAAAAAATAAATTAAATTTTTAGTAATTGTTTTTTTGCTTTCAACAAATAGGAAAAAGCTAATATATTATATATATATATATAAACTTTAAGGATAGGTTTGAATTTCCTTAGCAACAAATACAGTACAACACAAACATTATAAATACAATTTCTATTTAATTAACAACTTTATTGCCAATAAATTAATTATAGTCACTATCGACTAATGTTGTTTAGTGCATGTGATAATCGTTTTAAACGATATTAGATATAAACATATCATTTAAGTATATTAACTATTATATAACACTGTATTTTTTACAGTATAATAATAATAATGATGATAATAATATTTATTTTATTTGAATGCTATTTTAATTGAATTTAGTATATGATATAATACAATATCTAATAAATAATAGTTATTTGTGATTATAAACAAAAGCTTTGTAAATATGTCTAAATTAAAATGATATTTATTGTTCACAAAATTTTTAAATGTTTCATATAATATAATAGCAAAGTTTCATAACAAAAACTATTAGTTAGTTAATTGGGTTTTAAAAATGAATAATAAAATTTATACGTATTATTACAGTAATTATTATTAGTTTTTAAAAATACATTTTAATTTATATAATATTACTTCAATATGAATCATGTATCTCAATTATATAATATATATATAAATATATTGTAATTGTAAACAAAATTGATAAAACTATTGTTACTTTTGTTTATTGATAAGATTTGCTATAATATTAATAGTGAAAATGTGTTTATTATTTGTTATTTAAAAAAACAGTTTAAACATTCAGTCGACTGAATGATAGATAAGCTGATAATATAGATACTCAGTATACTGTACTCTACTATAATATACAGTATATATACTAAGAAATAAAAATCTTAGAAAAATAACCTTATCTTTTGATTAGATATATTGTCAATGATTTTTGATAAATAGTTTTAGTATATAAATTAAATACAAAAGTAGTTATAAATATAATATTTGTATTTTTGTCGTATTTTTAAAAAATAGTTCCTTATTATAGCAAATAAAAAAAATTTAAATAATAAATAACAACAACAACAGTACAAGACTTGAAAAAATACTTATGAAATCGTATGGATATGAAAAACATCGGTTTGTTGGTCTGACTGAACCAGAATCTCAAGAGTTTACGTGCGGAATATGTTTGGGAATATTCTGTGAGCCGACAGTAGTTCCCTGTTGTCGACAAACCTATTGTTACGGTTGTATTAGTGAATGGCTTAGTAATAAAAACTCGTGTCCTAATGATCGACAGGGATTAACGGCATCGCAATTATATTATCCGCAAAGATTAGTCATTAATCTGTTGGCAAAACTGAAAATTCATTGCAATTTTCAAAGCAATGGCTGTCAGACTGTACTTGACCTGGAAATTCTGGCCTCACATGCGGACAGTTGTCCGTATAATCCCTACCGACGGTGCAGTGTATGTGATGTCCTAATTGTTAAATACATAGACGAAAGTCAACAGTTTAATAGCTTAACATTACAATCGTCTGAATTATCCCATAATTGTATCAATAGTTTGAAAAACTTAAATAAAAGTCTTGAAAATGAAATATCGGAATTGAAATGTGAAATATCGAAACTCAAGAATCACATCAAGAAGTTAGAGGAAAGGCATGTATTAAGTGTTGTCGGCGACACTCAAACCGTGAGTTTCCTATTTATTTATTTTTTTGGATATCATATTTGTGTTTTCACTTTTGGTGTCTCCTATTGTCCACTACTATATCGTTGTCTGTCTTTTCTTTTAATAGTCATTCACTGTTTGTTTTGATAGCCATAGCCTTCGTCATTGACCTTCAATATAATTGATATAATAGAGGCGTTTATGTCTTATTTGTCTCTCACTCACTACTCACTCATTTTATCTCTTTTTTCTCAATGATCTTTCACTCACTCACTCACTCACTCACTCACTCACTCACTCACTCTCATTGCTCTCTAAGTCCACTAAACTGTTTATAGACGTTCATAGATGTGTTGTGTATATAGACATATAGTATATACTGTATATAAAATATAATATGAGTATATATACTGTATTTATATATATATATAAGTGTTTTACTCATTAAAGGATCACATTTGGCAAGTGATGGCTTCCGCCCGAACGAGAATTAGTTATCCAGAAATCACTTACTGTTCACTTCCATCACAACTAAGACTCAAAGCTATCAACAAATCTAAAGAAGCGATTCTAGCCTTTGATTCCTATCAAGAGATCACACAGTTTTTGAGTCAACAATTTAATTGTCAAACAAATAATAATAATAATAATAACGATAATAATATTACAACAACAACTACTACTACTATTACTACTACTAATAATTGTTTAATTAAATGGCAAGTAATAGTACATTCAGTAAATTGTGGTTATCAAACAATTATCACCGCAAACGCATGGATTGTACTCAGATTTGAACAGTTAAGGATTGCCATCTTTACAGACAATATTTTGTTTTAATTAATCAAATAATTATAGTAACAAACATTACAAAATTTATTGCGACCAACTAATTAAGATTACATAAAAACTTATGTTTTATACTAATATTATTAATATATACAAAATAAATTTAATAAATTTTATTATATAAGTTTATATATTAATATATATATATATATATATATATATATATATATATATATATCAGATTATATATGCTTGACATTATAATAATTTATAAATAATAATGATAATAATAAAACTTTAATATTATTTAATAAAAAATTCTGTTCACATAAAGTGAATAAAGAATTAGATAATAAAAAGAGAGATACCATAAGTAAGATAAGTGTCACCAAAAAAAAAGTTAATGAGAAATACTGTATGTCTGTGTGCCTAACGATTCAATATATATATATATAAATAGTGAAGAAGACATTCAGTAATATAATGAAAATAGATTTTTATAAAGAATATACAGTATATACTATATAATAGTATATAAAAAAATGTTGTATAATAAGTACCAGTAGTGGCCATTATTGGCAATGAGTTTGGTCTCAACTGAAAAATATAGCTTTTCATATCCTGTATATGCAATCATCACTAAGTCTCTCAATGTCTGACTTTTGTGATTCATAAATCGTATGACCAGTGCTTAAATATACGGTATATACCAATATATAATGTACAGTATATACTATAGTATGGATAGCTGTAGTGCCAGTGCCCGACACATCATCAATGCTATAAACGTATGGTACAGATTGAGAGAATAGTAATGATGACCCAATGCTATTACAATGCAAACCATAGTTATATATATATTGGGTCATTCAATAAAAGCCTAATCCCTTTACTGTAGCACTGTTACCAATATTATGTATATGTTTTATATATATATAGTATATTATTCTAAACATAGATTACATTTGACCAAATATCCATATATATACAGTAATCGCATAAAATAGTTAATCATTGATAAGATAATATTAAAGGACTTAATGTTTTTTTAGTATTGAGAGTAGTATTGACCACAAGTTCATACATGAAATAGGCGTTTACCCAAATTGTCCACTAATTTGGTTAAACTCTTTTAAAAACAAGACTTAATTATTATTAATTTAGATTAAATATATAAACGATTCCTACAAATACATCAATTATATATATATATAATCTAAAAAACAAATACTATATTATTTATAAATAAAATATTAATCCAATACTAAAATATAGTTAAAGGGTTTTATTTGGAAAATTTAACATTAAGTAAGATTAATGATAAACTTATTTTGAAAATTTAATGAGATTTTCTTTTAAGTTTAAAACCTTTTTGTTGGAAATTAGGAAATATGAAAAATTTGGAAGAAATGATATTTTGTGTTAAAAAAAACATTGGAGTAAAAAGTTTTTCGTTTAAAATAAATGAATGGATTGTATTGAACACAACACACACAACACTATACCTAATATATTGTTAAAGTATTCTAAAAAAACACAGAAAAGAAATACAAGAAAAAAGTTTTTTTAGTTTTAAATTGAATTGAAATGAATGGTCAGCTCTGGTATTACTGTATATATATTGAAAGTTGTCCGCAATCTCTCTCTCTCTCTCTCTCTCTCTCTCTCTCTCTCTCTCTCTCTCTCTCTCTCTCTCTCTCTCTCTCTCTCTCTCTCTCTCTCTCTCTCTCTCTCTCTCTCTCTATACTAATACAGTATTAAAGCCGAAATATATTTCAGACATTATAACGACAGACATTGAGTTACACATTGTGTACGTTATTTGGAGAGTGAGAGAGATTGAGGGGATGTATAAGCAATAGGGAGAGGAAAGACTCTGATTGCAAATTGTAGGGCAAAAAGCCCTAAATGAGAGACTGATGTCTAGCCGGCAACTAACGTGACGTCCATCTGCTCCCTCACTACTAACTCATATATCCATTGCCTCTCAGACTCAGTCACTCTTATACATTGTAATAGCGATGGAGAGCGTTGGCCAACAGTTAGAGTACAGTAATCATTGTCACAACACATCTACACTACACTAAGGCTATGGCTTTTGCTATTTACCAGCAATTGTATCAACACATCAAACAATATAACACATATATCTATAATAAGTGAACTCTCAGAGTAACTACAATTTATGTGACGTTCAAAATGCCTATTAAGTAATATTTCACTGACTTTTAATTTCAAACTCAAATATTGTGCGCCAAAACAAAACAAAATTTAATAATCTATAATATTATGCACTGTTGTTGTTATTGCCAATTATAATACAGTATAAATTTATGTACAGTACAGTATAATGTATATTAAGCACAGTTAGATGATTACTTATATGGTTATACTGTGCAATATATACGGTATATGCCGTGTAAATTCAGAGAATGTGAAAATGTTTTAGTATTGTATATATAAGTTAAATAAAATTAGACTTTTTTCAGACAAATATTACAGTTTATATCTCAATATTTGACAACCAATTCAAGCAAACAAAATGCCTGTCCCTCCAGTTTCCACTTTTTATTAGCACAAACAGTAAAACCACACTACTGTTTAGCATTTTTTCATCAATATATATATATAACACATTTTTGCACTTTTATTATATCTAAACCAAAGATTATATTTAAAGTAATATATGTAGTGCCCATTTGGACAGTCATGTATCGGGCACTACACAGAGAAAAAAGTCAAACTAAATTTACTATATATATATATTTGTGTCTAAATTCAAACACATAACACAACTATTTTCATAATACAATTCATTTTATTTATATAATATGTCAAATATTCTCAATATCTAAGCACTGGTCATACGTACTGTTTGAACAACTATTGGTCTCTTATCAGTTGGACTGAGATTTTTTTGATGATTGCTCGGACACATTCAACTGACACTAAAGTATATATATATATATATATATATATTGTTCAGATATTTGGAAAAAAATTCATTTTATCTACTTTACACCAATCCTTATATTATTATTATTATTAAGTTTATAAATTATATTATTTGACTAAATTTGTATTATATAAATATATTTTCAACATTTATTGAAAAATTATAACAAAAATAAATAAATATAGAAACTGTAAAAGAATAATAATAATATTTTTTTTATATTTATTTATTTGCTATATTAATTTGATGGGAGATTATTTATTAGTAGAATAATTGTTTAAAAGTACAGTTAGTATAGTATAGTATAAACAAACCTATCAAATAATAGCAGAAAGCCTAAGCAATGCTCAGGGATGGCAAATCAATCGATTAAAAGGTCAAGTTTCAGGTAAATATACGTTTATAAATACAATATATATATATATATATATATATAGCTGAGTTATTGTGCCGATCCAATGAAATATAATACTTAATAGCAATCATATTATAACACATTTGTGATGGAAAAGTAAATCTGTTGGGAATATTCACATCACATCATATTTGCTATACGTTTGCCTCTTATATGTCGGTGTCATAGGAATACATATATGAGGCAAATGATTATACTTTTATGTATTTGTAGATTAAACAAAATAAATGAGAGATTATTATTATTATTATTATTATTATTATTATTATTATTATTATTATTATTATTTATTCAATAATGTATTTCGTATACTGTATTATGAATAAAAATGTAATATTGTCATAAAAACTTGGATTATAACTTTAAGTAGTCATTTAAAATAATTTATTATTTAAACTAATATATGATAATATATAAAAATAAACCGACATTTTTTCAATTTAAGAATATAAAAGCTTCTAATTATTTTATTTAATTTCTTGTATATTCATTGATTTAAATAAAATAATATTTATTAAATAAATATTTTATAATATTTTATAATATTTTATTTTTAATAACTATAATTAATTAAAATTTACTGTATTATTAATATTCTTATATAAATAATATTTTTATTCATATTGTATATACAGTGTATAATATACTAGTCATTTAATTCAATTAAAATAATAACAAATTATAGAAATTGTATTTATAATGTTTAGAATAGTCAATATGTTGGTTTAAAATTGTAAAATATGTTTATATTATAATAAAATATTACTGTATAATAAAGTGCAATTAATAACTAATTTGTATGTCTTATTATTCATTAATAATGTAATTAACAAGCATTTGTTTGTTCTCTAAATATATTTTCATTAATTGGCATCAAAAAATTATTGGCAATTTTTTAATTAAAATTAATTAATATAGAACTGGTTGACTATTTTTTTTTTGAATGAAGGCTCAGTTATCTACCAGTGCTCAGTACACTGACAGTACTCTTCAACTTTCACATTGATTCAACACAAATAACTTTTATATTAATCATAAATAAATTATTTTAAATACAGTATTAATATTTTATATTATAAAAAAATCCAATTAATTAGTAATAAAAATCAATAATGTATTAAATAAAACTATTGTGAAAATTAATAAACAAATAAAAAGTCAATTGAAGACTATAAATTGATAGTACAGTAAAAACAACAACAAATTAAAATTAATTGATAAAAAGTAAGGATTTAGAAAATGAAAAAATTTCAATGTCATGTATTATTTGTAAATTTATAATAATATACTGTATAATAGATTAGATTATTGATTGACACTATCAATGATCCAATATTAAACTATGCACTTATGTTATAATATGAAACATTAATATAAAAATTAGAAAATTGATTTAAAGAAAACATCAAAATCAAATACTATACAGTATTAAATAAATAGTAAAACTTTTATTTAACAAATCATTAGAAAAATATTTGTTTAATAAGTATTTATATTTTAGCTTAAATAGCTAATACTGTATTATGAATAGTATTATATTAAAATTATGAAAAAGTAAATGTTGATGAATCCAATGATATTAATAATTTCATAGAAAGTATATCATAATGTTTGGTCATCAATATGTGCTGAGCTTTATATTTATTTACATTTACTACTATATAAATTTATATCATACTGTATACTATACTTTATAAATGTATTGATATTATTAAGTTTTAGGAATTTTGGTTCGTTTGTTAGCTCAAACTAAAGTATATTTTATATATATATATATATATATTTACTATATATTGTACTTTATATTATTAACAAAGTTTGGTTCACTATTACACTATTGGCCTTCTCTTCCCAGTCTATGGTCTCAATTCCCATCAGTGCCTGAACTGGACTACGGGTCCAAACCATCGACGGATTGCATACAATGCAATGCAATCCACTGTTCATTAAATGTAATGCAATGCTAAACACGTTTATATCTATACAGACATACCATTCAATACACAACATAACTAAGCGATTCATCTAAAAGAAGTCCTCTTTTGGATCAAACTTTAATTTATTGCCAAATACTAGTTATGCCATCAGATATACTGTAGTTTACTATGCCTTCAATTCATACCAACTAAATATCTATATATAATATATAGTATTTCCCATACATATTGATATTGAAGTTGATGTCAATTACAAAAAAATAGTAGTAATTGTTAACTAAAATCTAAGAATAGATATTTAATTTAAATATATTCAACAAAATCCAATTTAATAGATAACTCTTTACAATCACTAATACTGTTTATACAGTATATTGTATTAAATAAATCACAAACACTACACAAAAAAAGGATTTTTATTCAAGTCTTACAAATAATGAAATTTTCATTAAATGTAAATCAATTCAATCTATTGATTAAATGTATAAATCAATTCAAAGCTCAATAGAAAAGCGATTTTATATTAGGAATTAATTTAGAAAATAATTTTTCAAAAAATAAGACAAACTTTTAGACATTTCGATAAACAGTACGTTTGCCTATAAAATACATTATAAAATCTATTTTGCATTTTAAAATATTTCCTATATTTTAAACATATATTCAATGAATCGGCGCATGAATTGATGTCAGGTTTGTCTGTTTGGTCCAACCCTTCGACCCAACCTTTGTATTGATATTTGAATACATATTACTTATGCAATGTATATCTCAATGCCTTTCCTTCAATGGTATGCAAAACCAATGCATTCCTTATTCACATCACTTCTTCACTGCAATCAATCAAACGTTTGTTACGCTCGACAGCGCAGGACATCAGTGGTTAACCCATAGATCGAAGCCATTCCTCTTCTATTGCCATCACTTCCAACCAATACTACCATCTCTGACATCACTACTATCACTACCAGTACTACCAATGTTTGGTATTTACTTGACTTTACTTTACTTTACTTTACTTTTGAATAACAATCACTTATGAGAGTTGTCATCGTTTTTAAAGTCAAATTGAAAAATCAGATCAAATGAAAAGCCATTGAAAAGCATTACAACACAAATTCAAACACAAATTCAAACATCTTTTCAAATGTAATTCAATTTAATTCAAAGTCAAAGACAGCGACAAACGCGTCGTTCAAATCAAATCTAATTCAATACACAAAACACTATTAAAAAGTGAATTTATTTTTCACAAACTATTCCCTTATATTCAACTCAACACTCATTTTAATGTTTTTTAACACTATTTTACACTATTTTACACATTTCTACTATAGATTACACAACTTTCCTCCCATTCCTCTCTCTTTCATTCACTTATTCACTCTTTACACTTAATAATCCAAACTTTACTCAACTTTTTTTTATAATACAAATCGACTACCAGTTTATCGTACATTCAATACTACTGCAGTTCCTCTATAGCACCTCCCGTTCCCCTCTCACCCGACCATCAATTTGTCAAAAGTTAATCCTTTTGACGATATTATACACCAATTTATTGCCAATCATTTAACATTTATACACATTTTTATAGAGATTTTTTACAAAAAAATAATGTTTGAATAAATTCAAAAATCATTCAATTATTTATTGACTGACAAATTGTTTGATAAAAACCGCACTCAATGTACTCAAAGTTTCTTTTGTCCCTTTCCTCTCTCAACTCCCGTTCCCTTCAATATTCCTCCCATTTTTGATATTAAAATCCATTAAATCAGAGTCACGTGTCGTCCCTTAGCTGTACAACCATTTGGTTCATTAATCTCTAGTTAAATGTGAACACTCTATGAGTTCACCACATAGTCAGTACCCCTTCCCCTGAAAACCCCATTTATTGAAAAATTCAATATAAAATCTACATTAAAGTTATTTTTATAGCAACTCGTGTCACCCCTCAGTTCAACCATTTAACCGTTTAGTGATATAATTGTCTCATAATTATGTGATAACTATATGTTGTTATATTTTTTTATTACATTTAAAAACCGCTAACTTTAAAATACTTTTAAAATTGATATAAAGTTATAGTATTTTTATATAATATTTAGTTTTTTTATTTTAGCAGTTTTGCTAGTGATTAATATAAGTAATGATTGATAACACATTTTGTAAACCATTATATTATAATCTTTATAATAGTCATACAAATTGCTTTATATCATTTAAAATAATAAAATAGTTATTTAATTATTTCATAAGTGTTTTTACACTTTGTAACAAACATTTGAAATCATTGGTCAGTCAGTGTGTTAATGACAACTTTGACAATAGTTTGTGGTTTTGACCACAAAAATACTAAAATGTTGTAAACAGTGATTGTTAACCAATTAAGCCATCAGTAAATGAAAACTAACACTAAAAACATTACACAACACTTTAGACTATCTCTAAGCCTAACATCGACTCAATAACCGACACTTTTTATATAATACTTACTGTTATTGCTCTCAGTCTTGATCTCATTGTTTCCCAACTTTATTAGCAGTTATCACATAAACTGATGTTATTAACTCATGTCAGCACTTAACACACAGTTACACACACACACACACACACACCTGAATTGAATTATATAATTGTAGTTTAATAATTTTAAAATATTATATTATATAAAATTTTATTGTCGGATATTAATTTAATTAGTTATAATACGCTAAAGAATATAATATGTGATGAAAATAAATTTTGTCATATATATCAAATCAATATAAATATTTCAATTGTATAATAAAAAACACTTTAAAATATGAAATATAATATATAAATGGATTCCAGAATAATAATAATAAAATAAAAATCAAATTTCAGTAATATATAAAAATATATAATATTGTGTCAATACTGTATGTGTAGTCAATTCACATGTTTTCAATCTTAATCAAAATTCTTGAAATGTTTTTTGAATTTTATATAATATTTTTTATGGAAACATATTATTTCCAATAAAATTCAGTTTTATATTATATTATATTCTGTATTTTAACTATAAATTTGAAATTTAAACATCCGATTTGTGGCCAACTGTATTGCGTGTGTTGTACTGAAAACGGTAAGGTTTGCTATTATTGATACCAATACATACATATGTATTGAGTATAAAATATTGACATATATTATGAAAATACAATTTTCGCAATTCAAACAAATAATTGACTTTCGTATCACATTCAGCTCAAAGTCTAGTCATATAATTTCATACATTTTATATATAACTTATTTTCCATACATATATGTATTCAATGATTTCAACATCAGATGTGAGCTCTAAACTGATATATTTGCTGAATATATATTAAGTTTCGGTATCTTTTAACAAAATATAAAATAAATTCAAAACTAGGGATTTGTTACTTAGAGAGAGAGAGAGAGAGAGAGAGAGAGAGAGAGAAGAGAGAGAGAGAGACTGTGAGACACACACACACATGAAAAGCAAACCGCACTCTACGTGTGTATCAATGTATTGATAGCACCGGACATTATGGGCTGTATGTCTGGTGCACTGGCATTGTGTTGATATTCAATATATTCCGTAAAACATATAATAGAAAATAAAATGGGGAATAAAAATAAGCGTAAAAACAGATTTTAAGCAAAAAATTGCATTTAGAGTGTTGTGTGTGAGCTTTGAATAGCATTTTTGGAAATTAAGCGCAAAGTCAGCCATCAAATGCTCATCAAAAATGTATATTACATTACATTTTTGCAAAAGACATTGCAAACTATACTGTGTTTTTTGCTTTATTTCATATATATAACACATTAACCATTAATCTCAACAAAAAAATGAAGTTTTTTTTCGAGGGTAACAAAAAATATTTTTATAAATAAATTATATAGAAAATATATCTCATTGTTTATTTAATTTAAATTTACATTTATAACTAAAATCTGTATATTATAGTAAGTAAATATTTTTTATTATTATTATTTATTTCAATACACATTCTTAAATTATTAATTTAATCAATCAATATATTTCTAAGAAATAATAAACATTATAGTCACTTAATATATAATAATAATATTATTAAGGGTACAGTATGTTACAGTCAACCGTTACATATATATATATATATGTATTGTATAGTATTAATGGTACTTTTGATTTGCGACAATATCTGTAATTTTGATAATTGACACAAATTATCATCTGATAAAAAAAATTGTTTTCTACAAACCCACTCCTATTAACAAAATATCTAGTAGTTCATTGAAATCAATATATAGTATAATAAAAAATATATATTTAGTGATAATAAAGTAATAATAATAATAATAAACAGTTCACATATAGTTTTTTATCATTCAATGTCGACCCCTAAGATAAATCACTTTTGATAATCTCTTGATTGTACTCATTAGATGTATATATCAATATATAAATTAAATATAATAATCAAAAGTTAATGACAATACATATGTAAAATGTCAACAATTTTTTTTGTGCAACATTTATAAATTTTGATTAAATGTTATTGAAAAACAATTTACTTACAATATTTTGTGTGGTTTTAATTTATTAGTAGATAATCATCCAATGAAAGCAATTTCACAAACTTTGATTTTTGTTTATTTTTGTTAGAAATTTAGTAATTCAGTAACTTTATGACCAAAAAATGAAATCTAAATTTTATACAAACATATAATTAGTAAATTAATTAATTATATTTAAATTATATTATTACATAAATTATATACTTTGTAATTTTTAAAAAATATAATAATATATATTTTTTAATTTTATTATTTATATTAATAAACATTAGTAGTAATATTTGTTGGCAACATTTAGTTTATAAATGTATTTATACTGTACTCTATTAGAGTATTTATTTATAAAGTAAGTACAACTTATGTTACATACAATGGAATATCATATCATAAGTGATGGGAAAAATGATAAAAAGGATTGTTTTCGTTAATATATCATTATATAGATATTATGTATATATCGATATATGATAGTTGGGTCCCATTTGGTCAGTCTCTCCAACGACTCTAATTTATACTCAATGAACAAAAAGTTAATTTATTTTGGAAATGAATCTCTCTTCGGAATACTCTCTCTCTCTCTCTCTCTCTCTCTCTCTCTCTCTCTCTCTCTCTCTCTCCTTAAATCTTATATCATATGTGACATAATATAAATATAACACAAAACTAAAGTATTGCAACGTTTATAGATTACATAAAGTATTAATAGTAACTCATTGTATACAATGTTGTTTTATGTGGTGTCAGTGGAAACATATAGAAACAAAGTAAAGCATACAAATAGATGAACAAATGGATTCAAACACATAACTAATGACCAAATACTGTGATATCAACGAAAATAACATACAGTTGAATACAAACCCAGAGAGAGAGAGAGAGAGAGAGAGGACACAGTTATGAGACATCAAATGACAAGACTTAATCACTTGCAATGCAAAGCAAATTCAATGAAAAAATGATATAATAATCATAATATAGTGATTGAGACTAACGAACAATAGCTATGGATTTGGACGCGTGATTGCAATGCAATACCCGTTTACCCATTCAATAGACTGTAAAGGCTTTCAATCACCCGATGATCGCATTATATGATAGGCAAACGTCACAACTAATTCAACCAAAAGTCATATAAACCTGACATTGATTAGTACAACCAGTTTTGGGGCCAATTCCTTAACACAATCGCTTATATACTATTGTACCCATACTTAATGATTATTAGTGTATTTCCTATCATTTTTATGCTCTTTTACTAATTTTGTTACACATAATATTCACTTATTTTTATTACTCTGTGATATTTTATACATTTCTATCATTTTTATTATCTTTAATTATAGTCGACAAAATATTTCGGTTGTCCAATATATGCCATAGATTATCTTATACACTATACACTAATATTATTATTATTATTCATTGATCATATATAAGATAAAAAATACAAATGTAATGTACTTATGTTGTGAATTGTAAATAAAAATAAAATTAATTAAATTAAAATATTAAATGTAATTATTTTGTATAATTGATTCCTAAACTTTTGTGTCAGTATTTAATTTATATACTGTATTAACACTGTATATGTACTTAATATAAATACTAACTGTATATAAATTTATATATTATTAGATACAAAAATATACAAATTAAAATAATAATAATAATGTTGTTTTTCTAAAATATATTATGTATAAAGTAGCATTATAAAAAATTATTATTATTTAACTATTATTTATGATTATAAATTCATAAAATAGTGATTTTATAGCTTATTTATTTACGAATAAAACTACAATAATCAATTTGTCTCAATTAACTAAGTTGTAATTATTTTTTTTTAATATTTAAAATAAAACTATATATAAGTTGAATATTTTTATCAACAAATAATATTGATTATTATAATTTCTTGTCCCTTAAAATAATATACAAATTCTATAGGAAATTATATAAATGAATAAACGGTTAAATATTGATTAATTTGTTTGGGTGTCAGTGAGTAATAGTGATTATAAATAAATAATATCTCATTAGGTATTTCTGACTCTGTTTTTGCGATAAGTAGTGAAATACAGTTCTTTTCACAAACACATTAAATACTATGGAATGGAAATACTGTATAGATTTAGCTATCGGTGCCAATCAAAAGCTAAAGTCACGTACAGCTCATTACGTAAAACTAAGTATCATAAACATCATTAACTGACTGATGCATTGTTATGTATGTGTTGTGCAAGTATTGCACGTCTTATTAAAAGAGGAGAGAAGAGAGAGAGAGAGAGAGAGAGAGAGAGAGAGAGAGAGAGAGAGAGAGAGAGAGAGAGAGAGAGAGAGAGAGAGGACAGCGACCTGTTTTGCACTTGTCGTCAATGAAGGTGTCATTCAGTGTGTCTATTGATAAACAATTCAGTATTTTTATTGCAATGAAACAATGCTTTTGATGTGCCGTTGATGATGATTGAGCACAGTCTCTCTCTCTCTCTCTCTCTCTCTCTCTCTCTCTCTCTCTCTCTCTCAGTGTTGTTGTATTTAGTGAACCCAATGTCCACTTATCACGTCTCGTCTCAATCTCGTCAGTCCAGAGACAGAAAATCCCTGTTCTTGAAGAGTACGGTTTCGAGAGAAGAACGGTTAGCTCGTTGAAGAAGTCTATGGTTTTGGTCAGTTCGTTGATAAAAACATTGTTTACAGCGTATAATGCATTGAAAAGTGTAGTTTTTATCAGTAAAAGCTTATTTGGCTATTATTTGAAGTCAACTGAAAAGCATTAGTACTGTATATCGAGTATAAGCACTGGATGTCTGAATGTTATGATCAGTAATCAAGTGCTGTTGGATTCACTATATATATATATAATAAATATAATATAAGTATATAACTTATACAGTATAGTATATATATATATATATATATATTTGTCATTTGTCTTAATTAACGGTTAACGGGTTAGTACACAACACGACTATCATATACTGTCACTTTTGACAATATTATATTATATTTCATTTATTTGTAAATAATTTTATATAATGTATATATAGAGTATAATATACAGTATTTTTGTTTAATATTAATATAATTTAATACCGATATAAAATTAATAATTTAATATTTTGATTTTGTAAATAATTTTCTGTGCTTTTAATAAATATAAGTATATTTGATTTTCAATGCAATTAGCTATCGATATGAAATATTTATAAATGTATACATTGAAAACCATTAATTTCATAAATAATTACTAAATATTTTTACTTTTATTTTTATACGAAAATAAATCAAACCAAAAATTTTAGTCATTATTTTTTTCTTCTCAATCATTACAAGCAATCATTTTAATAAAATATTTATTTATGTATCATTTGGACGATAGTATAGGAAATAATTGATCTTAAAATCAAAGGTAAATCATATATATATATATTGGGAGACAAACAATGGATGGCTTATAGTTATAGACAGAGAATAATGAAATGGAAACATAAGTAAAGCCCTCTAAACGAGACATTGTTTTTGTTGGTTCTCCTAAATAATGATAGAATTAGTCTGTGATTGTCATAATGTTTTATTGCTATAACTATACACATTTGTAGACCGTTGACCATATATATAGTATATACTGTATATATATATATGCTATAACTATTATGACAATATATCTACTGTATGTATATATCAATATATAGCATATAATACAATAGCAATGTGTATAAAGAGAGAGAGAGAGAGAGAGAGAGAGAGAGAGAGAGAGAGAGAGAGAGAGAGTAAAACCCATTTTCTTAGAGAATACAATCATATGTAATACATATACTAAACACACATTTATATATATATATAAATTTATATATATATATATGAAAGTCGAGTATAATATAAGTAGTGATCCTCTCATTAATCTTACTTTAGTATTAGTAAATCTTTGGTCATTTCATTGATACCTGCATTTCTCATAGTGTGCCAAATATATATATATATATATATATATGTGATCCAAACATTGGCATACAATAGCACACAACTGTATTGCCTGGTTTGAGAAATTGCAGATTATTTTATATTACACATACGCCAAACTCATTTTTAGCATTACAATTGACTCATAAGGCTCAGTAAGATATATATATATATATATATATATATATTATATAATATGTGAGCTCTCTATGTGTGTGTCCATCTATGAAAAGACCAACACTGGATGTGTCCTATTATATGACAGCAACGAAAGGATAGGATAGCCAACACATAGTGAAAGTATAATATAATACAATATAAATAGGAATACATTTATAAAAAATGAAAAATAAGAAGAAAAAAGATAAAGAGTAGGCTTTACATAAAACATATGATAAAATGTCCGGATTTGTTGTGATGGCATACACTGTGTGCCACACATACAGTATACTCTATTATACCATACAATCTTAATATTATATATATATATATATATATATAACGTCCACCATATGCTCTATTCTCTATATGTTTCACTCATTCACTCTACATCCCTGTCCACTCACTCACAATACTCGCTCCAATACTTCTCGCATTTCACTATATTTTAACTGTAATCGCAATATTTTATACGACTCTCTCTCTCTCTCTCTCTCTCTCTCTCTCTCTCTCTCTTCATACTCATTCACTTATTCAATGTCTCACTCATTACTCTGGTTTATAGTTCACAATAAAAAAATAAAAGTACTCAAAATAATATAATATAATATAATATATGAGCTGTGATTTTGAACAAATATATAAAATTTAGTGCATTGGCTCACAAACACACACACATACAGTACACCACATCATACGTATGTCAGCTTATGATATGATATCTAAAAATGTGATGAAAATACTTTTTTTTGTTATAATAATAACAGATCAAAAATACCAGTAAAAGAAATACACATTTATTTTCTCACACAATATATTATAAAAAAATATTTTGTTTTTAAAATAAAAAATAATAATAATTTCCTTCAATTTATTTCTGCTTTCATGAATCCTAAAAATTCAAATATATTTTTCATGAAAAACAATAAATTACTAAAATTTGAAATCTTTTAATACGTATAATAAATAATATTTCATACGAGTTGTTTATTTTTATATTATTTATTATAATAATTTATTTAAATAACATTAAATAGTTTTACTGTCGATAGAGTATTAAATTATAATAATTTAGTTATTTAAGATATATTAAATAAAATTTATTAAAATAAAACAAGTACTGTATTATATTCAACAACAAAAAATAAGTTAAACAAACTAATCAAAGATTTTAATAATTCACTAATTAATTTTGTTTTATTTTTATGATGTTATAACTATTTATATAATATTTACTATATTTTTATGAATTATGAAATATTAGATCCATATATAAATTTATATATTGATATATATAAATAAATAGTACATAAATAAATAAATTTATATGTAGATTGAATAATGAGAGTCAAGACATGTATTAGACATAGTAGTAGTAATAATACAGTAATAATAATAATAATAATAATATCGTAATTTCATATAATTTTATATTCAGGTCTCGCATTGAATGTCATGTTTATCGGCAAATCAGTTATTCCGATATTGATATCAACCAATACTTGTCTGGTGTGTTGTTTTTGGCAAACATTTATGTGCTATTTCTTTGAAAGCCTGAACCCCAGCACATGAATCTCAGTGTTTGCCTAATCATCCTTTCAATCCTAAAAATGTCGATCTCATTGCTAACTCATTGCTAACTCTCTCTTAGAGCTGTTTGTTCCTCCTATCAGACTATATATGCATACATTGCATGTCTATAGTCCCCCCCTTCAACACAATCTATGCCTAATATAAATAACAGCAATCAATCAATTGCTATGTTGTTGTAATCTCACTCAATATCCTAATATTTGTGGCATTTCAGAGAACTGGACAAACTTAATACTTGTGCAAAAATATTACTAAACATATATTTATATATATATACTGTATATTTATATAAATATATGACTACCCATAGACTTGGATGGGGTTATTATTTAGATAGAGATAAATAGCACAAAAGTAAACCAAATGTGTAAATCAAAGCAAATGCCTTAAGTATACATAATTTAGTAGTTTTGGGAATATATATCGTATATATCACTGAAACAAAATTCACAAATCAATGACTTAATGTCAAATATATATATATATATATATATATATATATATATAGTATAATAATAATACTCATTAAATATTATAAGACATTTATTTGAAACATCGCAACCATTCATATATTTTGATAATTTGTTTTATTACAATATATAGTAATATATATTAAAGAAAATAATGTTTTCCAACTAAAAATAGTTATATATAGTAAATGGATGAATGAAAGTAAGTGAGAGTGTCTTAATTGATTTCCAGTTGCAATTGATTTGTCTAAAAACCTAAAACCAAAAACAATGAGAAACGAGCAGTAAATAAGTGAAAACATCAAAATGTGTTGTAAAGCAAATCATCTTTTATTAAATGATAATTAGATACAAAACATAAGACATAAGGAATTGACTTTCAATATAACAGACAAATTAGTTCAATGCTAGTGAATAAAGTCTATGATATAAAGCATAACAAACTATAATATAAAAGAAAGTAAAGAGTGAAAATCAAATGCAATTTCCCATTCAATTACTATTAATGTCTGCGTTTGATCCCTGGCCTCACTGTTTGCATCAAAAGCAGTGTCAACTTATGCACAATCATTATCATAGATGAAAGCCTAAGTGCCAACAAAAACACACATTTCGTGACATATCTGGTATCGCTTTGCTAAGAGTTTTTCATTTTAATTATTGTCTTACATTTACATCAAAGTTAACACTGAAAGTGTAAGTTTCGTATTTTAATAGATAATATCATTATATAAAGTAATACATGTTTATCATTCAAATAGTTTAATACATGCCAACAACTTGAATAAAATTCTATATATTTTTGTTAAATCTTAGTATTATTAAAATTATTAATTTAATTATTATAAATATTTAATAATAATTAATTAATTGTAAATATAATATTGAATGATTTTATCATTTATTTCTAAAGTTTTCTATATTTTTGTAGACGTATATTACAGTACTGTAGTGTAAGTAATATATTTATAGATTATAATTTGAGATCAAGTTTGTAATTATACATTATATTGCAAATACTATTTTGTGAATGTAGTACAACAACAACAACAACAACAACAACAACAACCCGTTGAGTAAAACTAGAAAATTAACGTTTGATTACAGCCTTACTTTGCTTTTAGTATAACAGCTGTTGATGTGTTCACGCATTACATGCACTCCACTCATAGTATTTGGTCTGCAATTACTCCTTCCCTCTCATCATCCCTTCATCCCCGGCCTCAACACTCGCTTACACCTCTCAATTGAGTTCACAAACTAAACACAATTCAAGTCTTCAAACAACATAAATATTGTCAGAAAGAGAGAAAGAAAGAAAGAGAGAGAGAGATTTATTACTCTTGATATTTCATAATATATTTAAATAATAATTATTTATTAATGGGTTTTAGTTATTTTTTATTATTATTTGACTTTAAATATAGTAAATAATACTACATTAATAATAAATTATTCTTAAACTATTAAACAGTTTTTTATAAAATCAAAAAATAAAATAAAATAAATATTAATTATATAATATATTATGAATAGCGAGTATAGACAGTAGCACTGAGAGAGAGAGAAAGAAAAGTTTTAGTCAAAAGCATTGATAAGTATTGAACGGCATATGAATTGAGGGAAAAGTTTTTGTTGGAAACAGAGGGTTAGGCCATAATTTGTTGGTTCCCTAATATTATGTACTATAATATTAAATACTGATTTCAAATCAACAATGAATGGCACAAATTTAATACATGTAATCGCTGTCTGACGCAAATGTGTTGCTTTAATCATAAGGTTAAGGGTTTGTTAAAAGGGATGTTACTGTAATATGAATGTGAAATAACAACAAAAATATTATTATATATTAAGTATATATAATTGTTTGTATTATTACTATTATCATTAAATATTATAAATATTTAATATTTAATAATACTTATTTATAATTATTTATATATTTACTATAATAAATACAAATCAATACTTTTAATATAATGAAAATAAAAAGAAATATTTTATTACATAACATCCCAATCGATGGGTTAAGAAATAGAAAACCAATAAAAAAAAGTAAATTAAACTTTTCTTAAATCCAAAGTAATAGTTGAGACACATATTGAAGTGAATGAATGAATGAAAAAAGTAATAAGAGATGGGATATAAAAATAGTGTTTCTCTTATACTGTATGTTCAAACTCATTGTATAACTATTTCGTATCACAATTGCTCTCTCTCTCTCTCTCTCTCTCTCTCTCTCTCTCTTTCTCTCTCGTTATCCGTTCCCGAGAGATGTTTTGCCCACATATGTGATCACAAAAAATATACAGAACTTTCTTATTCTTGAATCCATAGCCAGCAATAGCACCGGTGGTTCTGAATTCTCTGCATTTTGTTGTATATATACTGTATATATGACAATATACAGTATATGGCATTGCATTTTCAATTTAGTTAGACTACCGATTCATTCAACCAATGCATCACTACTTTTGCTTTTTATTTGCTTTTCATTTTATAATAATTTAGACTATAATTTAAGAGAAAAACACTTATATTATGAACTCGTGTTTCTTCGCAGATAAATATTGTATACAATATATATATAGATATAACTATTGAACACTTTATATGATTCCTAACACTAAAGCTTATTAAATATACTGTAGTTGTTATTAAAATAAATTATATAAAATAATAATAATATTTTCAAGAATAAAATAAATCATATTTATATAAATAAAAATAAAATTTAGCTTAAATTTTATTATGTTTAAAAAACAAATTATGATAATTGTTTAAATTATAAGTATAACAAAGAATTCAAAAATATCTCAATTCTGTGGTAATTGTTATAAACTTTTTTTTCGCTATAATATTATTTATATACTGTACCATAATTTATAACATTGGCAATTAAGTTAAACACCAATTTGTGATCTTAAATAATTGTTATTACTGTATAGTACAGTACGTATATACAATTCAGTATATAGTTTGGTACAGTATTTACTTTATATACAATACTGTATATAAAGTGTTATGAAATAAAAGCAAAGTTAAAGAGAATTTAGTATTGAATCCCAGTGTTTGTGAGGAAATATCTGTGATATGTATTAACTTATTTGCGTTAATTCGCTGCGAATCACTGTTTTTGTCTATAGTTTTGCCTTCAAATACACTAACCGTATGACTAAATCTAAGTTCTTGGTGTTTGTCTCGTGAGGCCAATTGCTAACTAACTGTGCGCTCTCTGTTCACATATTACTAGTTGTAGTAGTAGTAGTACTACTACTACTACTGAAAATCTTATGTTATACAAGAAAAACTAAAAGTGTGAGACAAATGAAACACAATAACTAACAAATGGTATGTTTTATAACAATTCATTTGGTAGCACACAATACAACTTAATAAATGAAAAAGTATGCAAAAATGAGATTAAAGACCAAACAACGGCACCAATCGATTGTATTAGTGGGTGACTCTCTAGACAGACAATCACACACACACTCACTATTCACTCACTCACTCACTCACTCACTCACTGACGGCTGAGTCAAACATTCATTAGTGACCCAAACGTTACACAAATAAATGATATTTAATTGTATTGTGAATATGCAGTGACCACTAAAATGCATAGTAAAATGTAATAATGTTTGGGTAAAATCTTTAATGTATTTATATTACTTTAGTATAAAAACAAGATATTTGGTTCTGTGTAATACAGTAGTCAATAATAATGTATAGTATATTATAACTTAAACTCTATGTATTAAAGGTGTTAACTAATAGTAAACAAATTTATTTATAGATAACTTTTGAATATTTAAATAATTTATCTAACATGTCTGGGATTATATAATGAAAATGAACTATTATTGAAATAATTAATAAAAAAAATTAATTTTTGTAATGATAATTAACAATATTATAAAATAAAATTTCATGATATATATGCATAAATATAAATATATAATTAATAAATTTGCAAAAATAGTATTTAAATATGAATAATATTTTTAACTAATATTATAAAACTAAATGCCATTTAATAATAGTTAAATTGAACCTATATTTTACTTACAGTACTACATATAACAGTGCCATTCAATTCAGTCTATTTCTTAACCTGTCTTTCTTTAACAGTCGGCTGTTGTGTTGTATAAATACATGTGAAGAATATATATATATATACTATATATTGCTATTATATAGCAAAAGAAATAGAATATAATAGAGAGGAAAGAGACAGATAGACTGACTGACAGACTGAATGAGAGAGAGAGAGAGAGAGAGAGAGAGAGCTAACAGTGCATTCATATGTATGCGGCAACTGAGCACTTGGTTTATTCATTCACATTACATATACGGCTTCATACATACTGTATATATATTGTATATTTATATATACCATCATATAATACATGTATGCGAAAGAGTGGGCGCATGCTTTGCCTGACTATAAGACACACACAAGTGGTGAATATCGAGAGCACATCCTAACTGAAGACATCGGTGCCGTATCGCACCAGTAGTACTGCATAACCACCACATATGATAACAATTCAATTCAACTTTATTTTTCAAGAGTTTAAATGTTTAAGTCATTTATGATAATTCCTATGATTTCTATTTCTTCTATATATATATAATATTTTGCTTTTCAAATGACATACATTTTTTCAATAAATAGTAGGAAAATCAAAATAATGTTTATATAAATAACAAAATATACACTAAAATCAGTATTACTTACAGTTTTAATGTTTGCCTTATTATACGGTTATTTCAGATGAAAACTTATATACTTTAGATCAAATCGTTATATATATAAATAAGTCATCAATTTATATATCAAATACATAAAAACAGAAACTATAAGATGGTTTCAATCGTATAATTTTTATAAAAAAAAATTTTTGGTTTATTAGTAAAATTATTTTCATAAATATCTTGCTTTGAATTTTTGTTTGAATTTTCAGTTTTTCATTTAGTTCACAATTTGTATTGTCATTAGTCTCTGTATTGAAAGTTTGTTTTAACACAACTAACTGTTAGATTGAGAGCTGAAGTTATAATGTGTGTTGAGTTTTGTGTTAAACCGTTAGATATCGTCATTCAGTTTACGTTAATATAGTGTGCAATAAGTGCTGCCTCTTTGGTCTTTACAGAGCTCTGTCCACTCTTGTGATGCCATAGAGGGGTAGTCATAGAGAGAGTCATATAAAAGCAATACTAGAGTTTCACTCATTCAGAGAGTAATGGAGAGACAATTAGAGCCGAGAGTGACATAAGTGTTGAGTAAAACATAATCGCCGTATAGTTTGTCGTATAGTTTGTCGTATAGTTTGTCGTATAGTTTGTCGTATAGTTTGTCAGTTTTGTCGATCACTTGGTGTGAGTCGTGTCTCTCGAGTCACTCAACAAATAGTGTCACTCATTGAGTCCAATAGAGTCACCATTTAATGGCTAATTGTCTCTTAATTCCACACCAAACACACCAAACCTAACAAACACTAACATAACTGTTACACACATTACACACAAACACAGACACACAGCTATACTACCATTCATTCAACCACTCATTCATTGATAACATAAACAGTAAAAATGTGAGACAAACAATAAAAACAATTACGTAATAAATACAATATTATTGCTATTTTTTATACTGAATACAGAAAAAACTATAAACCACAATAAAAACACCTAATTATTAATTGCTAAAAAATGATAACTATATTTATAATTACTAGAAAAGTCATAAATATTTTTTTTTGATCACAAGTAAATGCAAATATGATTTTTTTTTCAAACATTATTTTGAATACCAAATAAAACCTTAAAGACTACTTCTCTGAATAGCAATAGTTAACAAACTTTTGAAATAAATAAAATATAGTTAAAAATATAACAAACAAATAAAAAAAGAAAAAGTTTGCAAATTTATAATCAACTAAAATAAAAGTTTTTTTTTTTTGATAAACCAAAATTAATGGCATAACAGTAAAGTGGATTCAGTTGTCATTATCTTAATCGAGGGTTAATTCAATGGCAAACAAAATATCATTTATATTCATTGCAAATGAAAATGTATTTCGATTACCAAATGAGACAATTGGGAAATCTATGCTCAAAATTGACGGTTCAATAGAGAGACACACAAATTGCTTAATAAATATAAATATATTCTAATAAACTTCTATTGTCTTTAGCATTGAAAAAAACTTTTGTATATTAAATGAATGACAAAAAGAGTTTTATATTTACTATTTAGCGAAACAAATTTGAAACTATACAATAATATTCAAACAAAACTAATAATAATAATATAAATACAAAATCAATAAAACATAAGTTTAATAATATTTTTATGGGCTTTCCTTTTATTTGAAACTCATTTTCTTTCAGTTTGTGTCATCTCATGACTATTACCTTAAATAAAACTCTCTCTCTCTCTCTCTCTCTCTCTCTCTCTCTCTCTCTCTCTCTCTCTCTCTCTCTCTCTCTCTCTATCGAGTTGTTGGTTACTAACAAATACAATAAAATGCTAAGGATTTAGGTATTTATATCACGAAATACATACAACAGCAGTGAAAATAAAAACTAGAAGAAGAAAATATAATCGAATTGAAAGCAAAGAGAAGACATTTTAGAGTTTTATTTTATTTATTTATTTTTTGTGTTTTATTTTTAAATTTAGTGCAAAATAACAGTGAATGAGTGGTGAATAAAGTAGGAAAAAATAAAAATAAAATAATAATATATTTTGTACATTGAATTTGTGTTTATAAAAGTATCCGAAATAAGTGTCTGAAAATCGCATTAATTTGATTCCAAGCACTGGAATATTGACACAAAATAACAGTGAAAGTAAAATAGAGAGGAATGTTAGATATATATAGTAATAGGGCTTCAAATAAAATCCCAACAAAATATCAAATAAGGTGACACACATGTACTACATTTACTGTATGGCATATATATACTCAAGTTTACTATCATATTATGCTATTCACTCCCCATTGTATTTGTATTTTAAAACTCATTGCCTATCCGTCTATTTTAAATTTAGGTTTAGTTTAGGCTTTTAGTAGTCTTTTAAAATATATTGTGGCACTCACTCAATATGTGTGTGTAAATAAGTGTTGTATGCCTTTTAAAACATACATTATATAAAAGCCAATATAACACCAGACACTAAGCGCTTCTCATGTTGTGTGTGAGGGACACACACACACACACACTGAATATGGTATGTATTATATACAACAAAAAAATGTAGCAAAAAGTATACACTGTTTTTTAAGGTTTAGTAGAAAATGTCAAATATTCGCTTTGGGAGATATAGTGGCACTAAAATATTGAATCAATCCCTTATTCAGAGCTTTATTTTTATTTATTATATAATATTATATAATACCTACTCTTTTAAAAATAATGTTTACTTATTTTTTTCTCTCTTGTGATATATTTGTTACATATTTTATTTAGAGATACGGTTTTTGATTGATTGATATGTATTATGTATACTATCAATAAAAATATTAAATTCATATTTTCTTTGGTTTCAATAAATAAAAATATTTTTATATAACTATTATTTATTTATTTTAATGACTGTTAAATCATATTGGTGTCATTTTTTGCAATTTAAAAAATAAAAGATAAAATTTGTTACAATGGATTATTTATTGAAAAATAATTTTTCATATTTTATTGTTTGTTTTTAGTCTATTTGTTATATTATTCGTATTGAATTATATTATTTATATAATAAATAAATATAAAGACAATTTCTAAATATAAAAAATACTATTATATTGAAAACGATAATAATATAAATTTATATATATATAGAAAAGATAATAAAATACAATAAAATTGTAATACGTAAAAGTAAAAGTTAGTCAAAATAAAAATTGTGAAACCAATAAATTTGGTGTTATAATAAACGTAATGATGCAAAAAGCACGACTCGGCTATAAATTGCATTCATATCTCAACAAAAAAAACTAAAAATGAGAGACAAATATGAAATGTTTTGCTTGTCATCAAACTTGTTATAGTCATCACTATTACTCTCTCTCTCTCTCTCTCTCTCTCTCTCTCTCTCTCTCTCTCTCTCTCTCTCTCTCTCTCTCTCTCTCTCTCTCTCTATTCTCTTATTTTTTTTAGATTTGTTAGTACTATAAGAATACTGTGTCTTTACGTCAAGTTATGATGTATTTGAAAGTCCGGTTCATTACAAATAACAAAAAATAGCAGAAAAAATGTTTCACTATAAGAATATTGCAGTGGTGTGGCCAGGGATGTCACGTAAATGTTTTTTACACATAAATATGGACACAATTAGAGAGAAGAAAATCTATATAAATATAATGGTTTTAATGTCAATGGTCTCTCTCTGTCTCTCTCTCTCTCTCTCTCTCTCTCTCTCTCCAGAACTGGTGGGTCCCATATAAAAAATAGACACAAATTTGCAGTCGAAGAGTAAAGAATGTAATGAAGAGATTAGAAAATAGTAAAATACTGTTATTATTATATAATATATACTATAAAACACATAATTTAGAGGACACACCAAACGCAAAGATTGTCGTCTAAATGAGTACAACAACTAAGTACTACTTAAGAGAGAGAGAGAGAGAGAGAGAGAGAGAGAGAGAGAGAGAGAGAGAGAGAGAGAGATAGTTGTGTCCCAAATCAGCAGTGATGAGCAGTGGAGCCGAAAATTTTTATATTTTCAATGTTTTATTATTTTTTAGTCTTTTTAAAACTATTTGTTATCAGTTGTTTAGAGCTGATGAGTGATGTCTTTCATTATGTGACTATTCATTGGATACAACAAATTGTTTGACTTAAATCACTAACTTTCTCACTGGTCTGATAGCTATCATTACTGGTCATATTGTCAATGAGTAGACTATATATGAGTGCCACTAATAGTCAAAAGTTAGTCATTGACTACCAGTCCATTAAACATTCACACACAGTATGTTTGTCACAAAGATGTTTGAAAATGTCATCTAAATAAAGTGATAAATCATTTTTAAATGATTTTTATTAATATATATTATTTTTTTTGCTAAAACAATAAATTTTTGTTTTAAAGCTATAAACTGTATAATATGGCTTTTAAGTCATATTTTAATTGATAAAATTACTGTATAAAATATTTGTAGTACTGTACAGTACAGTATATTGTATGCTTAGTATTGCTTACATACAATTTAATATAAGTTATACTGTATGATAAAACTATTATAAATATTTTATTATTTATAATTTTTATATGCTCACAAATCAGTATAATACTAAATATATAATTTTATTATTGAATTTTATGTAACATTGCGTGTGTATATATTGCATGTAATATTTATTTAAATAATAATTTATAATGCATATAAAAACGCATATACAGTATATTTTTTGAATAATGATTGAACCGGAATACACAATAATATAGTATAATCCATAGCTTGAATTTACTACTGTGTAAATGCAATATTTGAAATAAATAAATTACATTACAAAAATGTATTTTTTCTATATTACACTTAGTTTAGATACACATCATATTCATAATTTTACAAATATTGCAATCATGATACCCTAATTTATTTATCACAAACTACAACATATCACTTAACTTGACAATAAAAAAATATGAATAAAATAAAACAAAAATATTTAAGTAGTTTATATATATATAATAAATATATAATTTTATAAATATTATTAATGTACAAACTTTAGTACATATACAGTGTATAGTATACACTGTATACTGTATATAATATAATCTCTATTTTTTAAAAGTCTAAAATGACTCTTATTTTTTAAACTTAATCCTAGAGTTAGAATCATTTTTGTGAAACTAGATTGCAATCACAGATACAGGAACTGTATGTATAGAAAAGTCCAGTGAATCTCTCTGTCTATTATAAAAAATAGTATTGTTCTTGTTTTTAAAATATATACAGTATATACTGTATATATAAAATATAATTGTATTATAAAAGACAAAGTAATGTTGTCTTATTTTAACGTTGTCTATGATTTTATATAATCAATATGTCTATTGAAAGTAATACTCAAATCAGTATTTTTGGCAAAAAAAAGTAATAGTATGAGACCTATTTTGAGGATAAGGATATAAATCAATGTTTGAAAGCTTAATAAGAGAGCATAAGGCATGTGTGAGGCAGCAGTCAAATGAATTTTTGATATACCGATCCTTTAGAGGACAGACATTGCTAGAGATAATATGTTTGAGAGCAGCCATAGAGTGCTGAAGCAGAGGCTAACCATTGCTAACGTGATCTGTAGTGGCCTTTCAATGTATAAATATATGAGTATATGAGTAGTGTGTATGAGTCAGGCCATACTGTTTGGTCATAACACGTAATGGGACTGAGGATTATATGTGTGCACACAATGAATGTGACTCCAGATATGGTTAGGGAGAGGGAGAAAGCACTTACATATAACAACCTAAAAATAGTAGTCCAATATTTATAAAACATATATATATATATATATATATATATCTATATAATGCTGTACAGTATTGACCAGTGATGATAAATTCAACAATATTATTATGTTTAGTAAAATTAGACTTAACATCAAAATATACTATTTAAAAAATAAATAAATTTTAAACAAATTAAAGTAGACAACTATTTAAATATATAAACCAATAGAAATAAGTATAGATTATAATTACTATATATTTCTGAACTTTGAAATAATTACTAAAAATAAAATTTAAATATATACTAATTTGTAATATTATTACATAATAACTAATAATACAAAAATATCAGATTAGTTATATTGTAATAATATAAAGATAGTTATTTTTATTGAATATCTTTCTAAATATTTTATAGAAAATTGTGATTTATTTTTCTTTCAAAAACATTGCACAGTTATGTACCACTGGTGCGGAGACTATTTGTTTTGAATGTGAATATTATTATGTGAATTACATGCATAATAGACAACACATAAAATAAATAAATGAATTCATGAGCAATACTAATGTAGAGTTTCCCTACTGTTTCAGTTCAGTACAATGTTATATACAATCACTAAAAATGGAAATGCATTTTGCAAATCACTAAACATTGTATCAGAGAAAAACATCACAAGAAATTGCAATAAATATAATAATCAAAACAAAATAATCATATGAAATACAATATATAAATTATGTTATTATAATAATGTATATTTTATTATTTATTATTTATTTTTTTCTAATTAAATTTTGAGCGCTTTATATTATACAAATAAATTTATATTATAAATGATAAAATTATATAAAACATACTTTATTTTGCTATAATTATATTTGCAAATAATTACAGCAACTCATAAATAATCAATAATTTATAAAAAATAAAAATAAATGTGATTACATTATTATTATTTTTATATTTATCAGAATATTCCGGGTTCTGCAATATAATGCTAATAATCGTGTCATTATATACAACATTTCCCTATAATATTCCTACATTTGCAATGACTATTCAAACATAGAGTTCAAAGCATATTACTGTTAAGCTAATGGTTAGAAATGCTTTTTAAGGATAGAAAGACCTAAAAGACCTGTGCATTTGGTCTCCAAATGTATTGCTTTTATGTTTATATTTTTAAAGCAAATATAGTAAAAAATATTTGTATGTAATATTTTAAGGGGAACTCCACTACTATCGACAGTAACAACACATCAATTTATAAGGAATCACAGCTACTTAGACACACAAAGTGCTAATATATATACAGAATATTCTGGTTCTGTCATACAATAATATGGACTATATTTATATATCGTAAACAAGTTTTTATTATAATCTTTCAATTTAACTCAAAAATCTTTAGATATGTTTACAGTAAATATATTTTATACCATATATACAGTAAGTAAAGTAAAGCATTAAAAATAAATAGATGCTTAAAGTCCAATACATATGGGCTAACAAAGTGAGCAAATTATTGTTCAAATACAAAGTGCAGTAAATTCATTTAATTAAATTGATATTTGTAAATAAATATATACTGTATATATACCAGTATATTTATAAATATAATTTTCTCATTTTTTCAAAACATAAAAATAATACTCTAAATTAAATGTTATAATATATTAAGTTTAATAATAATAATAATATGCTATAATTTAGAAATTCTAACATATAAACTATGATAAAATACATAAATAAATAATAAATATTAAAATCATTTTTTGTGATCATCAAATTGAAAGAGCAGCTTAAAGTGACACCAAATATATACACTATATTTATATATATATATATATATTATATATGAGACATAAAGTTGTTATTAAAACAAATAAGAATTACGAAATCACTTCTTCATTGTTAAAGAATGTAAGAGAAAAGCGTTTTTATATATAATGTAAAGCAAAGTATGATTGAGATTGGGATTGGGGTCAGACGTTAAACACAGATGAATGACATTCACATCAAATATATATTATAGATAATACTATACAATCACACATATATATAAAAAGATGATATAAAATAGAAAACTCAAAATAGAAAATAAAATATTACTTATATTATATAAAAAACTATATTTATATATATATATCACTTTTATTACTTAGAGCCTCAAAGCGACAAAATTTAAAAATGAACCGATTGTTTGAAAACAATAACACAAAATTGTTTTAAAACTATACGTTTTGTTGTTTTATTTGATAGAATTGTTGCTTAGAATCAATATTTTGTTATTAGAATTAATCTTATTATATAATATTTCTATATATAATAACTATTTTATTACTTTTTATTAAAATACAATATTTAAATAACGATAAATTTTTATTTAAACACTATTTTAATTTATTAGAATTGAGCATGTTGCTTTATATAAATAGATTAACCGTTTACTATTAGCCCAAAAAAAATAATTTATTAAATACGTTTCATAAATTATTAACATATTCACCAAAAAATAATTTATTTACAATTTATTTTTTCTCTATTCAAGAAAAGGAAAATTAATTTATTCAAAGATATATTGCTATGCTTAACAAATTATCATATAAACTATTAATCGTTAGTTAAAACTTTATATATATACCATATATACCGTATATATAGATATATTAGCAATTTAATAGGAAAAAAGTGCTATCATATTAATAATAGAGTTTATTTGTTTGGGATAACTGTATTCTGTGTATGTATAAGATGGATACCCTCAGGGATAGTCAATCAGATGGTAGGGTGCTATTGATGGACACATAAGAAATATAAAGTTTACTCTTTATACTTTGTATAAAGTATATACTGTTTATAGTGATATATAAGATATATATATTGAGAGAGAGAGAGAGAGAGAGAGAGAGAGAGAGAGAGTCGGGTACAGAGTTTGAAGTGAGTGTTCGCTTCAATGGAGCGAAAAGAGTAGCGAATCATCAATTGATAGAAAATTGAGAGAAACGAGAAAAGAGATGCAAAAGCATTCACGATATGGCTTACAGTCAATATTTCAGTTCAAATGCCATCCAATTTCACTATACAAACACACTGTAACACTGCACCGGTATATATATATATTATATAATTTATATGGTATACAGTACAACAACAACACCAATATAGTGGCTAACAATACATCATATGATACTTTGATACCATTAAAGTGGACACTAGTTTGCAATGCAAACCGTCTGATATATTTAAAGAGTCAATATAATGATTGTAAGACAATGAATGCGATAAACAATTGATGCCATAGTTTGGCATTAATTCAAAGTAGATGTCCTCTCCAACATGACTCCCTTTCCTCATGTCTTCAAATAAAAACAATTGTTTGAATTTATGGAGAAATGCAATACATATAAATTATTTGATGCAATATAAATCTCAAACTCATTTATATGTCGCTCAATGGTATGCAATGTCTATACAGTATATATAACTTATATATATTCCAATATATTGTAATAGATATGATTGTCTTTCAATAACAATAAATATAGTCTCATAAATATAGTGTTGTTGTCATTTCAATATCATTAACTAAACATAAAATAAGACATCAGTAAATCATAAGCTTTTTTCGATCAGTTTTTTCTAACCAAAAAAACTTTTACTGACTTTCATTTAATCAATTATTATATTTATAAATAAGTATTTCACGCATCGATTCATTTTATTTACTAATAACTCATCGTTTTTATGTCTAATTTATTTTATTCTAATGTTTTCATTTAATTTGTTTATATATTGCCTAAATTTTTTGTTTGTTCTTTTATTATATAAATATTATTGTTTATTATTATTATTATTATGGTTAAAATTAAAAATATTATTAATGATTCATATAACAATATATTTTTAATATATTATAGACTATAAATAAATTAAAATATATACACAGTATTTTACAATTCTATTGTTTATTTATAATTAAAATAGTTATAAAAATAATATAAATATTGATAAGATTGTTTAATAATGATAAAAAAGATTAATTATTAAAATATAAATAATGATCATATGTATAGATTGTAAGTAAAATGCACTTACAATATAATAGTAAAAATTAATTATTTTTGTTTATATATATATTAATAATTAAATATACAGTATTTTAAATTATTTTTTATTTAAATACAAATAATATTTAAGTATTATTTATTTAAATCCATTTCTATTAATGAATATTATTAATTATCATTTATAATTAAAATTAATTATTAAACAAATTTTCTTTAATAATTATTTTTTTTAATCGCTTATGATTTATTTTAAATAACCAATAAAATAAAATTTATTATTTAACACATAATATTATTTAGTCAATCTTTAAATGAATATTTTATATAATTGTATAATATTTTTATTATATTTACCAAAAACAATAAATTGTTTTTATACATCACAATTGCCTTAATGTATAATAATTTATCGCAAATACTGCATAATATTTGAACACATTTTTTTGATATTATTTATTGAAAGCTATTTGCGTTTAAATTAATTCTAATATTTTGTTGAGTCAGCCGTTGACTAAAACATTATTTCTATTTTTTTTCATTAAAATCTCTAAATATATATAATTTTTGTCTCATTTTGTGTCGTTATATTGTTTTGAGTCAACTCTTATAACAAACACAATGTGTATTCATTTAATAGCAATCAATAAAGTCAGTGCCTGTAATAGTCAGCAATGGATGCAATGAATGCCTGGAAAAGCAATTTTTGAGTTTCTCATCACTACTACTACTACTACTACTACTACTACTACTACAACTACTACTACTACTACTACTACTACTACTACAACTACTACTACTACTACTACTACTACTACTACTACTACTACTACTACTACTACTACTACTACTACTACTACTACTATTACTACTACTACTACTACTACTACTACTACTACTATCTAAATATAAGCATCAACTGTGGGCACCGGTATCATAGCAACACCAGTCCACTCGTTATATTCAAAAATGCTATTTCAGTGGACACACACACATATATATACACACATCTCGTTATACCAGTATTTTTGAGTCAAACGAGAAAGAGAAAGATAAAGAAATTGTTGTAAATATATTGAAAAATATAGTAAAAGAAAAGTCAGAAAATAGTTATATAAGAGAGTCAAGAGATGGATAATCAATGGACAAACTTATATAAGAGACTGCGTCCACACAATACATATCAATCAATAGTATTGGAATAAATGGTAAAAAAGTTTTTGTCTGTTGTCTTCAATAATCAACTATTTTTTGTTAGAAAATAGAGACCAGAATATGGAAAGAGACTGTCATTGGTTTTGGCTATCAATTTATGTCAAAGGGGTGTCTCTTTAAATGTCATTTATTTATATTATATAAAACTTTTGTGAATATTTTGTTCAAAAATGGGAGGGATTTTAAAATATAAAACGATATAAAAATGCATTTCATTCGTCGCTATAAAGGATTCGACCGTTGCTTTCACTGAATGAATGCCTTTTGAATTTCAAATGCCTGTCCTCTCACTTCTAACTTAACTCTCTTTTTCCTCTTTTTTCCTCAATTTTTAGGCTTTTTCTCACTCATCCCTTCAATCGATTGCAGATATGATATGCAAAACACATATCAAGTGAATATAAATAAAGGCGGAGAGATATAGAGAGACAATCATATAATGATTATGTAAAGAGAAATCAGTAGGGGTTCGGTATGTGTAGGGCTGGGTATATGTTGTTTGTCAAAAACGGTTCACTTGAATTTAAAATTTATTTTTTTTTTAAATAAAAAATAGTATATATTTTAAAATGCTTTTCAATTCATTTAAACCATTGGATGGAAGGCTTATGCGCACGATTTCAATGCTATGCAGTGGAGAGTCACACTAAAGCAACTATTTTGCTTATATAATGTATTGAAAAATACATTTTAAAATACTATAAAATAGATGATAAACTAGCGAATGGGTGAACTCCATGTCCTCTCAATAGAGGAGAGGGATAGTATGAGAGATGACAGACACCATTGAGTGATGACTGTATGACTCTATGCATCCAATGTACAAACACTTTGTGGAAAACCGCACACTATTTTTTTATATTTTTTTCAAAAAGCACTTTAAAATGTAGTCTAATATATACGAGAGCTATAAATATAGTAAAATGTCTTATAAATGTACTGTTAGTGTGAACAGTACTGATAGTGTGATAATAGATTGTCACCGCATAATAGAGTCATGTATTTTAACGTTTTATGTTAGTGTTCAAAAAATATATATATAACTTATGTGACATTGTATATTGTATAACATGTAGTTATTTTTTAAATAAAAAAAACCTTTATTGTAATAATGTTGTCTAAACCAATGCAATACTTCCTCAATTTGCTCAAACAAATTTAGTCAAACACATAAATAATATTATGTATATAAATATATATACATTTTTTTTATCTATTATTACATAGTATTTTGTAATGCAATTATTTTAAATTTATTGTATGTCATCGCTTGATACTAAAAAAACATACAGTATATGCAATATACTTATACCTAATATATATACTGTATATATAAAACTTTAGCAAACAATGTATTTGGTAAATGTATTTTAACATTAGATTATACTGTATTATCCAAAAAAATAATGTAGTGATAGAGGGAAACAGTGGACGTATGGGTCGACTAACAAAATATACAGTACTACTCTCTACTACTGTCTACTACTGCCACTACTAATACACAAATCAAGTGAACACGAAATACATTTGAAAAACGACTAAAAATTTTTAGTTATATAAAGTGCTCTCAAACACACTTATAATAGATATATTATATATTCAATTATTTTAATTTTATTTGATTCGATTTAAAAACTAAAATCTTTTATTTTTATAATTATTCTTAAAAAATCTTATTATCAAAAAATATATACTGTATATATTTATATATGATTTAAAGTGTTGCATATAATTAAAAAATTAAAATTAACAAATTTTTAAAATTAAATTAGCAAACTTTACATAGTTTTTCTGTTATTATATAATCTATTTTATAATATATGATTTATTTATATTCAAATCTTTATTTATAGCATTAAATAATATATGCAATCATACAATGGTTTCAATATTAGGATTTATCAGCAAAACGATAGTCTATTTAGCAAACAAATGCTTAGTCCATATATAAGACTAAGTTTACTCAATATGTGTACTAAAGCATAGATACGGCACGTATTGTCTCTAAAATTATACGATTGAAGTAAATGTAAAATCAAGCTATAAGTCAATATCAAACATGATTTATATTTGAGGCACTCTAGTAATAAATTATACTTTTTTAGTAAATAAATATCTTTTCTTTTTTTTATTTATTATATTGCTGTAAAATAATTTAAAATTATAATTTAAAATTATTAATAAAGTCATTTTAATTAAAATATAATTATTTATATATAATTAATAATAAAATTTAATTGTATATTTTTGCTAATTGAGACAACTAAAATTTCCAATTTTATGATTATTTACTTTTTATTTATTTTGCAAAAATAATCAGTATTCAATTTGTACTAAAAAATAATAGTGAATTTGTTAGACTACTATTTTTTAAGATATAAATTAGTCAAAACTTTGTACTATATCATAAAAATGCAAATAAATATATAAAGTTTATATTAGGTCATCACATTTATTTATTAAACATATCTAACTGAACCAAACCGTAAACGATTCTCTACTCTAAGTAACTAAATTATAAAATTAATTTTTTTTAAATATAATAGTTATCACTGTATAGTTTTTTGTCTCAATAGTTTATTAGGCATAAATTATTGAATATAATTAATTAAAAATACTATTATATCTACTAATTACTAAACAAAAATAAAATTGAATTGAATGCATATATTAACATGAGATACAAATAGAAAACTATGAGAAAACTAATATAAGTGTATCAATAAACTGGTGTCTGAAAAGTTTGATTGAGAGGACAGACAGACACACACACACACACACAAGCAGTCCGTCAGTCAGTCAATGATTGCCTTGTATTGAGTGTACGGATATTATTGAGAGGGAATCAGTGGATAAAAGTTAGGGCAAAGAGATGTATATTTATATAAACAGTTTAGAAAATTAGTGAGCGATTAATTTGTGCCAAAACTGACAACAAAACCATGCGATCCATCACTCGATTCCGTTTGACTTTTATTTCTTAAATCCCTTTGATTGGCCTAACTCTTCATATATATATAACATTGAGAAAAGTCACTCATTTGGCATATCGTTTGTCTTGAGGTTCATTTGGGAATATACTGTATATGAGAACCCCTTATATATAAACATATACTGTATATATATTAATATATTGTATACAACTAAACCAAATAGCCATTTCCCTCTCTCATAGGTATATAACAGTATATTTTTCCTCCTTATTATCATCTAAATGGATAGGTTATGCCATTGTTAGTATGTTTATTGATATGATGCCGTATAACACATATAAATAAACATACAATATTGTTATTGACAGTTAAGTGTTGGTCACTCTTAAAGCTATACACTATTACAGTACGATATAACACAATACAACTAAAAATTTGTAAACATTGTTGGGGTATAAATGTGTTAAAATAGTATTGATTATAAAAATTGTTTATAACAAGGAAATAACAGTGATAGTCATTATGATAGTCAAAATATTATAAAAGTTTTTAATAGCATATATTAAATATTGTTTAACATTAGATAGATAATAGAGAAAAAAATTATAAATATTGTCTTAATATTAACATTAACGCGTTATAATGAATAAAGTTATTATTATTAAAATTACAAAAGATTTATATGTCAAATAATTTTATCTAACTTATAAATGTAAAATAAAATAAATTACAATAAAATAATAGATCTAAGATTTAATTAGAATAAACTATAATTTAATTATTTAGTGATAACTAATATATTTTTGTAAATAAAAATTAACAATTGCACGAATTTTCAATTGTATGCTTTTATAAGTACAGTATATAATACAATACTATATGTAATATGTTTATATATGCCTACAATTAGTCAATTGTATTTTCCTTTAGGGCAATGTTTTTTGGCGCTTAAATAAAACTATTGGTTTGAGTTAGGCTTTAAAAAATAAGTATTATATTTAAACCATTCAAATACATTAAGTGTATAATTATTGTAATACACAGTACTATTGATAAACAATATAATAGATTATAGAAAATTGTTAAAAACTATATTATTGACAGTTGTTTTTCATACCATTTATTTAACTATATCTTCAATTATGTTGTTTACGATTTTTGTGTTTTGAAAATATTTATTACTTCATATATTATACACAAATTTTCAAGACATTTGTAAAATGTTTAGTTAAAAATAAATAGTAGTTCAAGGAAATTGTCAAAACCATATATTAAAATAATAAACACATAAAATATATACAATATTATATAAATTATTTTTAGATTTTTATGTGTTAAATTATGTACTTAAATATATATATATAAATCATTATATTATCAAATAATTTATATGATTAAACCAGCCAAAAGCTTATGTTTTTCAAATAAATATATAATACTATAAAGTATTAAGATATAATTAAAGTACTATTTATAAAACATTAAAAATTTTATACTATTTTATTTTTATTTAACAATTGGCAAATTTCAATTTAATATCACATATTTTATAAAAAGTAGACATTAATAATATATATTAATAAATGATAATAATAAGTATTACAACATTTTTATAAAGATTTTATTCAATTTGTTATAATATTCTTATAATACAAATGATGATAATATAAAAAGATTATATCTATATAAATAAATATATGAAATATACTTTTTTTCTACCAATGATTTAAACAAAAAATGAGTTTTGCTTAAATAGTAACCAATTGCTAAAAATTTTATTTTATCTACAATCATTATCTATCTACTAGCAAATAAAAAAAATTAAATATAAACTTTAATATAATTTATAAATATACTGCAAGTAATATAATTTAATTTATACACATATTAAACATTAATTAGTATAAAGTTTTTTTTTTAAATTTTAGAAGACGAATAAAATAAAGTTTATAGTTATTGGATGTCATTATTATTATTATAGACTACAGTTAACACAGGGAATACAAAGTGCCTTATTATGTATCATATTATATGCACATAAAACTAAGTGCACAAACAATAATATTAAATGTTAGAGAGAGAGAGAGAGAGAGAGAGAGAGAGAGAGAGAGAGAGAGAGAGAGAATAAAAAATAAGTTTATCTAATGTTTAATATGAAATCATTATACAGTATAATATTATAACTACTGATTTAGAAGTTAGACATTTCCAATTGAAATCTAAATAGTATTCACGTTTTAAACGGCAAACACAACAACAACAACAACACAATAGCCGTGCACTCAATAATTGAGTTCATACGGGAAAACTTGATAGCAATTACATTCAAGTAATATAAGTTATGAAACGCTGTGTGAGGGGAGAGTCCAGTAGTTTAACGGCCGGACTCTTAATATTTTGTCTGTTCTCTAGATTTTTATTATTCAATTTCTAGTCTTGATATTATAGTTATCTATGATTAAGCTTTTATATTAATACTAACAACTAAATCTATAGTATTATTATTATTATTATTATTATTATTAACATTTAAATTTAACTCTTTTCAGATGCCGATCATAATTTACAGTATATACAAATTTTATTTATATGTTATAATTTTATTAATTATTATAAACTTAATAAATATCATAAATATATAAATACTAATATAGATATATTGATATAAATCAAGTTATTTTAAATGCAAACATTTCTACTCAAATATTATAATACAGTTTTTTTTATATCATACTATAACCTAAAATTTATATACTGTGGTTATTTGGATGTCATATCCCAATAGATGTTTATGTCATATAAGTGTCACAAATGAGCGATGAATATAACATGAAAAATATGGTTTTATCAGTAATGCTATTACATTGGTGTCCATGTAGTGAATCATGCAATACATAAGATAAATCAAAAAAGGCTAACACTTGCATATCGAGCCCAATGGTCATTGATATTAGCTATTTATTTACTGTGTCTTTAATATATTAACGTTTATATAAGACATTAGCCCAAAGTGTATATTACAAGTGAATATTAGCCATACATCTAATGGCAACACTATATCAAAGTCTATATTAAAATAAACTATCCATTTGTATGTCTATTCAGATCTCATCGATTTTCAGCCAAATTATTAATTGCTTGTCTATTGCAGACACTATTATTGTTTCATATATTTTTATATACATTAATGCAACATTTATGTTGTTATATATATATTATATAGTAAAGTACAGATTTATTATAATATCTAATTTAGCTTGTTAATTTAGTAAATTTATCTGTCGTATACATATACCATTATAATAGTTAACTTTTATTACTAATACATATATCATTAGTTGATAAAATAAAATTCAAAAAAAAATCCAAACATATATATCAAAATTAATTATTTTATATATATATATATATATATATATATATATACAATATTTAGTAGTTTTTGCATATGAAAAAATTAATTGTTTGTATAAACTTATTTATCTATAGATTAGAGAGTCAAAGTTACAACTTATAATAAAATGATTGGCACAATGTTTAGATATATAACAATTGAGTAGTGATAATACTTTAACAATAAAATTGTGATAATAAATAAATTGGAGTAAATCTGATCAATCAATCAATTTCTTAAAAGCATTAAAAAGATTGTTAACACATAAATGTAATAGAGATGGAAAAAATGTAAGAAAATAAAGAGAGAGAGAGAGAGAGAGAGAAAGAGAGACATTCATTTAGCAGTCGACAAGTGATTACAAGTATGGCTTTGGTTTCATTGGCTGTCTATTGGTTTGATCGCACAATTATCTCCAATTGGCAAAAATGTATTGAGAGCTCAGTGTTATTAAGTTATCGGGTTATCATCAGTTGCACTGAACTCACTCACACTCTCATACAGTTTTATACTCATTTTTATAATCTCTCACTCACTCACTTTTTTACCAAAAAAACTGATACATTTTCTACTATGTATCTGAAAAATGCACTCTTATTTTTGGTCACACCATTCAGTTTATAAGTGAATGTATAGTCTCTCTCTCTCTCTCTCTCTCTCTCTCTCTCTCTCTCTCTCTCTCTCTCTCTCTCTCTCTCACTCATTGTAGTAACTATTTGAGATCATAGTTCGCCTCTTTATTATTATTAAACTTTCAGCTATTATTAGGGAAACTGAAAATGTTGTATAGTTTTCAACAAAATAGTGGACAAATGTCTGGTTTTACTCTCCTCTTGATATCGATTTAAGATTGATTTTTCTCAAAACAAAACAAAAAATACTGGTCTAAAACTTATGGCCATTGCTCTACAAATAAAAAAAATTGATAATAATAATCATAAGGAAAGTTTAATATTATACTATAAAGGACTGGCAGTAAAAAAATAAAATATAAAAAATATATAAAACTAGAAAAATATACTATAAATGTTGTCTTCTATTATAAAGTTTATTATAAAATCTTGGATACAATATCTACCAAAAAAGTAATGCTAACGAGTGTTGAAAAATCAATGTTACTTTTGTTAACAATTTTTCATTCATTTCATTGCATTGTATATCTGTTGAGGCGATGAGTTAAGTGATGTTTCATACAATTTATTGTTTATCTCAACTTATATCGACTTAAAGGGATATATAATTGTGATTGCAATGAATGCCCGATAAATATAAGTATAGAGAAAAATAAAGTGAGAGAATAAATGATATGAAATATAATAATAATAAAAACAAGAATCACAAGGCATTGGAATATTAGACCAAAAAATTTCATTCAATTCAAGTGCTGTTTCTCTGATATATTTTACTGATAAACTAAAAGTGAGAAAATTTTCACTATTTTTTCTTCGTTTTGAACCCAAATTTCTCACTTACGATATATAGTTAGTATAATATATTTTACTATAATTTTTCATACAAAATAGTCTATACGATGCTATTCATACAATATATTTTAGCTTAGAGTAGACCAGTGCTGACCATTTGAGAGATAGATAGACAAATAGAGAGAGAGAGAGAGAGAGAGAGAGAGAGAGAGAGAGAGAGAGAGAGAGAGAGAGAGAGAGAGAGAGAGAGAGAGAGAGAGAGACAGAGAGAGACAGAGAGAGAGAGACAGAGAGAGAGAGAGACAGAGAGAGAGACAGAGACAGAGAGAGAGACAGAGAGAGAGAGAAGTGCTAGTAATATAGTTAACAGTGAACTACAACTCCCTCCCAATGACATCTCAGTCGTAAACTTATTGATACTCCATTAGGATATGCTTTAGTGGACAACACTATAAAACAACAACTGATCGTCAAAACGATAGAACAGCCGTCCGTCGAAATGAATTTTCATTTCTCTCAATTGTCACCAAAAAATTTTATATAACTTTATATGTTGTTTATTGTAGTTTGCAATGCATTTGCAGCACATTTTGCACTACAGTTTTGTCCATCAATACAATGGTCAGAGATTTTATACGAAAAAGTCAATTGAATGCTTCTCTCTCTCTCTCTCTCTCTCTCTTTCTTTACTATATTTATATATATATTTCTTTATGAAATGCTTACTCATTTGGCATTTTCCTATTTGTTTGTGTCGCTGTTTAATATATTTTATAAGTCATAATATAGTACCGTTGGCTCAGTTGACAAGTCAGCGCCGGGTCAACACATTTATTGATTAAAAGCGTCAAACACGAGAAAACGTTAACAATAGGAATACTGAACTTATAATAATAATAATAATAATAATAATAAAATATATATTTTATATCTAAAGAATTGCCTATTGCTTTGGGCACCGGTATTGTATTCCTTGAGGTATTATAGCCAATATTTTAGTGGTAATAGAGATGATGGACATTGAAAACAACTGATATTATAATAAATACACTCGTATTGTACATTGAATTATCTATACTAAACTTATACTGTATTAACATATTGATATTAATAGTTGTTTTAACTGTTAATGTCTAATGATTAGTTATATATTAATATATTGTTTAGCATATTGTATTATACTATAAAAACATTTATCATTTATTTATTGTAGTTAACCATTTTTATTTAGATTAGTTATTTTGAATTAAAATTAATGTAAAGTATTTACTGTAGATACTATAGTAAAGTGTATATAATAAGAAAATCATAAGATTGTTGTATCATATTTTGATACATGTTATGTGATATAATATGTATGTGTGATATACTTATTATGATAAATCTGAGGTCATATTGAAGGCTCATTCACTATCAAACATCACTAGAGATTTAAGATTCAAACACAACTACTCATCATTTTTACTACAATATTATTGTATGTTTTTCTCCATAAACTCATTGCATATATATATAACTGTGTATATGAAATGAGAGATACGATTGACATCTGGACCACAAATGATCATAAAAATCATTTTTCAATATAAGCTGAGTGTAAATCAATAATCTATTTCAGGAGAATATTTTTGCTAAATAATAATAATAATACATAATATAATATATATATATATATATATATAAGTAATAAGTAAATCCAAAATAAACTGAAATCTACAATAAAATTCCTGTTTTCCTATTATACTGAATAAGAACAAGAATTTTATTCAATAAATACTGAGTAAAATAAAAATAAAAATAATGAGACAAATAAAGAGGAAAAAAGACGGACAGACAGACAGATAGACAGACTGAATGATAGGACTGATTAACAGACAGATAGCCATTGCCTTTGTAACGGTTGGACACAACAACAACAAAAATTTAATAATTTCTTATTCATGCAAACAAACATTTTTATATATAAGTTATATTATTTATATATAAATAATAATACAATGAAAATTATTTGTAAAAATCCTCTCTCTTTATATACGGTAAAACTGAAACTATTTTTTCTATCATTTTTTTCAGTCCAAAAAAGTGTTGTTTCTATGACTACAAAATCCTTGTAAATGTTATATATTTTTTTCTGATGAAACTATTATTTCTCTCAATTATATAACTAATGTAATTGACATTATTTTCACGGCCACTGACCAACACTTGTATCTCATTTTATATATTAACGCTTAAAATGTCATCAAATACAGTAAAATTGTGATGTACTGTATTTTAAAAATTATATAGTATGCAAAATAAAATATAAATAGTTTAAATAAATTATATTTGGCATCACTTTGTGTATAACTTACATAAAAACTAGTATTTGTTATATATATATATTAAATGCATTTCTCAAACTGCATAGCTATTTGTCTAATCAAAACTAATGATTCAAATAACCAGAGAAAATAAACTTATTGTTGTTGTGATGTGTTGTTGTTGTTGTTGTTGTCTTGCATTTTATTTTTATTTATTCCGCAAGAGTTACGCTTTATTTGCATTACTTATATTATTAGTCCCGTTAGTCAATGGTTTTTAAGGGACTGGAATATATTGTATATATACTGTACAGTCCATTGCAAACAATTCATGATTATTAGTATAAAAATAAAGATTTCTCTCTATTTTATTTATTTTTGCATTCAATAATGTGTGTTAACTCATTTCGTATGTGATGTGTACTCTACTTTTGTATATAATAATAATAATAATAGTTTTGCATTAAATCCTATACTAAATTACCAGTACTTTAATAATAATATTGTTTATGTATGAGAGTTCACATCATATAATATAATATTGTATTGAAAATCTCGATTCACTTTCTCTCTCTCTCTCTCTCTCTCTCTCTCTCTCTCTCTCTCTCTCTCTCTCTTCGGTATATATTTTATTGCAATTTCCATGAGATGTGAGAGAATTACATAAAAAGGATTTGTTTTTTCTCTCTCTTTAAGGAATTCAAAGGAAAATAAATAACAGAATATAAATAAACTAAAAGTAAAGACAATTCAAAACTCAACGGCAAAGTGAAAAAAGACTGAACCAAATGTATGAATGAATGAATGTATAAATAAATTAATAAAACATTTATTCATTTATTTGTACATTTGGTTTGAAATGGAAAGAAAAAACTTGAGATAAAAAAAAGTAATGAACTATATATATATATATATATTTATATTTGATGTTAACTAAAATAATTAACATATAAATTACATCCATTTACATGACATATACTGTATATATACACACAGTAGTATATATTTAGTAGTAGTAGGTTTTTTGTGCCATTTTAAGGCAAATGTTTTTCAATAAATTAAATACAAAATCAAATAACTTATATACAGTATTATTTGTATTGCATTTTATATTTTATTGACTTCAATAGCGGCACCCATTGGATAGACACTTGTATTAAATAAATACCGTATAACTATTAACTATAGTTATTGGATCACATAAAACATTGATAAATTAGATAATAATAAACATAAAATTAGCATGGACTATTATTAGTAAACTAAAAAATTTTGTGCTATACTTATGTTTTGATACAAACAAATTGTTATTACAGCATATAAACCACACAACTGTACAATTTAATACATGTGTTTTTATACAGTATTTTTAAGGCACGCCAGCTTTGGACACTAAAATTGTCGTAAATTTAAATCACAAAAATAATATATAAAATTTATTGTTTTAGAGATAATGCTTAAGTGTTTAAATGGGATGTCATAGGAGGAAAGGAATGGTAGCAAATATATAGATATATTTATATATGTGTTTTGGGGAAAAGACATGTTTGTCTAGTGAAGGGAACGGCACTTAAATATTCTGTTGGATGCGATACTCAGGTGACCATAAATGTTAAGTTATGAGCCATTCGTGAATTGCATATATAGTCACTTGAATTATATCATATGTTCAATAAAAAAAATTGAGTATAAATATATCGGCTAATAAAATATAAACCTAACAAATTGCTTATATATATATAGTATATGTTTGTGTGTATGTCTCATGTGAAACAAATATATAAATTGTGATCATATATTTTATACATAAAACATGTTAAATATATATATATATATATTTGATACTTGCTTTATATCATCTAAAAATATTGTCTCTATTTGGTAATATGTCATATACTACTACTGTATATGATGTACATTAAAATATATTTATAAATCTTTATACTATAACTACCAGATTTAAGCCGTGCTCTCTCTCTCTCTTTCGCTCATTCACTCACTCACCCACTCACTCACTCACTTACTCTCTTTTTATACATAAATTGCTATTAAAAGCAAACTCTAAAAATTTAGACAAACATTAGGCATAAGACACATTAGGTATACAGTATATATATATATATATATTTATATATATGTGGGGCTAAAATGGCTCTTAACATGATTTATATGTTAGTCTACTACTACTACTATTACGACTACTACTACCAGTGCAACATTTATACCACTGCTGTTCTCACCCCTGATTTCACAATACATTATAATATATCCAATGTTATACTGATTTTATAGTTTTCTTTATATTTTATAATACAGTCAAATGTATTGCCCGAAAATAGCCATACATTTCTTTATTAGATCAATGATCCGCTGCTTATATTCACTAACACTCACTATTGTACACTTGATTTTCACAAAAAACAACTGTATTTAAACTATAATAGACACTGAACTTTGCTTTATATGAAATCAATTTGAAAAATACAAATATGAGTCACAATTATAATAGCTTATCATCGAAAAAAGACCAAAAAAAAAATTTTGGATCATTTTATATTTTTAATAAATTTTTAATATTTGTATTATTATAATATATTTATTCTGTTATGTCTAATTTTTAGTTACTATACTATAATACTATAAACTTTATACTATAATGTCTAATTTAGTTACTTTAAAGTTTGATAAACTTTTTTTGTAATTACTAATTATTTTATTAGATATTATGCATACAAATTATTAAATTTTTATTAAATATCTATAAGGTGTATAATACAGTACTCTACACATGTATTTTGTCTATAACTATTATATGAACTAATAACAAATTAATTTTTTGTATATTTAATTAAACATTATTTAAATAAATTACTTAAAATTTTATTTATTTATTTTTAAATAATATAATAAGCATTTTCAATAATAATTATTGTAACAAAATCAATAAAAATTTCAAATTAAAAAAAATAATAATAAATTATACCTAAAAATATTGAGTTTATATTTATTTATTAAATGATAATTCATAGATCTAGTATAGACATCTGTCGGCAATCACATAGAAAAACATATTTATATTATATATATATAGTGTTCAAATAATTTCAATAAATAAAATATTCAGTCTAATACTGTATTTAATACATATATATAAATAAAATAAATTACATATCATATAAAGATATATTATATACAAATTATTTAGCATATTGTGGTAATTTGAAAGTAGACGGTCAAACAAAAATTTAAAAAACCGGTATCAGAATAGGCCTACGGGGCACCTATATGTTTGAACATTTGCTATAGAGCTCATCTTAAAATATTTATAATAAACAAAATTATAATTTCTAGATCATTGATTCTAATATTATATAGATAGTCAAAGTTACTAAATAAAATTTATTATTAATATTATTAAAGATTTTATTGATTATTAAGTAATACACTAAAAGTCAATTTTAAACAAATAAAACATGATAAATTTAATCAGATTACTTATAGAAACTAAATACATATTTTTTTTTTTAAATTTAAGTGTATGTATTTTATATTAAATAATGTAATTTCTAAATTAATTAGTTATATATGTATTATTATTTTAAGCAGATTTTCTATAGAGATATGTTATAATAAATTTTTATAGAATAATAATTGTCATTTTAAAAAAATTTAATATAATATAAAATTAAAATATATATCTAAAAATTAATACTAATATTATTATAATGATAAAAGTTATCAAAATTAACTTACCTTTATTTGTGATGCTGTTATTTAAAATGTTTGAACTTCGACTTCAATTATATTGTTGCAAAAGTTATTATATTGTTTTTAATAAAATTAACACACATTTACACAAAATATATTATAAGTTTTTTTCTCTAAAATTCTTAATTGCTTTTAATTTCTAGAACTTAACAATAACTTAATAATCTATAACTTTAATTTTTCACATTTAATTAAAATTATACAATTATTTTTAATTTGATGATTTTAATAAACAATTTAAACAATAAGTTTTGTTCAAAATTAATAAACTATATTAAATTGCGTTGAAATGGAGTTATTGATTACTGTATAATTTGTTTGCTCAAACCTATTAAAAAATAAATAATTAATTATTTTATATTAAAAAATATTAATATAATTTAAATAATATTTAATTCAGCTAAGATTACATATGTATATAAATTGCATAAATTAATATAAAACAAACATATTTATAAAAAAAAATTCAATGCATATTATATTTAAATATTTAATTTTTTTATAAATTAAACGTTAAATACAATTGTTAAATCTCTAGCTATTTATAACATTTAATTGTATGATTATCCTAAAATACAGTAAAATATTATATAAATAATATTTTACAATATACATGATTATCTTAATAGTAAAAATTATTACAAATACAAAATATTTTAATATAAGTGTAAATTTGAATATTGAATTACTTGTAAATACATTATATAACTTAAATTTAATATAACAAATTAAACACATTTTTCCATTAATTATTTTATTTTCAAAAATATGTTAACTAAAAATAATTATTAATATAAATAATTATAGTTGACCACATCAAAGTTATGCTTATTATGTTTTGATGTTAAAAATTGTACATATATATATATATATATATATATATATATATATATATATATATATATATATATATATCTAATAATATATACTGCAGTATTGCATAATACTTATTAATACGGTATAGTTGTACTGTGAATATATTTATAATATTATTTAAAAAATTAAAAATATAATATTTTTAGTAATTATTTTATTGCAGCAAAATTAGTAAGTATTTGTTAAGCTTAATACAGTAGTAAAGCTGTCCAATTAATTTAATACCTAAGGCACAGTGTGTATGAAAAATTTTAGTGAAGTTCAATAGGGGAAAAATATTTTATTTACTACGATAATATCAAAAAATGTATTTTTATTTTTTTCATATTATCACACATTTTAAAACATTGTTTAAAATTTATTATAGCAGTAAATAATTCATAGTTTATTAACAATAATTATATGATATTATAGTATTTGATATATTCAACAACAAAAAAATATATTTGTTTTAACTAACAAAACAAAATGATAAATATTTTTACATAAAATATGTCATTATTTGTCAAATTAAAATGTTTTTGAAAAAATACTTACGATTACATTTAATCATAAAAATGAATTTACATATAGATAAATACAAGATAATCACTTGTACTATATATATATATATGATATAAAATGTTATGGAAATATTTCTTATAAATATTATGTATATGTTGTTTGTATGTATGTGTATGTGTGTGTATCTGCCTCTATACCTGTCCCTTATTGGACACTCCTATTTTAACTGCATAGCAGTTTATATCCACCAGTGAGTGACATGTTTAATATTTATCATTTAAAACATAGTTATCATTTATATTCATCTATAATATAGTTTTTTTTGAATGTATTTGACTAAATCTATAGTTAAAATTTAAAATTTAACCAATTAATTAATGCAAATAAGTTTTTTAATACAAATATTCATTAGTGAAACTAAAACTGTCAAATGTATAAATGCAAAAGTAATTAAATACATATATAATTAAACACAATATATAATATTTGCAATCATAGTTATTAATTAGAGAAATAAAAAAAACTAAACGCATCTTAGATATAACTTTATATATATATATATAGTTAAAAACTAAATATTATATATCTATTTACTTCAAAAGTATGAAAATATAGAAAATAGCAATTTTAGTCAAATTATAACTTTGCATTGATAATACTGTAAATATTATTTCATGGGTTTAATGCTATATATATTTTTTTGTTGAAAAAATAATAAAATTTTTACAATAATTTAAATGATACAATTAAAATAAAATAATTATATAATTATCATTAAGTAGATGACATATAATTTTGATGAAACTTAAAAATTCATTAATTTTAAGTAAAATTAGAGACACAATAATAAAAAACATAAACAAAATGACTTTCTCTTTAAACAATCATTTGTCAGACAGCGGTTCACTAATTTTGTCATAAATATGATTATATTTCAAAATATATTAACCATTATATATTAGGACATCATAGTTATCATTCAACAAAAAACAAAACATACAGACATTTGTATATATTTGTATTTTACTATTTAATTTTCATTTTTTATATTCAATGCATTTTTCAGCACTTTTTTTTGAATGAGAGACAGAGTGTATGTGTGTATTGCCATCCAAAACGAAAGGATAGGGCTATTAGTTTGTTACGACTATTGATATTATAAAATGAGAGTTAAAGTGAATACTAAATATGCATTTGTTATGGAAAAATATTAGTAAAAATTATGTTTGCTATGCATATCCAGCATCAGTCCATCTAATGAAACATTTATGTAAATCTCATTGTTTCATACAATTTTTATTATTATTATTTTTAACTACAATATATAGTGTATATATATATATATATACAGTATATACTGTATGTATACTGTCGTGGATATAGTTAGTGTTCACTCAAATAAATATAATTGCATTTTCATATATATTATTACTTAGTTAGTTATTTTAACAATTGTTTTACTAAAATAGTATAATATAATAGTTATTATTGTATATTATTGTGTCTCCAAATTAAAGTTGAAATGTCTATATATTTTTTTATACATTTTTATGTATATCATATTTTATGTTATGTCAAATGATTAATGAATTTTAATGTTTTATTGCAATTAACATTAAATTTAATGATTATTTGCCTTTTTGTTTTTGTTTTGTTTTTTACTATTAAAATAGAAAAATAAAATATTATGTAAAAATTACAATTATAATACATTGCATTAATTTTATTGCAAATAAAAACATGTTTAATTTTTAAAAATAATAATCAGTTAAATTTTTATTTGTATAATAATAATGCTTTAATTCTAATTAAGTTTAATGCAATTAAATCAAATAATTAAATTATCAAAATTTTAGTTACATTAAAAATTAAATTAATGCTCACAATTGACGTGATATACTATACTTTTTGAATTAAATTTGACATTTAATTAAAGCAATTATTATATTAAAAATTTAAATTTTTTATAATACAATAAATAAATATAGGGTTAGACTTTACTTAAACTCAAATATTAGTCCAATTGGTTTATTTGATTAACGACAATGTATTTTAAAACGTTAGCTCAAAACATGAAATCATTGAATTGATTTATATCTAACAAACTATTTGTGAAAATAAATATCAAACACGTTTATAAAGTAATTTATAAATGATAAATGAATTAAAGTATAAAAATTTATATTAATTAAAATTAATAATATATATATATTTAAACAGATATATAATTAACGAAAAATTTATGTATATAATTTATTAATTGTGCTTTTAATATGTATACTGAAGTCATTTTTAATATAACAGTACATAAAATTTACTAAAATGTCTAAAATTTTAAATTCGTTATAAAAAAATAATAAAGAAAATAAGTGATATTCAAATACAGTATATATTTATATTAGATATTTAGTATACATAGTATAGGTGTTGGAAAATATGCTAAACTCTATATAAATGTTATGTAATTTTGCATCGGTAGCCAAATCTATGTTTCTAAAACATGATGTTATATCATATAAACACAATTTTTATTATTTTATTCCTATTGGATATCATTATAATTGGCATATATTAATAAATTAGACTCAAAATGTAAACGTCCTTATTATGCAAAACCTATTACATTATAAAAAATAGTTATAGATATCAATTGGATAAATGATGCTATAATAATAATAATACTAACATATAATGACATGAAAAACTGATGATAATAAGCAATGTTTGGGGCCTTCATTTACATTTGAAATTTCAAAAGTTATGTTCAGATTTTAAAACAACACAAAGACATACATTCAATAGTTTTAGAGTCCGTAAAACAAAATATTTAAAAAAAACTGATAGTAATTACATCAGTAATAACCTATGAAACACTCACTAACTTTCCCACTATTGAGGGGAGAGTCCACTTAATTGTCCCGACATTTCTTTCTTTGTCTCTCTCTCTCTCTCTCTCTCTCTCTCTCTCTCTCTCACTCACTCACTCACTCACTCACTCACTTATATATATAATACTATATATACTATATAATATATATATAATTGTTTATGTATTTATATATCTTATTGATTGTAGATTTTTGTTGTTGCTATTATATATGATTAAATATCACATTTGACTTAATGTTAAATTACTAATATAAGTATCATTAGAATTTATAATTTCTATAAATTTTAATAAACATAACATAAAAATTTCTGTTTTATATATTATATATAACTAATTAAGAAAATATAAATACATAAACATAACTAAATATTTTCAAATAATTATAGTTGTATAATAATAATCTTTTCAGTATAAATTAATAACATCAAAAAAAACAAATTATACATAAAGTGAATTACAAATATATATATATATATATATATATATATATATAAATAATTTTTTGTTGCTTACATAATAATCAAAGAAATAAAAATATTATTAAAAATTAATATTTCTATCCAAACTTGATTATACTAACTTAGGTTAATCAAATTTTCAAAATTATAAATATTTATATATCTGTATAATTTTTAGTTAAATTTTATTATACTGTAGTATTTGAGTACTAAGTTATTGAATTTTTTGATACCTCACATTGTTTCATAATAAAATTTATGTATAAATAACATCAAATTTAAAAAAAACATTTATTTGATATTATATTATACAATAAAATAGTTTATGTTAAATAATAAAAACTTGATACACAGTTTAATATTAAGATATGTACACTTATTATCTTATCAAATATTTTCATACACTTTAGTTTTATCGTTTAAAAAACTTTATTTAATTATAATTTTTTAATTAAGTCAAAAAGCAATTTTCTTAGTGTATAATACAGTACCAAAAAATCATGATTTATTTGGCTATTTAATTAAGATCAATAAAAGGTATAAAGTTGCTAGTTTAGATCACGATTTATATTGTGATTTTTTAAATTTAATAATTAATATTATTGAGTGTCTTTATATTTGTTTTTGAAATTATTTTAATACTCAACACATATTATATTTAATATTATATAGCGTGACTTAAAAATTAATAATTTATTAAAATATAACATCTTTTTCTGGATTTTATTTTTGTCAGTTTCATTAAATTATATGTACAGTATATTTAGTGTAAAATGTTTGTTTTTTAACAGAATTTTTTTTTTAATTTTCTCCAAATTGTAATTAAGATAAAAAATAATTTTTTATAACGTTTAAAGTATGCATGTATTTTTAATATTACTTTAAGTCGATTATTTACTAAACATTAACTATTGATATACTTTGAATTGATGATACTTTAATTAAATATTGTTTTTTATTTATTTACATTGTATTGAATCTATAGATACTTTAAAATTATTTTATAAAATAAAAAATATTTATCTTATTATCTATATGTATAAACATTTATAATGTTTAAATTTATATTTCATTTTTGAATATATATACTGTATATAAATATGTTTTATGTTTGTATTGCTTGGACAATTTAATAATACTGTAATAAAATATTATTAATTATACATTTATACACTATTTATTAACATAGCTAACAATTATATACTTTTTGATATTATATCTGTAAGTTGAAGTCTGTGTTTTTATTAAATAAATTATTAATTTTTATGTCACGCTATTCAATACTGTTAATATTGACCATTGAAATGATTTTAAAAATAAATTATAATTAGTAATTGGATAGTAATATAATATAAAAATCATATAAATGTTAAGTGCAATAAAGCATTCAACTTATCAATTGATGTTTAATATTTTAATTTTAAACTACTTATAATCAATATTGTTTTTGATTAAATCATATTAAATTTTATATCATAATTAAATTTATCTTTATATATTATTATCAATTGAATAGTTAGTTCACATGTGTTTTAATGTATAATTTTCTATATTATTTTGTAATGTTTCAATTATTTTAATGCTTATTGAATATTGAAGATATTATTTAATTGTACTGTTAAATATGTAGATAATTTAACTAATATGTAATGTAAAAAATAAAAAATAATTTTATTATTATTATTATTTATTTTAATTTATACTAAAATCATTAAATTACAGATTAAACTATAATTATTTAAAAAGATTATGTTGAAATTATGTATTTATATTTTCTTAATTAGTAATAATAAAAAATACTAGCACTATAGTAAAATAACAAAATCTATTGAATTATAAATTATAATGAGATCATATACTAGTAATTTATTTTCAAGTCAAATGTTATGTTTAATCAAATTTCAGACTAAATTTATAAAATACAGTGTAATAGCATAAAATGGTTTCAAACAAATATTATTAGATAATTATGCAAAGGAGGCGCTTAATTGAGTTGAGACATTGGCAATGCACTCCTTATATGGATAAAATAGGCACTGCTATGCTATGTTATGTAATGTAATACAGGTATAATATAATCATAATAATAATAATAATATTGTATAAATGTTTTAGTTACTAATACTACATTTTAATGTAATCATTTGCTTTGTATACATATACTGTAGGTATATATATATATATATATTGTATATTTTACATATACACTATATATATCCTATAAATATTATGTACAGTATATACAAATAATGATGAGTGTCCGGTTGCCATATATTTTTTCTAAATGTACTAGTTCAAAATGAAAGCCAATTTACTAATTTTTTGTGTATTATTTTTTTTATAAAAATTATATACAATATAGATATTTTATATTTTTAAATAAATGTATTTTTTATAATGTTTAAAAGAAAGATATTAAAAATGATTATTTATTTTTTATTTTTTTTAAATAAAATCAATTGAATTAAAGTTTTTTAACTTTTAAAACTAATTTCAAAAATATATATAAACTTTAATCATATTTAAGATTATATATTTGCATTTTATTTAAAAAATATATTTTTACTTAAATTATTATCTTATTGTTATTTGTTATTAATAACTAAAATAGTTTATATTTAATGTTTGTATTGAGACATTTTTACAACATTTTAAATATTACAAAAAACTATATAATATCATCAAATTTAAGCAAAACTATTGATATTATAATTTTCTATATAATTACAATATATATTTAATGTACAGTACAATCATAAAACTTTCAGTACTGCTATAAATCACAGCATAAAATATATGTTATTTTAATGGTTTTGATGTTTTTAATAATTATTAATTTTGAAGATTTTCATAAACGGAGTTCACGAGTAATTTGCTATTATAAATAAAGTGTATTATATATATGTGTGTTTTATACAGTATCATATAAATAGATTATTATAAATTATATTTACTAAATTATTTTAATATGTTGCCACATTGTATTTAAAAAATTTGGGGAAAACTGTAGTAATTACATTAAACATGTTAATATTTTCACTAAAAAAAATTATTTTATTATATTAATATCATATTTAGTAATCATTACCAATTAAATTGATCTATTGAGTTGTTATTAAACTTCAAACACACACATGTTTAGTCATTTAATTTTAAAATATAAATAACATAAAAAGATTATTGACTTTAAATATATTTTAATATATATTTATATTTCGTGACTTTGATTATATTTGCGTTGCAATGCATTTAAAGTTTAATTAAAATGCATTTACACGTAAATTATAGATGTTTTTCATATTGTTTATTATTATTATATATATATTGTAGAGATTTATATTTTATAGCATTTTTCAATTAATTATAGCTTTTATATTATAAAAAGTATTTATATTATAAATGTAGACTAAATTATATTATAAATAAATAAAATATTTTTAGTGTTTAATAATTTTTTGAAAAATCTAAATAAATGCCAATTAAATTGAAGTCAAATAATTTGGTGTTTTATTTCTCTCGACAACCGATTAATTCAAAACATCAAATGAATAGTTAAGTTACGCTCAAAATAATAATACAATGGTTTACATTGAAGCGGCTAATGACCACAAACACCAAAAATATTATTATTTATTTCAAAATATACTACTTTTGAATTCATGGTTTTTAAAAATTTTTAATACGTGTTTGACACCTCTACCTAATCGATAATGCATACCATTGTTTGAAAGCATAAGTAATATCAGGTTTACATTTGATAGTTATGTTATATAACATAATGCCATGAATTAATCAAGTATTTCAATCAAACAAACAAACAAACGTACGAAACAAAAACTATGTGTTTTTAAAAATAAAAAAAATTAAATTACAATAAGATTTACTTTATAAGTTAGTTTGTTTTTTTTAATTATTTACTTATAATAGAAATAGATATTTTTTTTACTGTACATTGATTACACTAAAAACACAGATATTGTATATATTTATTTATAAACAGTATATACTCTATTGAATAAAAAAAAGTTACACACAATTGAATATTCAGCGAACAGTGAATTTGCATTTGCAAGTGATGTCAAGTGACAGTGTATTTAAAAATAAAAAGATAATTATATGCTTTGCTTGCAATTGTTTAACTTATATAATATTTTCAATTGATATGTTTGTTAATAATAATAAATTTGTAAAAATCATATGCTTTTTTTACTACTATATATTATTATTATTGAGACATCTCCGTAATATAATTCATTATATATCACATATAAACACACAAAACTCACATATGAAACCCTATGATTGCTATTTAGTAAATGTATTAAATACTGGGCACCGGTATCGCGAAAATTCATTCAAGCAAATAGTGATCTCAATTTTTTTGTTGAAAAGTGATATTAAATATAATTATTTGATATAAAAAAACTCTTTATACAAAATTTTATTTTGAAATCTAGTTTAATTAACATTATAAAAAACAATTACTCACATGTATATAAATATATATTTATTTATAATAAACAAATTAATGTTGTGAAAAAATCTATAATGATTTACATAAAAAAATTTTTAATAATGTTCAACACAAAATGTCAATAATATTTTTATATTCATAAAGTGATATATTGTCTAACTTTATATAATATACAGTATTTATATTATACTTTAGTACTCTACAGTACTATAAAATATTTAAACTTTTATATGGCATTAATTACAAATACAAGTTGTAATACTTAAATATAAAATATTATTATATTTTATTGTTACAAAATATTTAGTTATAAGTTCACAATTAGATAACTATAAAACTTATTATTTGGATACATTTTATGCATGGAAACTATTTAATTATTCATTGATTAGATTAAATAAAAAAAATACAAAACATGTGAAAATATGAATTTGCAAACTTTTTTTTTAATAAACAGATTATTTGATAAATTTTATGTTGCCTTCAATTATATGCTTATAAGTAATATTTATATTTTATAACTATATTCAATAAAATAAAATTAAACAAAATATAATCTATCGAAATTATATATAAAATCACATAGTTAAATAATCCGGGATAACTTTTTTTACATTCATAATTAGTTGCAATATTATCGTAAATTATAATTGTAATTAATTAAAACTTATAAACTGTAAGTAGATTTAATTGAAATAATAATATTTATAACAAAAGTAGCAATAATACTAATATTATTATCTTCTACTATAGTTTTAAGCATTTTAATTTTATAATTTATAAAAAAATTAAAATATCACTAATAATAGCATAAATTAATATCACTTAATTATTAGTTACACCATACAATCCGATTCAATTAAATTTGTTTATAAAAATGTTATATAATATAAGTAAAGCAAATAATATTTAGGAAATTATTTTTTTTAGTTTTTGAACGCTTGACTGACAAATGATGATTATTGATAATAACTTTCACTTTAAAAATTTTTGTTTATTATGTCTATAAATATTACTTAATAGGTTGTATATACTGTTTAAATATCAATTTTAATTTTAATTCTCACATAATTAACTTATTTATTTGATTTTTTATTTGATTCAATAAATATTTAAATAGAAAAGTTATTTTCATTAATTTAATAGTAAAAAATTAAAATATTTATTTGCATATATATATATTGTTTTATTCAATAAAAGTTTATTAAATACAACATAATAATTTGGCTATAATATATATATAACTTATTTAAAGTTAAATATAACTAAATAATTACATAATATTTACCTGAATATTTTAGATTTCCAACAATATTTAATTATTTGAACAAACAAAATAATTTACAAGTTTTTTATTTATTTATTGAAGCAATTTATATTTTATAATCAAAACACACAATTATATAATAATCAATTTGTTAATAATAATAAGTTAATATAAATTACACAATTTATGCGACAAACAAATAAAACATTTAATATAGTATATAAAAGCACGGTTTCAATAATATATGAACACAAATAATAAAAAATATATAATCAATTAATTCAAGTCTATATAATTTGCATTAAAAAAAACTTTCTCCGATTTCAATATATTAAGCGTCAAATCATATGATGATAACGTTATAAATATAAGTTTTTCTTTAGGGGTTTGTTATATCTATGATAAAACAATGTACGGCCTGTTAAACAACTATTGGACATCAAATTGTAGTCAAATAGTGTGAGCCGTTTGCATAACTAATAGGTTTTTACAAATATTAGAGAAACATTTTTCACTCATTTTCTATATTATTATATCATATAATAGACACATATAATTCAAACTCCTCCCATAATATCAAATAGCACTGCATTTGCATAATTTTTTTTTACTTTTTGCTACAAAGCATTTGCTATTTTTATTATGTTAAATAATAATAATACAAAAGTTTCACCAAAAATTTTGAATTTACATTAAAATTACACAGTAGTAGTCAAGTAATCAAACAACTACCAGTGCTATACAGTTTGTACAGTTATTTAATATTAAAATTATAATAAACAATTAAATCAATAGTAGTTTTAAATAACCGGACAATAAGTTTATCATAAAACAGTGGCTTTTCATACAGTATAACAAATTGCTGTTTAATATATGTTATTCACTGTTATTTGTTTTCAATAATTTTTGTCTTCAATTCTTGTTTTGTGTAATGACTTGTATTGCCAGCACTTTTGAGTTAACAAAATAAAAACTATTGACTTCACTTCATAGGCAGCCAATAGGGTTGTCCTCCCGGTGCAGCCCATGAGGTGTGCACCACTTGTCCGTCAAATTTTTTCTGTACATTTGGTTTTTGTATTCATAATTTATTAATTAATATTCATATTTTTTGAGATTTTATTATATATATATATTTTTTTTTTAATTTTATAATATATTTATACATATGCTAGTTTCAAATATAAATATATAATATATATAATTATTTTTTAAAATTTTGAATAACATTTTGTAAAACACTTACTAAATCATAGTATCCTCTATATGTCTGATCATGAATATTAATATATCAATATATATATATAATATTTGATTAAATTAATACAATGCATTGTATTAAAGCAAAAGTACCCGTATTTTTTAGCGACAAAAATAACAAAATATTAGTTAAACTCACGTGTTTTTTATTAATATCGTCAGTAAATATACGGGTAATTGTCATGAATTGCACATTTGTAACAAATGTATGTAAATATGAGTTGTTTTTTAATTTACCATAAAATTCAATTAGCATTTAAAATAATATTTAATAATTTTAATTATATAAATAAATTCAATGTTTATTTTTAACAAATATAGTCAATTCATATACTTTATATATATATATATATATATACAGTATACTGTATATTATGTGTAATGTTAACTTTTAATAATTTTAATACACACTTACATACATTTATTTATAAATTAATAGACTATATAATAAATATTTTTATTATTATATAATTATTAAAACGTATTATAAGTAAAAATAATATTATAACCATATAAACAAAGTTAAGAAAAGTGAGATAATTATATACACCAATAAAATTAACATAATTTTACTTATTTTTCTTATCATTTGTTTGTCACACAAATATATAGTTTTTTCTAAGGTATTTAACTTAAAGCTAGTTATGTAATAATACTAAAAAACTTATACTATGATATTTTTTATCAACCATTTAAGTAAATGATATATAATGATAATAATATAATATATTAATAATAGTGGGTTTTTTAAACAAAAATGGTTATAATGTTAAATAAAATAGTATTATCCAAAAAAAATAAATAATAATAAATGTTTAAATGTTATACTATTATGTAAAGTCAAATTTTATATAAATTAAGCTTAATCAGCAAGTTAATTTTATCAAAATTATTTTTAAGACAACTATAGCGCCACCTTTTAATATAAATATTAATTATATATTTATATTTTATTATAATAATTAAATAATTTTTATTACATGATATCAATTATTAAATAAACTTAATCAAACTTACGACAACTATTTGGCTACAATACAAACAATTTATAGATGTATTAAAATTTTTAATTAATTATAATATTATTATTTTTTTAATACTATTATATTTAGCTAAAATTGGACACAATTTGCTAACTAATGTTTGAATTAGAATTAACCTCCAGTTTAGTCTTTTTTTAAATTAAATTTCTAGTTAAATGTTAAATATATTGTTTGTTATACACAGGATGTCGTGTCTGATATCAACCTCCAAGTGCTTAAAATTGGTGAATCAATAATAAACAACGAGATGTCATACTTGTCCTCATTGTTGTCGGCAATCAATACATTATTAAAGATATCATTAATAAAATTTAAGTGATTTAGTCTATCAATGTAATATTTTATTAATATATATATATATTATATATCATATTATAACTGTATATATATTGATCTATAAATTAATTAATCTATATAAATACATTATTTATATATATAAATTATTTATATAATTATATATATAAATTATAAAAAAATAATTATATAATATTTTATATCGTATTGGTTTATATTGGTACTATTAATCAGTAAAAATACATATACAGTGCATACGCTATAAATAAAATGATACAGAAATGATTAAATTATAGTGTTATATATTGTAGATCTAATAAAAATAAAATGATATAATATTTTTCTATATATTAAAACACATTTTAAATTAAAATAATAAAAAAATATTAAAAATAAAATTGTTATCAATATATTTTTTAAAACTATTTTATTAATAACAATTGTAGTCAAATTAATTATTTAATTAATTAATTTAATTAAATATGTGTTTAGATTTTATGTGTGTAAATTTTTTAAGTATCACTATTCAGTAGTTATTACACACTGTACTTATATAGTACTTATAGATAAGCAAACTTTCTCTGAATTTTTGTTTTTATTTTTATTAAAACACTTAGCTTTAAATTGACTCTTAGTTTAACCATAACTTTAAATCATTGCTATCTATGTCTACTAATAGGATCTATAAAACAAAAAATAAAACTTTCAAAGTATGAGTAGTATATCTCAATAATCTTTTTGCATTTTATCAGTTTATCTTATTTTTTGTCAAAATTAGTAATCTTATTGTATTATATATGTATTATATTTTTTGTAATTTAAAAAATAATATTTAAGAAAATTTAAGTATCATTAGGGGGTGTCATCATTGGTCATTATATGTGAATTAACAATGATAATAACTAAATATATATATATTATAATTATATATAATTAAATAACTAAATATATATATATATTATAATTATATATAATTAAATACAATATAATGTTATGAATTATTTTAAAATTTTAGTTAAATTATTTGCAAAGATTTTGGTTTTGATAGTAAATTTTGATTTAAATTATTAATTTTAATTAAATTTTAAATACTGTTTTATAGTTAATTTTACAGCACATGTATTGCCATCTCTTACTATTGACGGCAAAAATATTATATAAGAATAATATGATATATAATATTGTATTGAATTACAAGTGAAATATTCTTTCAGTACTACCATATCTTTAGTTGTTTTTTATTAAATAAAATTATTTATTTTCTCTATAATAGTCATTAAATATAAAAATGTCATTAATATTATAATGTATTTATATTTTTATGTAGTTAATAATAAAAATAATGGCTAACATAAACGCAATTTCTTGATAATTATAACGCATATACTGTATTGTATTGATTTGGTTAAAAGATTTACTAATTTATTTAAAATATTAAAATTAAATAATATTATAGTTTAATACTACAAAAATTAAATTTTATCAAATTATTGGTCAGTTTTCAAGGTATTTGATAGTAAATGTCATTAACAACAACAATAGTGCTATAAATTAATAGAAAATATTTTGACTGTTAATGATTTTTTGTTGATTAATATTTCTGAACACTATATTATTGAAACAAAACAAAAAAGTTAATGCATTCGTAAGTATTATTATTATTATTAAAATATAAAAATTAATTTTGTGAGCTTTTTTAATAATCATAAATAAATTAAATATGAAACTAATTTTAGTGAAAGTTTTTTATTATGTTTTTTTGCATTTTCTATGCTTTAATCAAAACTACTACTAATTTGATATTACAATTTATTCACAATATTAGTCTATAATACCTGGTATATAAATTTATATACTGACTATATTATGAAACCTTGATATTACAGTATAACTATTGATACAAATATATAAATTTATATATGTGTGTCAAGTATTTTGTATAAAATTAATTAAATGAATTTTCTATTATACGAATGTAAGTTATTGTAATTGACATTGTTTTACATATTTTCTCAATATATTTAAATGTTTATTTATGCTATTGTATTGTTTTGTTTGCCACAAAAATCATTTTTGTTTATTATGTAAATTAATTTTGTAATCATTGCCAATCAAACAAAACTGTTGTATAATTTATTATACTAAATAACTAAAGCAAGTTCTGTTAAAATATAAATCAACAATAATAATAATAATAATATTTATTATATACAGTATTATTATTATTATATTAGAGAATTGATATTAAAATGGGATGCACTGCCAGTACAACTGATAATATAAAGAAAACAACTCAACAAAATGGAAATACTATTAATACAAATCCAACGATTGAAATAAATAAAAATTATTATAATAATCAACAAAATGAAGTCAACACAACAAATGGAGGTTTGAATTTGTTTTAATAGATTATATAATTATATTTTATTTTATGTTTAAAATTTAATTATTAAAAATATAAATATATTTTAATCTCTATAAATTTATTATTATAATTATATTGAGAAAATTGTAGTATAAAATGTCAAATATTGCCAATAAAATAAAAATTGTCAATTTTTACACTTAATTAATTTTTTTAAATATTTATATAAATTTTGTTTTGTTTTAATTAATTATTAATAGTTTGTAGTCTAGATAGTATAGTTAATTTGCTTTTTTGTTTACTTAAAGTTTTATATAAAGTATACTTGATTATATTAATAAACTAATTAGTTTTCTGATTAACAAAAATTCATAACTTTAAATTTGTAAAATAATTTTAAGATTTATATGTAATAAATAGCTTGACTACAAAATAGAAATTAAATAATTTAGTTAGAAATTAAAATATTTATTTATTCATGTAAAACATATTAAATACATTTTTGTTAATGTTATTCGTCTATGTTTTTAATAAATTTTGATAAATTTCGTTTAAGTTGAAAATTTTAAAAAATAAAATAATTTTTGTTATTTTTATAACAATACAATTTCCTTTTTATAAGATCACCTCATTGTTAATATATTACACAATTCACAATCTTATTGTATAAAAAAGGAAATTGAATTTTATAAAATTTTGTTTTTATATACACTTTAATTATTTTGTTAACAATGTTTTAATAACACATTTATAAAGTATGGCTAAAATTATATATTTTTAAAAGTTTATTTTAATGATTTAATTAAAATTAATTCATTAGTATATTTTAACTGTCTTATTATATAAAAATCTAAATTATTTTTATTATAAACTATTTAATGATTAAATGTTTAAAAAATATAATATAAATTTTAAAATTTTATAGTCATGCCTAACTCAACTAGAGATGTAATAAATGTAATAAATTTCCGTCAAAAAGTTTCCAGAAACTTTCTCTTGAATAAATTTCTATAGAAATTTAACTTTAATGTTATTCTATGGGATCCCCATATCTATAGTTATTGTAATACCAGTATTTTAATAACATATAATACTATACATATAATATCATACAGTATAGTACAGTACTATACAAATGGGATACCTATATATAAAATAATTATAATTATTTAATAATAATCAGTTTTGTAAAATTTTATTCATTTTATTATATAGATCATAATTTAATATAGTTTAATTAATTAATTTTTATTTCAATTAATAATTAAAATAATAATAATAATATTTAATGTATTGTTATATGATAGCAAATATCGAGATAACAAAATTAACCATGGTGATCCCATAGATAGAAATTTCTTTTAGAAACTTTCTAGAAATTTCTCTATTATTTTATAAATTTCTCTTTTTTTGTCAACACTAAACTCAACTCACAAAATATAAATACAATAAATAACCTTAAATGCCATTTAATAAATATATAGGATTTTGTTGTTAATAATTCATTTACTAAAAATTAATTTATTTTATAATAAAATAATAAACATTTAATTTGTAATTTATTTTTTAAAGATATTATATTTACAGAATTTCTAAACAAGTTATATTAGCCAAACATTGTTTAGAAATAAAATTAAATTATACAATGCATTAATTTATAGTTCATATTATTTTATTAAATTTTATTTTTTAACAAATTATTCAATATATTGATTTAAATTTCAAACAATATTTACTTGTGTTCTGATTTATATTATTGATTAATTGATTAAATAATTTTTAAATGTATTTTAATGAATAAACTTAAAATAATTGAAATGTAATATATAATGAAAAAAACAAATAATATACAGTGAATATCAGTGTATTATATTGTGATAACACTTAAAATATAGTTGTAAATATTACTATATATATATATATATACTATACAATACAATTATAAAATATATTTTATATATAATTCAAGTATAATATTTTTACTAATTTATATTTGAGTTTATTTTTTAAGTGCATATTTTATAGTTGACAAAATAGATTAAATATTTTATTTATATTATTATTAAGTCATAATATATCATTAATAATTATGTCTATAAATTTAAATTAAGATAATTTATAAATATTATAGATTTTTTAATTTTTTATTATGGAAATAAATATACTAAATATTGATTGCAATTTTGGCTAAATTATTATATTTTTATAGAAAATACTTTTATTATACAGTAAAACATTTTACGAAACAATATCAATACAACTAATAGACTATTAAGTCATTTATGTAATCATTATTGACTACAAATTGCAAATAATTTAGGTTATAATAGAAATTTAAATTTTGCATTTATTTAGAATACATTACATTTAAGGAATTTTATTTTTTTACATATTTTTAAAGAAAATAACATTTGTAAAATTATAATACTTTATTTATCTAAAATTTTAGTTTTTTTATTAAAACTATTAAAATTGATTCATATACTGTACCTTCATTTACAAAAAAAAATTAAAAAAATAAAACTTTATAAATAAAATAACAATAAAATAGAGAGACAATTGCGATAATAAAAAGTTAATATTATTAATACCTTTCTTATTGAACACACATTTAAATAGTGATATAACACATACACACATACACTGTGTATACGCATGTGTTAGACATTGTTATGTTAGTTCTGTAAAAACTGTCTCACTTTGTGCTAAACCAAATCTATATGAGTTGCACCACAAATACATAGATATATCATAGATTATACTTAATATATACATACAAATAAAAATTAAAACTCCTCCTCTAAGCATTAAACGTTATAATATCGCGCCCATATATATTGCTGTTATACTATAAAGCGTACAGTAATAATGTAAAGATTTATATATAAGATATTATTTTTTAAATTAATTAATTAACTAATAAAATATAAATTATAATTTTTTATTGAAATAGAAATATTTTAAATTTTTAACAATTATTAAAATTTAATTTTATTTATGAATATATTAATTATTATTTAATTATTATATTTTAATTTAATAATTATTTAAATTTGTATTTAATAAATTATTAATTGTATTAATTATTAATATGGAATATATAAAAAATTATTAATTATACAAAATTATTATAAAAAATATTAATTATAAAAAATATATATATTTAATCTAAAAAAAATGTAGATATTATATGACAACTATGACATTAGTTTTATTATTATTATTATTATTATTAGACATTTTAATTAACTTTAATTAACTTTAAAAACTATATTATTGCACATAATTGATTGTTATTAATATTGTATTGTATTTATCACAATATTTAGTACTATTTATAACTAATATTTATTATTTAATCACATTTGTTATCACAAATCTAAAAGTACTTAAACAACACGTGGACTTAGTTTGTTTTCAATGCCACACAATGTCATCCTATAATACAGTCAATAGTATATATGCGCGCAATATTATAGCGTCTAATGCTTAAGGGGCGGAGTTTTTACATGGCATAGTTATTATACACACTAAGTTGTATTGTTTGTATATATTAAGTATAATCTATGATATATCTATGTATTTGTGGTGCAACTCATATAGATTTGGTTTAGCACAAAGTGAGACAGTTTTACTAAACTCTCAGTATTAATACAATACTATACGTGAATATAACTCTAAATAAATGAGTGAAAAATCGAAACTCGAAGCAAACAAACAGTGAGTGAGTTCGCGATCGAGACTAAAAAACACTGGGCTTTGCATTGAAGGTGTACTCCATATACAGTATATATATATATATATAAATATATTCTCTATTGTAAAGTGCTTTCAAATTATTATTATATTATTTATTATCATTATTTTTAATGATAATTATTCTTGGTGATTTGTAATAACAATTTATTTTATTTTTAAATTTCCAATAATTAGCTATAATAATAATAATAAAATAATATTATTATTACTAATAATTTGGTAAGTCTATTTCTTAGTAAAAATATTTACTTTTTTTAAATAATTATTTCATTATTAATATTATTAATGACTATTTCAAGTTGATTTTAACGTTAGAAATAAAAAAAATTAATTCAATTATTTTTGTTTTGTTTTACAATAACCTTTATATATATATATATATCTAAAAGTAATAATTGAATTTACATATAAACATTAATTATATTTTTATTTATTTATTTTTTGTAAATTTAATTTAATACTAACTTTGAATATATTAGTAAATTATTTATAAACCAATTGAACATTTATTATGTAAGCAAATTCTAATACATTACCCCCAGAATTGAAGTATATTTACTCATTTGTGTTTACAAAACAAATTTATATTTATTAATAATATAAATATAAAATAAATTTTACTATGACTATAGACTGTATAATATAGTTATATACATCTATATATGGCCTAAATTTTTGTTTTTCTCTTTCATTTAATCATATAAAAAATATTTGTTTAGTAAAATATTTTTTTTAATAAAAATACTTAATAATAATACTGTTTGATGAAATCATTGTATTATTATATGAATTATTAATCAAATATTAAATATTTAAACTAATAGACAAAGTAATTATACATATTTTATATGTTCTGAATTATATTCACAAAAAATATAATAATTTAAATATTATTTTTTTAACAAATAGATATCATATGATACGAACAAACAGTTTTACTTATTTTAATCAGATTTAAACAATGTTTGCATTTTTAAAAATAAAATGGAAAAACAATCTGTATTTATATATTTTTTTATGTATAAAATTTAGTATATTTTTTATATGATTAAATTATTATATTTGGCTACATATATCCAATTTTTATATTGACTATAATACAGTGTTTTCATATAAAATAATATGAATGAGTATGTGATATGAATTAATGTATGTATAGTATGTATGGCTGACATCGATCTGGTAGTGAGTGGTCGACAATCTCTCCAAACACTCACTATATTTCTTGTCAAACATTTTTCCTCCATTTTTGCTAACAATTCTCTAAACAAATTTCTAATCTTTTTTTTAAACAAAAATTTTGTTTTTTAATTAACTAGTTTGAAAAAACGATAATAAAATCATATTAAATATATTGATGTTTTTTTTATTATATTTAATAAAATAAATTATTTAATTTGTGTACATCTGTTTTATTCAATTCGCATGAATAAAATTAATATTTGTGTATGACTTTTAAAAATCACATTTTTATTTGCTTTTCATATAACTATTCATATAACTATTTTCATTATTTTATGCACTAAAATAAATTACATAATCCAGGTCATCGTTATTGATTAAAACAGTGTATTGGGTGTAACTCTAAATATTGTATTTAAAAAAATACTTTTCGGTTTTCATATTTATATAAATTTTATAATAGTAAATGTAACAAATAATATGTCAAATTAAATAATAGACAATAATTTTGTATCTGGGTTGTACAATATCTATTTATAAACTAGCTATGTCTATATTGATTTTTCAATTTATTTTAATTTGAACATTAATATCATAATAAATAATTTAAAAATATTTGTGTTATTTTCAACAAATAATTAATTCTTAACATTTAAACAAAACTGTATCTTTTGAAAGTCAAACTGTAATATAATATCACAATAAAACTCAAATTATTAGAACTCTTGTGCTAAAAGTGTTTATCAAAATGTTATTCATTACTATTTAATCAGTTTTTTTGTACACATTCTTCAAAGAATTGAAGATAAAAAATATTTTTAGATCTCAATAGTCATACGTTTCTCTTTGTGTTATATAATATTGTGTTATACACTATAATATAAACACTTTATTATAGTCTATTTCATAGTGAGATAATAATGTACACTACATTTCATTTGAAATAAAAAATTGATTTTTTATTATTTAACAGAAATAGTGCTTTCTATAAATACTATTTACTATTATATCATATGAATCACACAATCAATAATTTAGTTGATATTTATATTTTTATTATATAATTAAAATTGTTTAGTTAGAATAATATTTATTATATATAATATCAACATGATAAATTACGTTAGTATTTATAAATAATTATATTTAATTAATACATAATTATATATCATTTTTAGAAAATATTAAACAGTAGAATAATACTATATTATATATATTTTTTTAATTAATTAAATGGATATAAAAAATAGGTTTCGTTTATTGAAATAGAAAAAACAATTTATTATTCAAATCTATGTGAGAACTAATTAACAATATAATCGGTTGATTAATAATAGCACTATTAAAGCATCAAAAAATTTGCTTTTTTTTGTCTATCAAACACAACATTCATATAGAATTTATATGTAATTCAATTCTTATATAACGTTCAGAATATAATTAGATCAAACATTACGTGAATATAAATTATAAAAACCATTACTATTATTATTTTTATTGTTATAGTTATCAGTATAAACTAAATGTAAGATTTTAAAAATAAATATGACCATAAGATGACTCATTTATTTATTAGGTAATTTTATTATATTATTTTTTTTGTTTTATTTAAAATATATGAAAATTGCATAATTATGTATTGCATTATGTTATTTGTTTTTAATGATTATAAAATTCAATTACGACTTTTAAATGTGAATTAGGTAAGTGTTTTAAATCATCAAATTATGATTAAAATAATATATAATTATCTATATATATATATATATATATATATATGTTATATTAATTAAAAATTGACATTCATATGCAATTAATAGTAGAACATAATAGTTATTATTATATAGTAATTTTTAGATATTAAAACCTTACAAATAATTTATATATTATGATTAAATACTTAACTAATGTTTTTCAATAAATTATCATTGAGTTTTTTAGAGATATTAAAATATTTTAATGAAAAATATAATACAGTACAGTATTATAAATACTGTAGGCTATAAATTATTTTTGATATTTTGTTTTTTAATAAATTGTTTGCTACTACTTTAAATATTTTAAAATATGTATAAAACTACTGTTTTTAAAATTAAATTGAATCAATTTTCCCTAAAAACAAGTATCAGATATATTGAATATAGTGTACTATAAAAATAAATTACCGTATAATACAAAATTGAAATTTATTTGATATAACTTATCATATAAAAAATACTGTAAAACTTATATATAAATTATAAACACAAATAACAAATGACTTTTTATTTTGGATAAGCTCTTTAAATAATTATTAATAATTTTTTATTTTAAAAAAATTATAATTATTAAAATAATTTTTTATTTTTAGTTATGTCCTATAATTTTATATTAGATAGATTGAAATATAAAATAAAATCTACTTTATTTGTTTTGTTTATAATATTATTGGATAAATTTAGCTAAACTTTTTATAATAATAATACAGTTATCATTAATCCATAATTTATTAATGATTTATTTTACATTATGATTGAAAATATTATATTACTGATGAATCAATTACTTAAAATGTGTTTTTTATTAAAAATGCAATTTTTAGTTCTATATAAAATATTTTAATATGTATTTAGTGTTTAAAAAATGTACAGATATAATTTAATAAAAAATAATTATTGTATATTTACTTAAATAAATTTTTATTTAAATAACTATTTATTAGAGATAAAACAACAACAAAATGGTTATTTTATAATATATGAAAATCAATACCCTAATAATAATTTATGTGAATTTGCTGCTGTATTGCATAATATATTGATATTGCATGATATATGAATGGATTTTATTTTTTTTAAGTAAGTTTTCAACATTTTTTTACATTATTATCGGAGACAAGAGTATTATAGATTATAAACAAAAATTATTTTCTGATTTTTTTAATATAAACTTTTGATAATTTTATAATTTGTAAACTTTGAGCACAATTTAGCCTAAGTTAACAATTGGGTATTTTTATTAACTCATACTAGATTTTTTCAATACTACAATACTATTATTATTATTATAATATAAAATGGCCATTGAACATATTTTTTAGTTTTAGTTTTTTAATACAAAATTTAAGTTATTTTTTCAAATGATATAAAACAATTTTTTAAAACTAAATCATTACTGATATGAATAAAATAATGGTTTCGTGTAAATTACTCGTTATTTGTTTAGCATTTACTGTATGTTATTAGTGTTACAAATGTTTTTTTTTCTACAAAAAAAATAATACATTTTAACAAATAATTTGTTGTAACAAACATTTTATTACAATTGTGTCGTATTCTGTCGTTATAATCGATGTTCATTTAGTTTTTTGTTTTGTGGTTCAAATAGTTGTGTACTTTAAGTGAAACAAATAGCAATTTTCTCATTTCATTATATAAATATATGATTGTGTTTTAGTTTTATTTATATTTATGATGAAAATTATTCAAAAATAATACATTATTATTATTATTACTCTATATAAAAATCGATATATAATTATAAATTAAATGCTATCAAATTAGGGTACGAATCATATGAGATCCGCTGTAATTTAGATACAACTTTATTGGAGACACTAAAACACAAATTTATATATTTATATAATGTATATATGAAAAAAATCTTGCGTTAAATTATAGACCAATTTATCTTATAATTCTCCATTAGTTTTTTAAGTATAAATCTATAATAATAATACAATATACTATAAAAAAGACAGTGTACTAAATGTTGCAATTGTTATAATAAACTAAAGCTATTGCCTAAAGTATAGTTCAAACATTGTATGATTTTGTATTATTCATTATAGGAAAAGGTATTTCCTGCAAATAAGCTATAAGTAAATCATAATATATTATATTAACATAAAAATCGATACTTAGTATAAATACATTATTTTGTATGTAAAAATATATATATATTGATAGATCAATAATTGAATACAAGTTACTACAAATTTTTGTTATAAACCATTTAGTCTATTGTATCAAATTGTTTAATATAGTATATATTTATTTTTATTTTTTAAAAATTAATAAACTATTTTATTCATAAATATTTGAAATTCTAAGAATATATCAATTTTTTAAACAGTGAAATATTAATAAATATAAATCTATTATAATTTTATAAACAAATATTATTGATATTGTCGTTAGTTTTGTTTAGTTAAGTTAACGACAAATATTAATTTATATAATAGTTGCCAAAAATATCTGCCATAAATTGTCAATTTGTCTAAATGGCAAACTGATGTTTCATGAAATTTTATACTCATATTTACACAATTATTTAATTTAATAATCTCATATTATATGTACATAAAATGTTTGGCGATATAAAAACATATTTATTTATTTATTAAATGTCAACATTTTATAAATCACAATTTTTATTATTCATTAGTTAATACATGAAAATTACTTTAATCGATATATTTATCGTAAAAATAAGAGCAAAAAATAAGATATTTTAATTATCTAATTGACTGATATGTAATATAATATATATATTTAATGTAAACTTATATAAATCAAATATTACTAATATTTGATTTATATAAGTTTACATCAAACATATACTCATTTTTAAATCATAATATTGTATAGTAATTATAAATGAATTGCTTATTTATTTACACTATCAATAATCTTATAACAATCATAAAGATTAAACTAAAACAATAAATTAAAGATATATTTAACAAATAATAACAATTAAGATTATTTTTTAACTTGAATAGAAAAAACATATTAATGTTATTGAAAACAACAAATGAGAGATTAGTAATTAATTCAAGATTAAACTTAAATAATTAGTGTAGCATTGTTTTAGATAATGTGCAATAATTACATTATAGATAGTAATATGATATAATGAGATTAAAATACAATTTATACAAAATAGATACACAAATTATATGTATTAAACTTTAATAAAAAATATTATTAATATTATTTTTTGATTATAATTTTATAATAATTTAACGATTAGATTCTAAATTAAACATTATTATTTAAAAAAATATACAATTACATATTTTTATATCATAAATATATATTTATATTTATTAACTATAATAAGTTAACTTTTATATAGAAATACAATGCATTAGTTGAAGAAATCTTTTCTCACGAAATTCAATCATTAATCACAAAACTCAATGTATTTTATATAGTAGTGTATTGTACAACAAAAATATGCTTTTAGTGTATCATATAATATATTAATCTAAAATTTCTATTATATATATATATAGTATATACATGAAGTATTTAAAGGTAAATAAGTCTCACTGATAGTTAACAATAAATGATTTTTGATAATAATTTGTTAATGCCTTCTGTATAAAAAACAGACATATTGTGTACAGATATAATGCCTTTAATTAAAATAATTACATTAATTATTATATCTATATTTATTATTATAATAGATAATTTGTTAATTATAATAATAATTTTTTATTTTCAGTATTATTAAATAATTTTTATAAATTTCAAAATTAAGAATATTCTTGAATAATATTGTTTAAAATATTTAATTGTTAATTTACAACAAGAAAATGTCTAAGTTTTCTAAGTTGTTTCTATCTATTATAATAATAAATTTTTTAAATATTTTTATTGTCATTTATCTAAAAATATATTAGCCGTAAATCTGAAAATAAATTGCTTTTTAAAATTACTTTATTTATATTTATATAAAAAAAAGATATTTTATAATAACTGTAATCATATATTGTATGTTACGTTACATTTATTGCTTACTATACTGTTTTTAAAGGTTCAAGTAATATAACATTTATGATATGTGTATGATATGTATGACTATTTCATATAAATTATTGAAAAAACAATGAATAAAAAGCGTAAAAATAATGAAAAGCTTTTATATAATTATAAATATCATAAATTATTATTGTTATAGAATTTTAAATTTTTTATATATACTGTATATATTAATCTGTAAAATGAATACTATACAAAAATATGTTTAAAATATTTATATATTATATACTGTATTATATTTATTATATAGTGTATAATGAATTTACAATATTGTCAGAAAATAACAATTTTAAATTTTTAAACTGATATTATTGATAGATTTAATGTGTATATCACTATTGTTTATACTTATAGACATTATAATGCTATTGTAAGTATTATTATTATTATTATAGTATAAATCACTGATAACGTCAACTAACTGTTTTGTCATGACTTTTATCGATTGAAATGAATTATTACTATAAATATAAACCACTGACTGGTGTTTATAAGTGAGTGACTATCCATTAATTGTAGTTAAATAAAGGATTACATATTTCTAATACTTAGGGCCTTATTGTTGAAATTGTGTATTTAATTTTGTTTTCATTTACATATTGTATATAATATATATATAATTATAATATCAATATTCTGTGAATATACGATATATATTTAATATATACCTAAATAAATTTAATGTTTTTTCCGATAACTGATTGTTTATATATTTAAATTAATAATTATAATAATAATAATAAAATCAAAGGTTGTTTTCTAAAAAATAATAAATTCCTTAAGCTTTATGCAATCATTTATTTGCTATGACGTAAAACATTGCATTTTATTGCTTACTTGATAGTGATATCTCATTCAAAAAACAACAACTACAGTATTTTTTGTTAAATATAATATATTTATGCGATCACCATATATAGTATAATACAATATGTATATATTTAAGCATTTTTAATTTTATGAAAAAATTTAATATTTATGAGATTTCTTAAAATATAATTACGTATATATTTACGCATAGATATATATATATATATATATATATGATCATCATATTTAGTTTTATTTGATTATACTAAATAATAATAAAAAATAAATTTTACTAAAATTATTATTATTATTATTACAAATAACAATTTGAATATTGTTTGAATTTATTTTATTGTCATCAAATATTTGCATTAAATTACTGGAATATAGAGTGTATTGAATTACATTTAGTATTATTTTTTCAATTTTTTATTATTATTTGTTTTTAACATAATTGGTTTGATTTTTTTATATTTTGATTTGATATCTCATAAGACTATTACACAGAAGAAGATTATTCAGAAGACGACGCCGACAGACAGGAAGAGGCGGCCATTAAAATACAATCGCAATTCAGAGGATATAAGACTAGGAAAGAGCTTAAAGACAAATCTCAGGACATAAATAATATGAAAGAAGAAGAGGTTTGTCATTATATCTATTATATTAAACAACAAAAAAATTATATATTTTTTACAAAAAAAAAAAAAATAAAACAAAATATTTTATTGATTTATCCAACAGTTTTTTTTGTTAGTTATTTTATTAGTATTAGTGGATCTGTTTAAACAATATATTTTTTTTAGAAAAGGATTATTTGCTAAATATTTTTTGTTATTTAAAATATATATATATATATATATCATATAAATCTATTTTAAGGTATGTCTCAAATGTGAATTAATATTTTAAGTCGTTTGTTGAATCGGTTATTATAACAATTATTTCAACAAAAATGCAATTCTCGTGACATTAACTGTTAAAATAATTGAAATACAGACATATATATTGAGGTGTGGTTTGGGTTAGGTTTGAATGTATTATAGTTAGGTTGGGTACGGTTTAGTTAAAAAATATATGGTCAGTGTTACCAACAAAAATTTTTATTCACAATTGTTTTATTTAACTAATCATTTTATTTGAAACCATTGAATACATTGATAAAAAATTTGCTAATTTATAATATATTTTTGTGTGTATATTTTGTTAGCAAATTATCCAATTTTAGTGTAACACACATAATTGACATTTTATTTAATAAGTGTCATAAAACTATAGCTTTAATAATATAAATATTTTATTTTTAATGACAATACTAACAAATATTAAAAATTATCGATTGATTGGCAATCAATATTAAAATATTGATTATTATTATTATTATAATTATTATTATTTGCTAAATAATTGTTATATATTTACAAATAGAGTCCAAACAACACTGGCGGTGACGTGGATAAGGCCGCGACCACAATTCAGGCCGGATTTAAGGGCTATAAAGTGCGCAAAGATATCAAAAAACAAAAGTCGGAATCAAGTGATGACACCAACGATCCGAAGGACAAGAAGGATAGCGACCAAACACTTGCTGACGAACTCGTAAAGAATCAATAGATTTGATTTAATTTCACTTATATTTATCACTTTTATTATTATAATTAATAGTATTATTATTTTATCGATAAATGTCTACACATTACTAGACAATGAATGATATATTATATACCGTATACCGTATACCGTATACCGTATACCGTATACCGTATACCGTATAACGTATACCGTATACCGTATATTATATAATATATACCATGATTTTATATATACATATTATCATGGTAATATCATTTCTTTTTTTCAAAATAACATTATATTTAAAGTAAATTTTATTTTTGATTTAGTTTTTTAATTGCATTTGTAGTTTTGTTGTTGGTTTAAAAATTTTTGAATTTATATTAAGTTTGTTGTTTTAATAAGTTTGTTATTGTAAATTGATTTATTATTAATAATTATATAAATAGATTATTTCACTTGATATTTGATAATATAATTATTATTATTATTATAGATAATATTTGATAATTTAGCACACATTCCGTTTTTTAAAAAATTAAATTATTCACTAAATTGCATGATTTTAGCATATATTATATATATACACAGTATATACTCTAAAATGTTAATGTATATTATTAGTTTATTTGGATTTTTTAAAAATGCAAACTGATTATCATTTATTTCATTTATTATAATTAACTTGTGTATCTGTACATGAAAATTGCAATTATTATCAATAATATGATACTAATCTATGTTTATTTATACAGTATATATTAAATTTAAATAAATAATACAATTGTTTATTTAATTTATTTGAATTGTCATATATAATTGATTCTATTATATGATGAATAAACAAATTTTAAGTTTATAATAAATAATATTATAATTGCTTGAATCAGATTATTTGACATTTATCTGTGGATTTGTCATGTTTTATATTATTTGTTTGTGTAATGTCTTGTATGTATAAATTAATGTCTTGTATTGTATGTGTAATGTTTTATTGTCAATATATTATATTTCTTAATTAAAAATAGTTAGATAATTGTATGCTATACTGTCTATAAATTAATTGATTCATAAATATACGACGATTATTAAGATAACAAAAATAATTGAAAAATATAAGAATTGAATGTTTTTTTCTTTGAAAATTATTGTTTGTTTTAAATATTATATTTGTATAACTGTTTGACAACTCATTCATGTCTTTCTCTCTCTCTCTCATTCTCTCTCTCTCTCTCTTTTCAATCACAATCCCATTCCTTCCCATATATATAATAATCACTAAAATTGTTGCACAAAAAAATTGTTGTCCCAATGTCTCTGTGTCTCACCTCTCTGTGTTTGGCCGATGTCTGACTGATGACCATTACAACTGTGACCACCACCTAAAACAATAGGCCGACATTGACCTCAACGATCCCGAAGTGGAGAAGGCGGCCACTAAAATACAGGCGACGTTTAGAGGATTTAAATCAAGACGAGAACCTAATAAAGAGGACAAATAATTTTGGAGATAATCTCTAATTAATGGCTATTAGTTTGTGTTGTTTCATAAAATATCATATGTATTACACCAACGAATTAATTTGTAATCAATATTACAATTATTACAAAAACAATAACAACAAAAATCTTATTATTTAATAATAATGATTAATTAAAATTTTTAAAAAATACAATTAAATTGATGATGAGTTTGATGTATTAAATTTTAGGATAATTATTACATTAACACACAATTATTGTTATTTATTATTATTATTATTATATTAATTTATTTATTTAAAAAAATATATTGCTATAACAAGCAGATAGTTATAGTCATTTTAATTAAAAAATAATAGTATAATTATTGTGTCAAGTGCTTTACATTTTTGGCAATAAGTTACACTAATATATTTCGTTTATTATGCTTATCGTATTCAACAAAATAATATATATATAATATAACTTGCAGTATATATGTATATCTGTAATTATTAAATAATAATTTTCATTCAAATCATTATATATCGGCAATTACTGGTTAAATCCAAACACATTTTTTTCAAATAATAATAATAATAATAATAATAATTATTATAATAATGAAGCTCATATCAAAATATCTTATGATAAATAAATCAAAAAGATATATGAATTTTTACAATTTCCTAAATGAATGTAAAAATAAATTTAATTATATTAATATATATCTATCTATCTATCTATATATTTAACAATTTAATAAAATAATAATAATATTTTACAAATGGCTTATATTTAAATAACTAATAAGCAAATATTGAGCTCATTATCTCAAACAATCACTTTTCTAAATTTAAATAAAGTTAAACAAATGTTTCAAACATTTTGTAAATCATATCTATAAAGAAATAAATTTATAAATTAATAAAAACTATTTATAATTAAATTAACCATAAATTAAGATAATTATAAAAATTTAATTCATGTTTTTAATTCACAATTTAATTAGTTTTATTAATAATTGTTTAGTTTAACTTGCACATTGTAAATTTTCATAGTTATTATATTAGGTTATATTTGAATATTATAATATAATTACCAGTAATATTAATTGTTATCATATTAAATATTGTTATTATTATAATTATTATTTGTTTCAAAATACTGTATTATTTATATTATATAATTAAACTTTAAATTAATCTAGAAATTTTAAAAATAAAAAAATAATAATAAAATAACATCGTTATTGAAATAAATATATTTATTATTATTTATTGTTTTTTTATCGATTTCAGATATTAAATATACTGTTATTACAGTATAATATTGTATTATTACATTATTCTAAAAATATATACTGTATATAATTAATTAATTTAATTGAAATTGATGAAGTATTTAACAATTTTTCATAATTTTCAGTTTCATAATTTTTTAGCAATTTTTTAGCATTTTTAATTTTATGGATTATAGATTTATAAAAATAAGATATACTTATAATTTATTATTAGATTATTTAATTAAATTAAATGTTTATTAGAGTATTTTTTATAATAAAACAAAGTTTTATACCCGAGATTTATTTGAACATTCAATCATATAATTGCAATATCATAAAAATAGTATAGATTTGAAATTATAAATAATATTTATATATATATGTAATTGCAATTTCACCCAAAAATGGACATCATCATAATTATTAAAAACTGTTATATAATTAAATTTTTAATATAAAATTAGCGATATATCAGAATTAAATCATTTACGGTAAGTATTTGGTTGACTCATTCAAAATAAATAAATAAAAAACAGATGTCATGTCAACACTTGAGAAACAATACAGTAAATGAGTGATAGTTATTAGAAAAAAATTGGTCACTAAAGATATGGACGTCATGGGGTGATAATCTTGGACCTACTAATTGATTACTATTGTATTGTATTATCTTCATATAAAATATGAATTTGTTGTCAAATCTTCAAGAAAAGGCAATTGAT